>NC_045428.1:542161113-542481310 GCF_902635505.1 Sarcophilus harrisii
TCCTGCCCATTTCCTCCTCATCTCCACCTCTTAAAATTTATTTCTTCCTTAAAGGACTAGCGAAGGAGCCATTTCTTCCTTGCTTGATCCTCCATGACACCCCCAAACTAGAAGTGATCTCTCTCGGCTGCATCAGGTTTTGTAGATGCTGGACAAAAAGGGAGGGAGTCGTTGAAGGTGAAAACAGTGGGTAAAAGGAGGTGGCTCAATCAAGGACCAAGAGCGAGTAATAACTTAAGGAGAGCCCAAGGAACTGCACTGGCACTCCCTGTCTCGTAGGAGAACCAAAGACAGGGTGGTGCAACGGAAAGGGAAGGGTCCTAGCTTTAAAGCTAGAGGATCTGTATTCAAATCCCAGCCCTGTCATGTGTAACTTTAGACAAATTACTTTACATCTGTGGGCTTCAGTTTCCTTATTTGTAAAATGAGACAGATGGAGAAGACACTTTATGAAGGATTTCTAGAAAGACATGGGAAAGGAACGAGCATTTATTTAGTGCCTACTCTGTTCTAAACACTGTGCTAAGTGCTTCATGAATATCTCATTTGAGTCTCACAACAACTCTGCAAGGTAGGTGCTCTTATGATCCCCATTTTACAGCTGAGGAAAGTGAGTCAGAAAGTAAGAGTAATACAGCCAGAAAGTATTTGAGGTCACATTTGAACTCAGGACTTCCTGACCAGATCTACTGTGCCATCTAACTGCATTGCATACAATACTTAAAAGGCACAGATAGATTGCAATCTACACTGGCAGAAGGAGCCTGTAATTTTATAAATAGCAAAGCCAGCACTTTGCCTGGACTTCTCCTTTATCATCATTACATTTTACATTATCCCATATTTATTTGTGTGCATGGTCTTCATCCCCTTCAGATTGCAAACTCCAGGAGGGCAGGGCCTGGATTGAGCCAATCTTTGTCACCCTAGTTGAGAGCACAGAGCTTCATGCATCGTCACACTTAATAAATAAATGTCTGCTGAGTTGAATTGAAAATGTCCTTTCTTGCCTGGTTGTTTCTGTGCGCTCCAGGAGGCTGGAAGGACTGATCTTGCTAATTAGGAAAACGCATTAAGAGCATGACTTACAGATGGTTCTGGAGACTACACGTCTCATTTGCATTGAGCTGTTATCTTATTGATTGTGTTAAATTAGGAGATCGTCCCAGTGTCTGAGACACTCCACCATAACTATGAAATCAGTTATTATCGAAAGGCAGTATGGGCCCCAATCACTCTTGAATCACCCTTCTGAAGGCTGCCAGCCGACCCCCAGTAGCTATAGCAGAGTTTCTGCTAAAACCACGGGCATCAGCAGAAACTGCCTGGCGACTTTCATTGGTCCTGGGGCTGGCAAACTCGCCCTGTGTATGAACGTTCACTTGAGTGCTCCCTCCCATATGTGGGCAGCAGCTCTCTCCTCTGGGCAGCCCAGGGACAACTCTTTCTGGGTGGCAGTGGGCAAATTATTCTCTCTTAGCCTCAGTTCTGTCACCTAGAAAATGAGAGAGGTAGACGAGATGGTCCTTTCCAGCTTGAAAATACCATGGATCACCAGGCAGGACAGAGACCCAGACCCCTAGCTCTGCCCTAGCCCCAGCTCTTCTTTGTGGAAGAGTGCAGTGGAATGCAGTTGGAAGAATACTGACTTAAAATTGGGGTTCAAATTCTGTCTCTGAAACTCAACACCTGTGTGACAACAAATCACTTCCTTGGGCCTCAGTTTCCTTACCTGTAAGATGAGAATATTAACCTAGATACTTTCTGGGGTCATATCTTTTTGATAACAGCAGTTAAGTCTTTTATGATAAGGCACAGTGAACAAAATCAGGAAGACCTCGATTCAGATCTCACCATACTAGCTGTATGATGCTGGTCAAGTCAGTTCACATCTATTTGCTTCAGTTTTCTCCATTGTAAAATGGGGATACTAATAGCACCTCCCTGTCAGAGTTGTGGTAAGGATCAAACGAGGCAGCACAGTGCCTGGCACAGAGCAAGCACTATATAAATTAGAATTATTATTTTATTTTTCAGCACTTAACATAGTGGCTGGTACCTAGGAAGCATTATAGAGGTTAACTATTATTTATTATAATATAGAGAGTTAAAAGGGACTTTATAAATCACCTACTGAAGTCAGATTTGAACTCCTTATTTTGTAATAAAAGAAATTATCGAAGAGAGAAGTGATTTATCCAAGGCATACAGCTAATAAAGTTCCTCTTACTCAAAATCCAAAGTTCTTATTATTATATTGCTCCAACCACGTCAGATCCTTTTCCCTTTCCCTCTCCATTCAAAAATGGAGAACAGAGCATTATTTTACATAGAACAAAAATAAATGAGGGAGGAGATGGAAGCAAAGGTTTTTAGACCACGGATGCATTCATGCCAGGAGAGACAGTAGCCCATGCCCCAAATTTCCTGAATGTTCCCCTACAGGTAGAGGATAAAAGGAATCCCCAGGACTAAGATACCATGGGATTCTGGGAGTAATGGTCCAGTGCTGGGTGAGAGAATAAGCTCACATTTCACATAAGAGAAGGCATAAAGTATAAGGTGCACAAATAGCAGTCTCCAGACCAACACAGAAAAGAAGCACATATCCTCTGTAAATGTTGGCAGCCTAAGGAACATCCGTGGTTGCACCAAACTTGCTATAACCCTGATAAGGATGAGGATTCAGAAGTCACCACAGCTATCATATCTTGGTACAGGTATATAAGTAAGTTGTCTTCCTCATGGCTCTGGTTTCTTTATAAATATAAGAAGAAAAAAAATGCAAGGGAGAGAACAATAGTCAAAGGAGGAAGGAAGGGAAAGGTGGAGAGAAAGCGAGAGGGAGGGTGGACAGGGAGGAATCGTAGTTCTCCTTTAAGATGATTACAAGGGTGAGCTGTGATGAATGGCTGTAACCTGGGAAGAAATACAGCAGAGACCTCTAGGCAACTGGTCACCAGCAGGAGGAAGCAGCAAATTCATCATTCAGTTGTCAGAAGGTGACCTCCAGCTGCCTTTCAGGCTGGTTTGTACTCCCAACTCACATGGGACTGGGCACTGCCAGCAGTAAGCATCATCAATGACAGGACCACCTGGGCCAGTCTTTCTACCACCTACAAACAGAAGGAAAGTGATTAACTTAGTGCTGTGGACCATGGTACTCACATCCCCTAAGATGATGGCAGAGCCCTTGAGAGGTCCTGGAAAACTGCAATGTATGTGTATCTCCCATCTCCTTTCTCCTTCCTCCAGAAAAAGCTTAAATCCTGTGCTTTTAATACCAGGAACCCCAGTCTTGTATGACTGGCTATTCTGACAGATACTGCTTTAAAGGTCCTTCCCTTCACTAGGTTTAAGCAATGTTTCTGCTGCCAAAAAAAATTTATGAGGATGAAAAGGTATAGGGAAGGTGATTGACTGCATTAGTGTAGGAAATTTAAAAAACCTATTTATATACTGCTGTAGAAAGTACTTTATATATATCATCTCAGTAAATCTTCATTAACAATCCTCTGAAGTAGACAATGTAAATACCAAGACTCCCATTTGACAGATGAGGAAACTGAAGCTTCCAGAGAAGAAGCAACTTGAAGAGGGAAGATCAGAATAATTCTTGTGGTACCTATCTCACGGGGTTATTTCAAGTGAAGCTCTCTAGAATTGTAGTTTCACATTCATAGTAAATGCCAAGACCCAAATCCTGGTATTTCTTTAAAGCTACAAAACTTTCCATTGCACCATTTAAGCAAGTTAAATTTTGAGTCCAAAACAACAGACGATAACGGAATTCAGGAAGGTAGGTTCTGGGTAGGGGATGTCATAGAGCTACAATGGACCCCAGAAACTATTTAGGTTAACATTCTCATTTTACAGGTAAGGAAACTGAGGCACAAGGAAATGACTTGTCCCATGTCACACAGGTGTTGAGTTTCAGGGATAAAATTTTAGCCCCAATCATCTTACTCTCAAGTCAGTATTCTTTCAACTGCATCCCACTGCACTCTTCAAAAAAGATGTAGAAAGGCAGGTGGAGCTGTTCAGTTGATTTAGAAAAGTGTCGATTAAGCATGGAGCTCTCAGCAGGTCAGTCATAAAGATTGAAAATTAGAATATGCTGGTTTCAGGAGGCATCTAGTCCCCTCTGAACTTGAAGAAAGCCTCCCTCTACAACATTCCTAACTCATGGCCATCCAACCTTTACGTGAAGATCTCTAGATTAGAGGAAAGGCAGGGTGGGTTGAGTAAATCAATAAGATGCCCTCTCCTCCCTCTCTTTCCTTCTCCCCACCTGAATTAAGTGGTCTGAAGTAAGTGATTAAGAATATATATAAATACATGTTGGGAAAACATTTTGATTGAATCAAATCAAAGGAATTCTATCTTCCTTGATCATTTTAGATGTTTCTGATTACTCATTGGAAGAACTGTTGTTGATGTTGATGAAATGTTTGGATTGGCTGAGGAAACTTGGCCATGCCCTGTAGATTTAGGGGAAAAAATCTTTACATCAAATGTCAAACTATTTCAAAACTGACGTTGGGTTCATCAGGGATGGGTGGGAGCACAGTTTTCCATTAAAACGGATGAATAGACAGGGGCTGCTAGACGGTTCAGTGGATAGAATGCTGGACCTGATGTTAGGAAGACATGAATTCAAATCTGAGATCAGATGCTTACCAGCTGATGACGTTGGACACCCACTTAACCTGTTTTTAATCCACTGGAGAAGGAAGTGGCAAACTATCCCAGTATCTTTGCCAAGGAAACCCCATGGACAATATTGGCATGCTATGGTATGTACACAGTCAGAAAGAGTCAAAGATAAATGTGCAACAACAAAAGAAGGATTTGGAAGGAAGGGAGAATCCTTTGGCTTTGGCTTCAATAAACAATACAGCAGAACTAGATTCAATGTAGGAAGGCAGATTCAGGGCTCCACAAGGAGCCCAACAAAGAAACTTCATTTTGCCTAAGGGGAGCTTCTTGAGTACCTGAGAAAATGACTTTTATCAACAAGGCACTGAAAGATAATTCAATGCTTCATATGCTGTCCAAACTCAAACACACTTTCATGGGGGCTCTGAATGTGCTTATGGGAAAGTGTGTCACAGAAATAGGAGACAAGTTAGGTCCAAAGGTTAGGTTAGTTGTCCCACCTATGTTTATTATACCATCTTTATGAATATCTCTTCCTAAAAACTACTTAAGGCTAACTGTCTAAGTTGATTTTTTGACTGATCATTTTGGGGGTACCACACTGGTAGAGACCTTTAAAATATAACAAACATTGATACAGAATCTAGTCTGTATCAGACATTATATTTATATGCCTTACAAATATGATCTTATTTAATCTCACAACAACCCTGCAAGATGGGTGTGATTATTGTCTGCATTTTTTTTTGAGGCAAATAGAGGTTTAAATAACTTCTCTAGCTAGTAAGAATCTAAAGCCTTATGTGAACTCAGGTCTTCCTACCTCCAGACTATTTCTCTATCCACTGCAGTACTTAGCTACTTCTATTATAAGTACACATAAGCATTATAACACAAGAAAACACCCTCTCACTTCTCAATGTTACCTCTTGAATTCTGAGAAAATAGTGTAGCCCCATCCTGGAAATCTTATGAGACACCTTCCCCCAAAACTGTGAGAACAGTCAGAAAGTTTGCTTTAAAAATATATTCAGTCTTTGAATCCAGAAAGACAGTTTTCCCTTTTTTTGTTTTGGTTTTGGTTTTGGTTTTGGTTGTTGTTCTGCTCTGTGATATCATAAAACTGGGGGGTGATCATTGTGGAAATTCCCTCCGTTGATAAAGATCAACTCCTCCATAACTTATAATCATAGAATATCCTGGTAGGCTAAGAACTTAGGTTACTTGTCCATGATCACAGAACTAGTTTGTGTCACAGGAAGAATTTGAAAACAGGTCTCCCTAACTACAAACCTATTTCCCTATGCAACAAGCTGTCAGACATAATGCCAAAGCCCTCCCATGTGCAATGGAGCCACATTTTTAAAAATACCATATATGTATATACCAATACATATAACATAGACAGGGAATGAAAAGTAGGAGGTTCCTTCCCCCTCCCCCCAAATTAAGAGATTTCAGCTTTGTAAGAAACAGAAACAAGTACCTGCTTTTGGTTATTGGAGGAAACTAATAGACTCCAAGGGAAAATGTCATCTACTATTGAGATCACATGGCTGTTAATGAAACTGGTTGAATTTAGTATGGTAACAGTATAACTTGCAAATCAAAAAAAAAGCCAATAAAATCTTAAGGTACATTAATAATAACTACTTATTTTGCATAAACAAAATTAATGAAGCTAAGATAAGAAAAGAAGAAAATCTTTATAACAAATCTCTCTAAAAATGGTCTGTTACTCTAAATACGTAGGGGATTAACACAGATATGAGACCAGGAATCATTACCCAATGGATAAATGGTCTGAATATGTGTACAACAATTCTTAGAATTTTAGACCATTAACAATCACTAATAGTAAGAGAAACATGCATCAAAACAACAATGAAGTTTCATCACATATAGAACAAATTAGTAAAGATAGAAATTTTGGAGGGACTGATTAGGACAGATATACACATATACTGTTGATAGAGCTGTGAACTGAGCTAATCACTCCAGAAAGCAATCTAGAATTATGCTAAAGAATAACTAAAATGTCCATACCCATTGATGCCGAGATCCAGTTATTAGGCAAATACCTCAGTGAAGAAAGACAGAGACAGAGACAGATGGACAGAGAGAAACAGAGACAAAGACAGAGAGAGATGGAGAGACACAGAGACAGAGACAGAGAAAGACAAAGTTAGGGGGAGAGAGGGAGAGAGAAGGGGAGGGGGAAGGAGGAAGAAAGGAAGGAAGGAAGGAAGAGAGGGAGGAAGGGAGGGAGGGAGGAAAGGAGGAATGAAGGGAGGGAGGGAGGAAAGTAGGGAGGGAAGGAAGGAGAAAGGAAGGAAGGAAGAGAGGGAAGAAGGGAAGGAGGGAGGGACGGAGGAAGAAAGGAAGGAAGGAAAGAAGGAAGGAAGGAAGGAAGGAAGGAAGGAAGGAAGGAAGGAAGGAAGGAAGGAAGGAAGGAAGGAAGGAAGGAAGGAAGGAAGGAAGGAAGGAAAGAAGGAAGGAAGGAAGGGTTCCATATTCACCAAAATGTTCAGTACATATTATGGAAGCAGTACATATTGTGGTAGCAAAGGACTAGATATAAAGTAGGTTCCATCTATGAATTTAAGCTCTCTGAGGGCAGTGACTATCATATTTTTTGACTCTATCCTCCACACCTCACATAGAGCTTAGCAAGTGTTTAATAAATGCTTGTAAATGATTAATTGACTTGGTGAGATGACTAAACATATTGTGACATAAATGTAATGAAATATTATTGAACCGATGAATATGAAAAATTCACAGAAGAGTGAAAAGACTTATGGGAACTTAGCCAGAATAAACTAAATAGAACCAGAAAAATAATGTATATAAGGGCTACAATAATATAAATGGAGAGACCAAAATTTTTTTAAATAAAACTAAATATTGTGCAATTATAATGACCAAATATGACTTTAAGAGAAGAGATGAGAAGATGCCCTTAGGTGTAGCTCAATATTGACAGCTCTGAGCTGTGCCACAATTACCAATTGGGTCTCCAGATTAAAGGTATTCTGTGTGTCTGAGCTGCTTTGACTATAGTTCACAAGACCCTACCAGTGTACCTACCAATAGTCAGTCAGTATATAAAATGATCTCAAAGCAAAGACATTTACAGAGTTGGCACCTTGAGAACAAAAGTAACAAAACATTTCCACCTAAGGTCTTCGGGGACACTCCCCCACATCTATACAAAGTGCTAATGAGAATAGTAGATGCACAAACAGAGGGTACCAGTAGAAAGGCACACACTTAGGAAACACATGTGGTTAAGACAACTGAAACTTCTGGCACCTAAAGGCCCCCATACCCTTTCCTTTCTCATGGTATTCTTACGCTGTTTTTCTTGGGTGCAGCATCTCTGTTAGGCAGGTCTCTGAGCATGCTCCACTCTGAACACAACTCCCAACAGTCGGAGCTGACTGTCTTCTCAACTCCCAGAGCTCACTCTCCTAATAGCTGTCTCTTGCACCAACTACCCACTACAGAGTGTGTCTTGTTTTTTTGCTTTCTAAAAGGCCAGCGGAGACATGGCTCATTCTTCAGCCAGTCAATAGCTAGCTACTGTTTAATTCCATCAAGCTTGAGTGGAGAGTTTCACACCTCATAAAAGGGAAACAAGACATAGATATTTTGTCAAATATCTCATTGTATCTGTTGCCTTTCCCTTGCCCCCTCTGTAATTCCATCAACTGAAGGCAGAAAGGAGGAAAAATCAATTGATCAAGGGCTTATTGACCAATAAACTATCAATGACCTGTTTCATATCGGTTGTTTATGATTAACTACTTTTTAAATTTTCTTTTTAACTCTTTGCTACCAGCAATGACTCCATGAGTAAAGGAAAGGATATATTCAGAAATAAAGAGATATAGAAATAAAAGATATCAATAAAAAATAAGAAAAAACTAATATACATTTATAGCACTCTAAGATTTCCTAAATACTTTACATTCATTATCTTATTTGATCTTCAAAATTACCCTGTAAGGGAAATAGTGGATTATTATCTTCATTTTACATGAAGGGAAACAGAGGCCCAGAGATGATAAACAAGAGATGGAACACAGTAAGTTCAAGAAGAGGAGTTCAAAACTAGATCTTTGCTTTCTCCATGTTCAATTTTTTTTTCCTTTGTTCAATATTGACTTGCTATATAGAATCCAGAATGGGAAAAAGTGATTAGTTCTCTTTTATTCCACCTGTCTCGAGCCACCTGTCTGGAGCACTGTATCCATGTTCAACTCTGCATCCATGTTCCATGGACATGTTCAAGCTGGAGAATATCCAGAGGAAGGCAGGGAAGGGACCATAGTAGCTCAGGATGTTTAAACTGGAGGAGAGAAATCTTTGTGAGAACATGACATCTGTCTACAAGTATTTTGAAGGTTGTCATAGAGAAGAGAGATTAGATCTGTTCTGCTTATCCTTGGGGCAGAATAGAAGTAATAGACAAAAGTTTCAGAATTCAGCTTCATGAAAAGACAATGTTCCTAACAACTAGAGCTGTTCAAAAATGGGATGGCCTGCCTTGGGAAGGGATGACTAAATTCAAGTGCACATTTGATGTCAGTGATTGCAAAAGAGATTCCTGGTAAAGTTGGCGTTGAGATTTTCTGAACAGTAGATGAGGGACCCATGCTTACCCAACAGGTAGAACCAATTTTGGCAATTGAATTGGTGAATATGCTTAAGGCAAAGTGATTAGGATGGACCAAAGAGAAATGGAAAGGAGCTGGGCCCATAAATAATACCAAAAGATGAAGATGAAAGCTGGGAGATCAAGACAGGATGACCCAATATCCAAGGGAACTTTGAGACCACTCTTTCTAGGGTTGAAGACCAGAGACAAGAGCAGATCAAGTGAGCCTTGCCAACTGTGGGACAGAAGTCTAACCTAACTCAAGGAATAGATTATACACCAAGAACCCCCTGACTCAGCAACATCAGCACAGAAACAAGAGGTCAATGTTTTTTCAAGTGAGCAGCAATTTCACAGTTATGCTTATATATACAAGATATCAGCACTAAAAGTTCTTTAGATACTATCTAATTTTATCCTATCATTTTACAGGAAAGAAAATTAAATCCCAGAGAGCAGAAACTTTTCCAAGGTCACAAAGAGAGTCAGTGGCACTGGAACTAAGACCCAGGAGTCCTGACTCCAAGATCTGAGCTTTTCTGCAACTTACTCAGATCTCATGTAATATTACCTTCATCCCTCTCTAATATGATCATGTTCTCTAGTTACCTATCTCCATGAGAACAGGGACTGCATCATAGTTTAACTTTATGTCTCACCTGGCACATAACCCAGTCTTCTATGCACAGTTGGGCTTAACAGATATTTGGTGAATTGAATTGCCACCATACTACATTGATATTTTTTTGCTCAATAACCTGGGCTGAACAGCTGGCTTTGGACAAGAAGCATCAACATGCAGCTAGAGCTTCCATGTGGAAGGAAGATGCTGAAAGGTTAAAAAGAAATAGAAAACTGGGGGAAGGAGAGGGATTAGATATAAATATTGTTTCTGATTCCTTTGTTCTCTCCGGTGATTTCTATATAAACACATAATAAATTCACATACATCTCCTTTCCTTCTCTCATTGGTCCTTCTCATGCTGACACTTCATTTTATCTAAGATGTTGCTTTATGGTTGGCAGGTGTCATGACAGAGTACAATGCTAACTCATACTGCAGAAATGGCCAAATGATATACATATATCTCTACCTCTAAGGGGTAAAAGCCCTCATTGGGAACTAAAATGAAGACATTGTCTTGGTTCTTCTAACTCTATGGAAAATGAGAGGCTTTTATTCCCAGAATCCTACTACATGAATTGACTTGAACTAAAAGCACAATGCTGAAAGCATGAGAAGGCAAAGTTACTTTTTAATTCCAAACTTAATAAACATCAAATAAAATTAGCATGTCAATATCCAAATTAGTTTGTCAATATACAAAAGAGGATTGTACATGACATCATGAATCTCTATTAAATAAGGTTTATTTATCTTTTTAAGAATATAATAAATTGATCTTTCGATGCTATCCTGCTCATCTATGGTTCTTTTGGCATTCTATTCTCTTCTATGTATTTTGTTTTGGGTTTTTTTTTTCCTGAGGCAATTGGGGTTAAGTGACTTGCCCACGGTCACACAGCTAGAAAGTGCTAAATGTCTGAGGTCACATTTGAACTTACGTCCTCCTGACTTCAGGGCTGGTTCTCCATCCACTGCACCAACTAGCTACCCCTATGTGTTCTTTTAATTCTTCTATCACTCTCTCTTTTTCCTTTTTCTTACACTCCTATCTTTTCTTTCTCTCTCTCTTTTTCTCCCAAAAAAAGAAAAATATTTTTCAAGTTTGCTTAGTCAAGTAAAACAAATTGAAGAGGTCTGAAAATGTATGCCTTATTGTACATCTCAAGTCCATCACCTCCCTACACAAGGTGGGTAGCATGTTTCATCATTAGCCCTTTGGAATCACTGTTAATCTTTGTTCTTAAGTATTTCAAAGTTGTCTTTAGAATGTTGCTGTTATCATGCAAATTGTCTCCTGCTTCTGCTCACTTCCTTCTGCATCATTCCATACAAGACTTTCCTTCCCTTCTGAAACTATGCCTTTCATCATTTCTTACAGCTCCATAATATTCCATTACATTCAGATGCCATAATTTGTTCTGACCCGCCCCACATGATGGATACCCTTAA
This sequence comes from Sarcophilus harrisii, assembly GCF_902635505.1. NCBI lineage: Eukaryota > Metazoa > Chordata > Mammalia > Dasyuromorphia > Dasyuridae > Sarcophilus > Sarcophilus harrisii. The sequence continues at coordinate 542,172,513 of NC_045428.1, forward strand.
AGTTTCTAGTTCTTTGATATAACAAAAAAAAGTGTTAATATTTTTGTACTTATGGGTCATTTTCCTTTTTCTTTGATCTCTTTGACGTGCACTCCTAATACCGTCTCTGGATATCAGAGTCCTCCTATGGGCCCCCCTCCCAAAGGGATGAGGAAAGAGCTGTACCATAATGAGGTTCTGAGCCTCAGGACTGTGAGAGGCTCTGCCTGGGTAATTTACCTACAATATTATAACTGAGAGGCATCATGGTGCAGAGAAAGGCTCTTCATCTTTTAAAATTTTATTTTTACAAGCATTTATCTTCCCCGTGACTCCCTTCACAATTAAACAATAGGAAAAAAACCTCTCATAACAAATACATGTAGTCTAGTGACACAAATTCCTGTATTGATCACATCCAAATCTGTATGTTTCCTTCTGTTTTTTTAAGTCTATCACTTCTACAGGAGGTGGGTATGGGTTTCACCTTCACTCCAGGGCCTTGGTCTTGCAATCAAACCTAAGTTCAAACCTTGCTCCTAATCCTTGATAACTGCAATCCTAGACCAGTCACAACCTTTCCAGGTTTGAGTTTCATTATCAATAAAACAATAATTACATTGGGGGGGGGCTACTACATAGGGTTGCGAAGACGGCATTTTGAAAACTAAATAACATGAGTTATAATGGCTGTCATAAGCCGAATGGCTCTGTTGCCTGATTCAGGTACAAGTCCATGTCATATCACTCTTTCTACCACATGAAAGCCATGTAAATATTTGGACAGTTATTACACCCTTTCCCCAGTCTTTCATTTTCTCCAGGATATACTTGCTCAGTTCCTTCAACCAGTACTTATAGAACATGGACTTTTTTTAATCATCCTGCTTGTGGTCCATTAAAAGCTCCAGATTTTTTTCTCCCAAACAATTGTTTTGTTTGTATTTGTGTTGTTGTTGTTCCTTAATATCCAAATGTAAGATGTTATATTTATCTCTATTGAATTTCATTATTAGATCCAGTACAATGCTCTAGCCTGTCAAGATCCTTTCGGCTCTTAGCTCTGACCTTCAGCCATCCCTCCTAGCTTTATGTCATCTGCAAATGCAGTGAGCATGCCATCTATACATTTATTGAAGTCATTGATTAAAAGAAAAAGTTCAACAGCACAGAGTCAAGCAGAAATCCCTGGAGTTCCCCGCTACAGACCTCCTGCCACATTGATGTAAAACCATTAACAACTACTCTTTCAATCCAGCCACCCACCAGCTTCTGAAAACATCAGATTTGATTACCTTCCATTCTACATATCTCTATAACTTCTCCACAAGAACAATATAATTTATTTCATCAAAAACTTTCCAAATTCTAGGAAAACTGCATCCTTAGCATTCCCCTTGTCTATTAGTTTAGTGATCCTATTAGCAAAAAAAAAAATATGGTCAGTCTGGTATAACCTGTGCTTGATGCAGCCACGATGGCAAATGCTGCTTCCCCTTCTAGATATTCACTAATCATTTCTTTAATATTCTATTCTAGAATGTTTCCAGGAATCAAAGTCAAATTCATTGGCCTATAGTTTCCAAGCTCTGTTCTGTCCTCTTTTTTTGGAAAATTGAAATATATGCCCTTTTCTAGTCTTGTGACATCTCTCCCATTTTCCATGGTCTTTCAAATGTTAGAGACAGTAGCTCAGCAATCTCACTAGTTCTTTCAAGACCTTAGAATATAATCCATCAGAGGCAGGTGACCTAAATTCATAAAGGGCATTCAGGGGCCCTCTTATTACCTTCTTACTTATTTTGGGTAACAACTCCCTTTTTGTTTTATTTTGTTTTGGTTTGGTTTTTTGTTCTATCATTTTCAAAGTCAAGGTCATTCTCCTTTGCAGGGAAAAAAAGAAGCAAATAAGTATTGATCAGTTCAGTTTTCACTCTCTTGTCAGTTTATTAGTTTCCCATTCACCCCAAAAAAGAGTTGTATCCTTTCTTTGAACCTCCTTTTTCTTCCATTGCAGCTAAAGGTAAAAAAAAAATCTTTTTGTTGTCCTTAGTTTCCCTCAACAGCCTCAGCTCATTATAAATATTCCTAATACTGCTTTTATAGGATCATTTCATGTTCTTATACTCATCTTCTTTTACTTGCTCTTGCTTCCATTTTCTGTGCATTTCAATGTAAAATTCTGAGTTGGTTAGTAAGTCTTATCTATGTCCTCAAAGTCTCTTCAGACAAATCATATTTCAACTCTTCACTGGAATTGTATGCTTTTATGTCCAGAATTTTATCCTTAATTATCTTCCACTCCCAGACTGATTTTCCCTGGCATAATTTATTCCATGGCATCCTATTCATTATTCCTTTGATTTCACTGAAAACTATTTCCCAAATCTAGACTGCATAAATTTCCTTAGATCCATAGATTCTAGGGGGAGTTGTGACAACCCACTCAGGCTTCTTATCATTCCCATCCCAGCAACCAGTTCTTCCCTGATAGTGAGAATAAAATCTAGAACAGATTTTCCCCCTCTTACATTAATATATTATTGGGGGAGTTGTGAATGGGCCCAATTATTCTGGGAAATGATTTGGTGTTGTGTCTCATCTACCATAATTTGAGATTATCGGCAAGAGAAGTGAAGAAGTTATCCTTTTTTTGACTACCAGCAACTCTCTAAGTAAATGAAATACTCCATCACTTCTGTATTATACCTCTATTTCAGGTCTGTGATCTATTTCCCAAAATCCTTATCTATTTCTTCTTTCTGTCCAGGTGGTCTGTAGTACACTGGAATGACAAAATCACTTTGAGTTTTTTTTTCCCTTCCTTTGATCTTTACCTAAATATTCTTCACCATTCTCCCCATCCCTGGTCCCTAGATTTTCTCAATTGAGCATAGTTTCTCAACAAGCAGTGCTAGCTTGTCCCACTTTCTAATTATTGGTTTTTTTTTCCCTACGAAAAAAACAAACAAAATACCCAATTAAACACCAAATTGGAAATTCTGGAAATCAAAGGCAAAATTAATAAACTTGAAAGTAAGAAAAATAATGAAACTAGGAACTAATTGGGGGGAGGAATAACAAAATAGATAAACCATTGGTTAATTTGATTTTTTTTTAAAAAGACGAAGCAAGCCAAATTACCAGTAACAAATATGAAAAGGATGGATTCACTGCCAATGAAAAGGAAAATAAAACAATTATTAGGAGTTATTTTGCCCAATTATATACCAATAAATCTGACAATCTAAGTAAAATGGATGAATATTTATAAAAATTTAAATTGCCCAGATTAAGAGAAGAAGAAATAGAAGCCTTAAATAATTCCATTTTAGAAAAAGAAATCGAACAAGACATCAATGAGCTCCCTAAGAAAAAATCCCCAGGACTACATGGATTCACAAGTGAATTCTACCAAGCATTTAAAGAGCAATTAATTCCAATACTATTTGGGAAAATAGAAAGAGTCCAATCAAATTCCTTTTATGACACGAATATGGTGCTAAAACTAAACCAGAAAGAAAGAAAAAACAGAGAAAGAAAACTATAGACCAATTTTAATGAATATTGATGCAACAAATTTAAATAAAATACTAGCAAAAAGATACAGCAATATATCACAAAGATTATATACTATGACCAGGTGGGAATTATACCAGGAATACAAGGTTGGTTCAATATCAGCCTATTCATCTGAAAATCAGCATAATTGACCATATCAACAACAAAACCAACAAAAATCACTCAACAGATGCAGAAAAAGCTTTTGATAAAATACAATGCCCTACCTATTAAAAATATTATAAAGCATAGGAATAAATGGAGCTTTTCTTTTTTGTTTGTTTGTTTTTTTTTTTTTACTTTTTTTTTTTTATTTAATAGCCTTTTATTTACAGGATATATACATGGGTAACTTTACAGCATTAACAATTGCCAAATCTCTTGTTCCAATTTTTCACCTCTTACCCCCCCACCCCCTCCCCTAGATGGCAGGATGAATGGAGCTTTTCTTAAAGGGATAAGTGGAATTTATCTAAAACATTAGCAAATATTATCTGTAATGGGTATAGGCTAGAAGCATTTCTAATAAGATCAGGGATGAAGCAAGGATGCTCATCACCACCACCACCATCACCATTACTCAATATTATATTAAAGATGCTAGATATAACATTAAAAGAAGAAAAAGAAATTCAAGGAATTAAAATAGGTAATGAAGAAACAAAACTATGACTTTTTGCAGATGTTATGATGATGCACTTGGAGAATTCTAGAGACTCAACAAAAAAACCTAATTGAAATAATTAACATTATAAAAATTATAGGAGATTAAATAAATCCACATAAATCCTCAGTATTTTTATATATTCCCAAAAAAAAATTCAGCAGCAAGAGATAGAATGAAAAATTCCATTTAAAATGTTATTTTTAAAGAGTTATTTAAAATAACTATGACAAAATAAAATACTTAGGAGTTTACCTGCCAAGACAAAGTCAGGAAATACATGAAAATAACTTTAGATTTACAAAACACTTTTCACACAAATAAAGTCAGATCTGAACAACTGGAGAAAACAATCAATTGTTCATGAGTAGGCCAAACCAATGTAATAAAAATTACAATTATATGTAATTTAACTTACATATTCAGCCTCTTGCCAATAAACTTCCAAAAATATTCTATAGAGCTAGAAAAAAATAACAAAATTCTCCTATAAGAACAAAAGGTAAAGATAATCAAGGGAATTAATAAAGAAGGGGAAAAAAGGATGTAAAGGTCTAATACATTTCAAAATGTATTACAAAGTAGTAATCATCAAAATAATCTGGGTATTGACTAAGAACGAGTGGTGGATCAGTGGGATAGATTAGGTACACATGTATAGTATATGTGTAGTAGTATGACCATAGTAGTAGTAGTAGTAGTAATGGTAGTAAATGAACATAGTAATCTAGTCTCCATTCATAACTCAAAGGTCTAAAATTTGAGGACAAAAAATCCCTATTTGACAAAAACTGATGGGAAAATTAACAGAAACTACAACTACCAACAACTCATACCATATACTAAGATAAATTCAAAATGGGTACATGATTTACACATAAAGAGTGAAAGCATAAGCAAATTAAGTGAACATGGAATAGTTTATCTGTGATCAATCCGTAAGGAAAAATTTATAATCAAACAAGATATAGAGAACAATACAAGACTAAAATGATAACTTTTATTACATTCAATTAAAAAGACTACACAGACAAAACCAATGCTGCCAAGATTATAAGGAAAGTAGAAAACTGGGCGGGGGAGGAAATTTTTTACAATGTGTTTCTCTGATAAAGACCTCATTTATCAGCTATATGGAGAACTTAGCCAAATTTATAAGAATATGAATCATCCCTCAAATGATAAATAGTTAAAGGATATAGACAATTTTCACTTGAACAAATTAAAACTATAATCATATTTTTAAAAAAAAATACTGTAGGGGCAGCTAGGTGGTACAGTGAATAGAACACCAGCCTTGAAGTCAGAAGGACCTAAGTTCAAATTTGACCTCAGCCACTTAACACTTCCTGGCTTTGTGACCTTGGGCAAGTCACATAAGCCTAATTGCTTCAGGGAAAAAAATGCTCTAAATCACTATTGATAAGAGAAATTAAAACTTAAATAACTCTGAGCTACCTACCACCTTATACCTATCGGATTGGGTAATATGAAAGAAAAGAAAAATTAATAAATGTTGGAGGGAATGTAGGAAGATTGGGACACTAAAGCACTGTCAGTGGAATTATCAACTGATTCCACTGTTTTGGAGATCAACTGAAAACCATGCCCAAGGGTTATAAAACTGTGCCTACTTTTTGGCCTAGAAATGCCACTGTCACCTGAAGAAAAGGAGAAAAAAATAAGAAAAATTGCATATATGCACATAAAATATTTATAGCAACTCTTTTGTGGTGGCAAAAAATTGGAAATTTAGGGGATGTTCATCAATTGGAGAATGATTGAACAAGTTGTGGTATATGATTATCATGATAACACCATTATGTTATAAGAAATGATGATCAGGATGCTTTCAGAAAAAGTTGGAAAGACTTACATGAACTAACACTAAGTGAAATGAGCAGAATTAAGAGAACAGTGTACACAGTAACAGCAATATTGGATGATGAACAAGTATAAATGACTTAGCTTAGCTATTCTCAGTACTATAAAGATTCAAGACAATTCCAAAAGACTTATGATGAAAAATGCTATCCACCTCCGGAAAAAAAATAACTGATAGACTCTGCATACAAATCAAAGCATACTATTTTTAGTTTATTTTTATGGGATTTTTTTTGGTCCATGTTTTCTTTCACAACATGATTAATATGGAAATATGTTTTGCATCAAATTGCTAGCTTTCTTAATAAGGGGAAAAGGAAAGGAAGAAAAGAATTTGGAACTCAAAATTTTTAGAAAAAAAATTTAATGCTAAAAATTGTTTTGACATGTAATTGGAAAAAATTAAATATTTGAAAATTCACTATGTTTTTTGTTTTAAATAAGAGATGCCCATCCAGAATATGGTCCAACTATCTTCTTCCTACTCAGTTTCAGTGATGCATATGAAATGGAATTTGTCTGTGTAGCGATGTCTAAATTGCCTTTAGGGATTTGTGTATAGGCATTTGACATCAAGATTTTAACACTGATCCCACTCTTGGATTTTTGTCTTCTATGAATTTCTGAGAGACAGAAGGGCCCCCTTCTTGCTTGGACCTTTTTACTCATATAAAGGATCAAATTGCTTTGCAGAGTAGTGAGGTATTATGACCCCTGCTGCTCTCTGAGCCAAAGGGTTAAACTATCAGTGGTCCCTGAAACATAAAACCTGAGATCTTGTCCACTACTTCTAGTACCTCTCAAATATTGCTCTGAGGTTAGGCCAAATCTACTGCCTGATTCAGAATGAAGCAGGAAATAAGTGAGCCCTGGTCAAGAGCCAGCAGGCCCGACCTAGTATCAGGGACCCATCTTCCTATTCTGAATCCTAAGAAATGGTAATGCAGACTTCCTCATGGGGCTTTGGTGCATCCTTCTCTCTCCCATTGCCTGGAAATTTAACCAACCTCACACTCCCACTTGATGACTTACCTCATGCCTCTGCCTCCCAACCTAGCTTAAACTTTCAATGCTGACCCCTATCTTCGCCCCTTGGCCACATTTCTTCCAATACCCCCATAGCACCAACCTCCCATGTTTTACACATCAAAGACCAATGCTTCCCCCCAGAAACAGAGTGGATTTGTACTTGGAATACAGAAAGGAGCCGCTGAGCCTGAACAAGAGACTGGACTTTTTTAGGCAGTGGACAAATCGATGACCAAAATATAATTGATCGTTCCATATACTGCTATCATAGCTTATACTGGGATCCTCTCAGGGCAACAGGAGCCAAGAGCTTGGGGTGACTTCACATAGGGAATTGGAGGTTATTTCCCTCCTAGATGTAATAGAAATCATTTTTTTGTCAAAAGGGGGAAGGTTTAAAAATACCTTGGAGGTATCTCTGAACAAAGACCCAAAGACCTCTGAACAAAGACTCAAACTCCCAAAATGTCCCCAAACCCTCAGATTTATGAAACACTTAGAATCATAGGGTGTGAGAGCTGGAAGGAACCTCAAACTCCCCAAACCCTCAGATTTACGACACAGTTGCACTTTTCCCAGATAGAGGGAAATTCTTTCCAATATCACAAAAGACAAAACTGGGGCTGAGAACTGATTACCTAACTTTCAACCCAGGTAGTTTTCTGTTATTCTACTTTGCCCCCCAATTCTGAGCTCAACCATTTCATAAGATCATAGTTCTAGAGCTGGAAAGGTCCTTACAAGACATTCAGTGAGATCCTCTCATTTTATAGACAAGGAAACTTAAAACTGACAGGTATTAGATGATTTGCCCAGGGTCACCAAGTTAGAAAATATCTGAGCTTCTTCTAACTCCAAGTCCTGCATTCTGTCCACACCACCCTCCTAGCCTTTTTGGTATAAAACTCTGAATTTTGGTCTCAATTTTACCATTGGACTCACAATAACTGCTCATCCTCAGCCTTTAGACCAAAGGTTCTCCATCTTGTGTCATGGTCTCCTCTGGCAATCTGCTGAAGTCTATGGACCCCTTTCTCAGAATAATGCTTTTTATAAAGTTAAAGAAGGGCCAGCTGGTGGTGCAGTAGATAGAGCACCAGCCCTGAAGGCAGGAGGACCTGAGTTCAAATTTGCTCTCAGACACTTAACACTTCCTAGCTGTGTGATTAGTCACTTAACCCCAATTGCCTCAGGAAAAAAAGAAGTTAATGTTAAGATTCACATAAGGGTTAGTGAAAATAAATGTTTTTCCCCCCCATTCAAGTTCATGGATCCTTTGAAACCTATCCATGCATTCCTAGGGTACATGGACCCCAAGTTAAGAGACCCTGTGCAAGACTGCCATATATGCCAAAGCCAGCAGTGAGCCTGGGCACCTCCCATCTGGCCCTGAGTGGATGGCTTGAAATGGGGAATAGCCTAAACCCTATCTTCTTTCAGGCTTCCTGGGGCTTTCCACCAGTGTCTGGTATAGCAGGGGTTAACACCTTCCCACCTGTGACTGGGGTGATTTCAAGATTCCATTCCTTCCAATCAGACAGAAGTTATTGTCTGAGTTCCATCCCTGCAGAATACCCATCTCTCCCTCCCCCAAATCCCTCTTCCACACAAAAAAGCCCCCTGGCTGAGCCCCTTCCACCAACCGCGCTCTAGTTTCCCCCCAGGGAGTCCAGGAATGCTGTGACCATAGGAGCTTATCCCCAGTCTGGAATGGGTGATTTTATCCTAGCTATCAATCTGTCCCTCAGGCTGATAAAGTCCACTCAGGCCCAGCGGCTCCCATCTGTATTCTGTGCACAGACGCACCTGGAATAGAATCTATTTCTGGGGTGGGGGAAGCCAGGGCTTTAAAAAGCTCTCTGTAAATGTGGTGCTTTTCAAATATGTAAGTAGCCAAGATGTGTGATCCAGTGAGCCCTCTGCTGCTTATCCCCCCCAACTCCTTCAAGCCTGGCTGTGACCTTCAGCAGCCCTATTCCCCTACCTGCCTCCTAGACCCTGGGTTTGCCCACTCAAGTTCAGGCTTTCTCCTCTACAGGTATCTGTGGCCGCATCCACGATGCAAATCCAGAATCTCTCAAGTGAGGCTTAAGCAATCCCTGGTAGAAGCCCTCCTGAAGGGATGGCTCTGCAATCTACTGTTGTCTGTGGAATTAATGAATGGATGGATGATTGGGTGAATGAATGAATGATAAAGTATTGATTAAACACCTGTTATATCCCTCTCCTTAAAGAGCTTATTCTCTAAGAGGTACCTGTTCATTGTTGAGTCATTTTTATACATGTCTGATTCTTCATGAACCACTTGAGGTTTTCTTGGCAAAGATACTGGGGTGATTTGCCATTTCCTTCTCTAGCCTATTTTACACTCGAGGAAACTGAGGCAAACAGATCCTTGTCCAGGATCACATACTAGTATCTGAGGTTGGATTTAAATTTAGGTCTTTCTGATCCCAGGTCCAACACTCTATCCCCTGCACTACCTAGCTGCCCACAGATGACATAAATAGGGGAGTGATGTCTAGGGAAGGAAGCTTTGAAATATCAAGTCAAATCAACAAGCATTTATTAAGCACCTATTATATACCAGACATTGTGCTAAACACTTGAGACCTACAGAAATGCATAAATAATCCTTGCCTTCGAGGATCTTAAAATCTAGTGAAGAATGGGTTATGAATGGTATGATAATCAATTATCATTATTTTGTCTGTAGTTGTGGATTTTGAATGGTAGGATAATTAATTATCATAACTTTGTTTATATTGATTTCATTACTATTCCCAAAGCAAGAGGTTAAAAAGGAGAAGGGAAGGCTATGAGATTGCCATCAGGGTAGTCAGCAGGATGCCCACATCAGCCTGGTATCCTGGTGTATGAGGACATGGCATGGGAAGCTTAGTCTGGGAGCAGCTAGAATAGATTCAGAGTCTTCACTTACTCTCTGTTAGAAAGGGATGGGTCTCAGGACCAGCACATCAACTTGGTCACAGTCTCTTCAGGAAACATTGTTTTTGAAATGCCAACCCTACAGATGTATTCCATATTACCTTCTCTCAATTCATTCCCACCTCAGTTTGTTTTTGTTTTTGTTTTTTGCTGAGGCAGTTGGGGTTAAGTGACTTGCCCAGGGTCACACAGCCAGGACGTGTTAAGTGTCTGAGGATGGATTTGAATTCAGGTCCTCCTGACTTCAGGACTGATGCTCTATCCACTGTACCACCTAACTCCCCCCCCCCACCTCAGTTTGAATCATTTTACCAGACAGACAAAAGTTCCAGAATTGCAACAATTTACAGATTGTCTGGAAGAGGTAGCATAGTGAACGGAGTTCTAGACTTGTAGTCTGGAACACCTGTATTCAAATCCCGTTGGAGATACTTCCTAGGTTTGTGACCCTGAACAAGTCACCTAAACTCTGCCTCAGTTTCCTCATTTGTAGAATGGGGATGATAATAACTCCTGCTTTCCAAATCAAATGAGATAGTGAGACTCAAATGAGATAATGTTTGTAAAAGCATTCTGTAAACTTTAAAGTGTTATAAATATTAGCTAATTAGAACACAAGGTTTTGCAAGGGTGAATGTTGAAAATTGCCTTTGCATGGGTTTTGAAAATAAAAAAATCATTAAAACTTTTAAAGCAAATATTAGCTAATATTATCCTTATGCTGGGGAGGAAGGAAGCAGGGTGAGACAGTGAGAACAACTTTGGCCAGCTTTGAAATACTGCTGAAGAAAATAATGTTTTGGTCATGTATACTTATTGTGTATCTAATTTATATTTTAATGTATTTAACATCTACTGGTCATCCTGCCATCTAGGGGAGGGGGTGGGGAGTAAGAGGTGAAAAATTGGAACAAGAGGTTTGGCAATTGTTAACGCTGTAAAGTTACCCATGCATATAACCTGTAAATAAAAGGCTATTAAATTAAAAAAAAAAAAGAAAAGAAAAGAAAAAAAAAGAAATACTGCTGAAGACCTCCCCTCTTCCTGACCTGAGGCATCCCTAAGGCCACACTTTGCAAAGAACATCAGTAAAAAGATTTCTAATCCCCTAAGAAATCTGGTTTAGACTCCCATAGATCAGTCCCAGGCCAGGGCCCATGCCAGCCACAGGGAACCCAATGGGGTAAGACGCTCCTGAGTGCCTTCAAGAGGCTAGAAGCATCCCAGGCACACAAAGAATCATTATTCTATGTAATTATTATTTGTATATTTCGCATAATTGTCATAATTATTATCATCAGCTCATCAGCTTCCCAATCTTGGCTCTTAGCTCTCGGGCCAGAGTCCCTGAAACCTCGTCACATGACCCATTCATTCCTTTTTCTGCTCAGAATCAGCTCCCTGAGTGCCAATAGGAGGGAAATCATGCAATCAGATCATCGAATTAGAATTGAAAGAGTCCTTATAGGCCATCAGGTCCAGCTCCCTAATTTTACAGATGAGGTAGCTGAGGCACACAGAAAGGCTATGTGCTTTTCCCAGGCTCGCACAGCAGATCCAAGGCCAGTTGCACTGCCTGATAGAGTCACAGTTCCAGACCTGGTGTCCAGAGCAAGTGGGGAAAAGGACAATGAAAGATTGCATCTTCCCTTTTTTGGGAGGTCTCACAAGATCTCAGAGAGAATTTAAGTGTCAACATCAATGATGAAGTAAAAAGAGTTCTGGTTTTGGAGACAGGTGATCTGTGGTCCAATCTCAGGTCTTTTTCGCAGAATCTAGAGCTGGGAAGGACCTTATTTTAAAGACGAAGCTGAAGACTAAGGAGTTTAACAAATTTGACTGTGGTTTGTTGTTTATTATTGTTGAATCATTTCAGTCATGTCTCCATAACCCCATTGGGGTTTTCTTGGCAAAGATATTGGAGTGGTTTTCCATTTCCTTCTCCCATTCATTTTACAGACGAGGAAATTGAGTCATCCCAGATTGACTGTGGATACAGAGATAATGTGTCAAACAAGGTCTTCCTAACTCCCAGAACAATACTCTATCCATTGTACCATATTAGTTTTAATATCTGTGTGATCTTGGTAAAATGACTCAGCCTCTCTGACCTTCAGTTTGCTCATTTGAAAAATAAGTAAGTTGGACCAGATGATATCCCAAGACCCCCTGAGTTCTGCCTCTACGATCCCATAGATACAGCAGTGGGTCCAATACTCTCTCCCATATGCCTGGAAGTGTCTGCTCTTTTAGTCTGAAGATGGGGAGATTTGGGGGAGATTTGGTCACTGTTTCAATGTAACTGAAGAGTTGTCATGGGGAAGACATGTTCTGCTTAGTTCCAAAGAGTAGAACAAGACACATGGGGAAGTAACAATAAGATGAAGTTCAATTTTATTTAAAAAAGAGTTTCCCAACCAGAAACACCAGGGATGGAATGGGCTGTTTCTCCTGTACCCAAGCAGATGCTCAGTCCTTAAGGAGTATTGCCAGTGGGTAGAGTACCAGAATCGGGAAGATCTGATCTTAGATTCTTAATAGCTTTGTGATTTTGAACAAATCAATTAACTTCTCTTGCCTCAATTTTCTCTTTTGTAAAAACACGGATAACAATAACACTGACTCCAAAAGGTTGTTATGATAATCAATAAGACAATATTTGTAAAATGACTGGAACATAGTAGGCACTAAAGTGCTGCAAGGCACTGCAGACACAAACACTAAACAACAAAAAATATTCCTGACCTTAAAGAGCTTACATTCTTCTTCTGAGGAGATACAACATGTAAACAAATAAGTATGTGTATGATAATTTGAGTAGGAATGAAGAATTATAAACAAAGAAGATCATACACATACACATATATGTACCCACACACACATTTCTTGGATAAACTTGGGTTCATTGCGGTCTATTCACTCATAAAACAAGCTCCCACTCTGTTGCTAGATATACCAGTCAAGATAAATCCAATAGCACAAGTATTTAATTAAGACACTAAGTAACATAAATTATAAAGAAATGAATAAAGTACTAAAACATTCTTTGTGTCCATATCCATGTCCTATGTCTTCAAGGAAACAAAATCCTCCTTTTTTTCATTTCTCCAGAATAATGGGAAGGTGTGACCATTTTGTACCCATAGCCCAGTGTCTGGTTCAGTTTTAACACAGGACTAGGTTCCAGATGCCATGAACATAACCTCTTATGGTCTTCTCTCTCTTTCTCCCCAACCATGATTGTACCCATTCCCATGCACACTCACTTCTGGGTTCGTAGTTACCTTTTTGTAATGTGAAGTATTGGAGGCCAGAATAAGGTTCAATGGATAAGACGTTACTAAGACACAGGTTATAGATCAATGCAAGGAAAAACGTCTTCACCATTAGAGTGTTCTCTGGAAGATCTCAAGAAGTAGCTGAATGACCACTTGTCAAAGATTTTGCAGAGGGAACTCCCATTCAGGCAGAAAGGGGATTAGATAGTCTCTGAGGTCCTGTCCAGATCTTGTGCCTGTTTCCTACAGTCTTTCGGTGTCTTCTCTTACTGTCAGTCTATCATCTATAACTTCTCAATGTTATTGAGTGTGCCTGCTATTATCATTTACTTGTAATCTTCTATGGACTAGGAAATCAGACAAGCAAGCTAACCCTAATCCTAACCCTTACCCTAAACCAGACAAGCAAACAAGAAATATGTGCAAAATATGAGTCAAAAGATGAGGCTCCTAGGAGAAAATGAGATTTAGCACAGTGAGCATATTTTGACTGCTTAGGGTCCTCAATCTACAGCCCGCGGGCCAGATGTGGCAAGTGAGGACAATTATCCACCTCACCCAGGGCTATGAAGTTTCTTTATTTAAAGGCCCACAAAACAAAGTTTTTGTTTTTACTATAGTCCGGCCCTCCAACAGTCTGAGGGACAGTGAACTGACCCCCTATTTAAAAAGTTTGAGGACCCCTGGTAGGATCTATGTGAATATATGTATTTTTCCTCTTTTCTGTCCCTATTTTCTGTTCCCTCTTCTGGGTGTACCATTGAGGTAAAGTTGTCAAGGAGTGCTGAATTCCAAATGGGTGAGACATTGCCAATTTGGAAAAATAAAGAGGCTTAGGAGTCTGGTCTCTGATGAAGGTGACTTCCTAAAGGAGGGAGGAAGGACCCAGGATGAGGAGTTGGAAGGCTAAAAGATTTGGATTAAGGGATTAAGGAAAAGTAATTGTGTTCTTAAAGAGAGAAAACAGACCTGAAGCAAAGAGCCAAGATGGAGCTATTTAAGAGAAGTAGGGAATTCTGGGAATAGGAGGAAGCCAGCAAGAAAACAGAATGATGAATGCAAGTCACAGAACTATCTGGGGCAAACTGAGATGGCCTTAACTAATTTAAGGCAAATCAGGAAGGGAGAAAGCAGGAAGTCTATCCTGATGGGGAATTGGTCAGGAGGAGAACAGAGAGACCTACCAGATCTGTGCTGGGAGAGATCCAGGGAAATCTCTGTGATGGAGCTGTGAAAGCAGTTTTGACCTGGAATTGAGGGAGAATCTAGGCCCAGGTTCTCTATACTCCATGAAGCTGATTCCTTAAGAATCAAGAAAAGATTTTTAAAGACCCTCATGTTTAAACAGAAGAATAGAATCAACCCAGCAAGAAAAGACAAAAATGGCCCTAAGTGTGGGAGTTACAGACAGCAGCCAGCCAGTCTGGGAATGTAACTCAAAGAAATGGCCTGTCAAAAACTGATGCCTATGTCAAGCCGCTCCCAACTAGCTGGAATCACCAAAATTGGGCCTGTAATTTGCCCCATCTGGACACTGAATGTTCTCAGTGATTGTTCTACCCTGCAGCAGAGTAGCTTCTGTACTCCAAATAGCTGGCTGCGCGTGTCGCCTCAGTTTCCTTGTCTATAAAAGAAGAGAATTGGACTGAATAAGCTCCAAGGGTTTGTCTAAATTGTCTTGGACACTGCGGGGAAGAGTGACAACATAAGAGAACTGAAAAGTGTTTGGGGAACATCTCATGCTCTGTTCATTGAATCACAAACTCTCGATGCTTGGAAGGGACCAGAGTTTTCTAGCCAAACTTCCTTCAGTGAACTGAATAATTTCACTTTATTATATCCCCAACCAATGGGCATCTAGCATTTTCTAACACCTCTAGTGACAGGGAGCTCACTACCTCATGAGGCAGTCCCAGCTGTGTTTCGGCAGCTCCAATGGTGAATAAGTTGTTCCTTATATTGGGCTGGATTTTGTCTCCTGGTAATTATTCCCCACCTTTACCACATTGTTCTCTTTGTGACGTGAAAAGACAAACAGGAAAAGTTCAGTTCTTCTTGTCAATGAAAATTCTTTAGATATTTGAAGACATGTACATAAACTTGAATGTTTCTAGATTTGTTGAAATTTCTTTTAATTTTTAAGTAAATTTTCATTTTGAAATTTTCCAATTTTGTTACAGAAATCACAGAATGTCCAAATCAGAATTCCATAAATTGAGAGTTAAGCTAGATAACCCATGACAGCTAGGAAACTATTAAATAGAATCTTGGGCTTAAATAGACTAGAGTTCAAATATAGGTAAGTCACTTAACCTGTACTCACAATTTCGGGGGGCAGCTACGAGGCGCAGTAGATAGAAAACCGCTCTGAAGTCAGGAGGACCTGAGTTCAAATCGGACCTCAGACACTTAACACATCCTAGCTGTGTGACCCTGGGCAAGTCACTTATCCCAATTGCCTCAAGGGAAAAAAAAATATATATATATATCTTTACATATATATATTCACAACAATATATATATATTCACAATTTTACTTTCCTCCTAGGATTCTCAGGAGGACAAAATGAGGTAATATCTATAAAGCACTTAGCTCAGTAGATATTTAATGTTTCTTTCCTTCCCTTCCCTTTTTCTGCCTTAGTTTCCTCATTTGTATGTTCTCTAAGGTCTTTTCCATGGGTAACTAAGTGGCAGTGAGTGGATAGAATCAGAAAGACTCATCATTGTCACCCTTCCCCACAGTGTCGAAGGCAATTTAAGAAAGACCCTTGGAGCTTATCCAGTCCCATTCTCTTCTTTTTAGGCAAGGAAACTGAGGTGACAGAGTTCAAATCCGACCTTAAACACTTACCAGCTGTGTGATCCTAGACAAAGCACTTAACCCTGTTTGCCTCATTTCTTCATCAGAAAAAAAAAATGAGCTGGAGAAGGATAGGACAGACCATTTCAGTGTCTTCAAACTCGGACATGACTAAAAGGATTCAACAACAGCAACAACAACAAAAGGTCTTTTCCAGTCGAAATCTGTAATTCTTTAAACTCTGAAGCCCCTTCCATGATCCTTTGAACCTGACCGCGCTGCATGTTAGAACACAGGACATAAAATGTTAGCATCCAGCCTACAGATGATCAAAGGGAGCAGGCGCCGGTACAAAGGGAGCATCTCTGCCCGGCACAGCGATTCATCCTCGGGGAATCCTGCCGCCTGGCACAGAGATCCTGGAACACTCGGGTCCCTAGTGCTTTCCACACTAGCAAAGAGGATTACTGGCGGACAGCAAACAAACCCGCCCAAGATGTACAAGTGCCACATTCTGCGATTCGGCAGAAGGAAGGTTTGCCCATATTGTGGGTTTATTTTTTTTTTAAAGCCTACACTTGACTCTGTCCATATAGAAATAGCGCGTGGTCTCTGGGGAGGCTGCACCGCCACGGCATATTGATGGGGTTGGAAAGAAGGAAAAAGAAGAGCATCTCCCCGCATTTCAGAGCTTCGGGGCGGAATGGGAGGCACGTGCCCAGGTGTGAGGGCACACTAAGCGCGCAGGCACCGAGCGAGGGCATGTCGGAGGCGGGCACATACGTGCCCCAGTGTGTGCGTGGCTGGGTGTTTCCGCCCCAGACGTGTGCCCGGACACGCGACACAGGCTCGCACGTGCACACTCATGCCCCCTGCGAAACGGACCGGGCTTTGTGCGGTGAGACCCTGGGCTTACGCCGCAAAATTCCTACAGATTCTGACCCACCGACCCCCAATGAATTACCTTCTGTCTCCCCCACCGCTTTATCGACCTCCCCTGTTCTCTCAGATCCCACCTCTCCCTTTCCCATCCCCCACTCCAGACAACCCCCCCCCAGCAAAGCCCCCGCTTCCTCTCCCCCCTCCCCTAAAATCCAGGTTATCTCCGGGGGTGTTCACAGCCCTGTCTAGGACATCAGGCGGCAGGCAGCTCGGAGACCAACGGCGTGCCTCTGCTTCCCTCTGCTGACTGAGTGCGGCAGTGCCGCTGACGGCCCTGAATCCCAGGCTGAGTTGCAAGACTATCATGGACCATCGAGTCCCAAGGATGCTCTCTTCAGCCTCCCGGAATAACAGTTGCTCGTGTTTCTCTTGGAGACCTCTAATGAGACGGAAATACGTTATTAAATGCTCCTAATATATACACCCCAGGTTAAGGAGATAAACCCGTTAGGAAATCTTACCGTCCGACAGGTGCACGTCTGGGACGTAACTGCGTCTGCTTTTCTGTGTATAGGGTCCTCCCTCTGTCAAGGATACTACAAGACACGTCTCTGGCCCAATAAAGCTGCACTTTCTTCTTCCTCAGGAGCGTCGGGGCTCTCTTCTCAGCTTGACCCAAGCTCCTGATCGTTAGAGCCCCAAACTGACCTTGCCTCCTTCAGGCAGCCCTCCCAGACTGCCGTAGCCTTTTGGTCCTCCCTTCCTCTGAGACAGTACAACCCTGAGCACACAGGCAGGGATGGAGAATATGTGCTTTATGCAGCCTGGCTCATGTACACAGTTAGGCTCCCCTAAGCCATGGGGCGTGTCCATTAGTTGTACCTACTGCAAAGTAGGGAGTGGGGGCTAGGATCTGTGCTCATCTGCCTTTCCTAGTCCTGGAGAGTTCTCTCAGCTAACGTGTATTATAAGCACCTGTTCCTAATATCCGGACTGGGAAGGATCCATTGATAAAATAAATAGCATAGACCCCTTATCCTCAGGAAACTCACTCCCTAAAGGTGAAAGGAAAAGGCCCATAAATACAAAAACTATAGTACGAGTTAGAATGTGGTCCGGGCTAAGCGTCTGTTTTCAAGTTCTGATATAAATAAACTATATGACACTGGCTATGTCACCTAGCCTTTTAGGTCAATTGCTCAACCGATAAACATTTATTAAGCACCTACTGTGTGCCAGGCAATGTGCTAAGTGATGGGGATACAAAAAAGAGGTAAAAAGCAGTCCCTGACTTCAATAAATTTACAACATGCAACAAATATATACAAAGCAAGGTATAAACAGGATAAGTAGGAAATAATAGAGGGATGGCGGGGTTAGAGGACACCTCCTATAGAAGATGATTCTCAGTTTCCTTATCTGCAAAATGAAGGGGTTGAATTAGCTCAATTCTGAGGTTCTAATGAGCTGTGATTCTGCCTGATGACCTAAGCAGAGAAAGAGAACCCCTTTTGGCTACGGAAGATCATCAAGGAAGGCTTCATGATAGAGAATGGACCTTGAAGGGAAGAAAAGAATTCAAAAGTTCTTGATATCAAGGGGAGGACAGTGGGGGAACTGTCCAGGGTCAGGAGTCACAGAAAACAAAAGTTTGAGAGCTAGCCATTAACAAATTTGGCTGGAATTCAGGGTTAAGGGAAAAGGGAACAGAAGAAAGAGCAGTAAAACACTAAAGGCAGGGAAAGGGGAGAGTCAAGAATGACTGGAATGTTGCATCATTCTTTGCAATTCTCTAAACCTGCAGCCCTGGGGAACCTGTCAGAGCCTCAGGAGATGCTTACTGTTTGCTGATTGATTGGTGGATGGCTAGAGTGCAACTGTGGATAGCAAACCCCGTGAGACATCAGCCTCTGTCTGCCTTTACTGTCTTCTATCCCCATGCAGTTGGATAAACAGATCAGTTCATATCTCTGATCTAACACTTTCTCTATTTCTATCTTCTCTGTTTCTATTTCTGTCTCTGGCTTACTGTCTCTGTGACTCTATCTCTGTGGTCCTGTCTCTCTATCACTGAGGGAAATTTTGCGAGTTTGGGACATCACTTTGGCTGCTATTTGGAGGAAGGCTTAAAGAGGGAAAAGATGAGTTAGAAGGAACAATAAAGAAGTTGCTTCGATGGTCCAGGAGAAGGGCAGTGAAAGTCTGAGCTCTCGGAGTAATTGTCTATATGAATGGTGAGAATGGAGAGCTTTGGATAAGAGATTGGAAGGTGAAAATGATAAGACTTGGCAACGGATTGAATATGTTGGCTGAACATTGAGCATGAGTTCCCAGGGCTTTCTGCAAAGATGTGGTGTTCTTGATGGATGTGACAGGATCTGACAGAAGCATAGAGTGCCTCTGATGGGGTCTCTCCATATGAAAGAACTGGAGAACTGACTTCCGAGAGTATCAGGTCTGTGTCTCTAGATCCCATCTGTCTTCTCTCTATGTCTATGTCTACCTCCTTTCTGTTCTTGTGTCTTTTTATCTGACTCTGCCTCAAATTATCTCCTTAACTGTCTCTCTTATTTTTGCTTCTTTATCTCTACCTATATGTCTCTGCTTCTATGTCTCTACTTCCTTATCTCTGTTTCTATGGTTTTTTCTCTGTGTTTCTACCTCAGAATGTGTCATTCTCTGTGGGACTGTTTCCTGGTGTGTCTCTGTCTCTATCTCTATCTCAATCTCCCCATGTGTCTCGGTCTTTTTCCCTTCTTATATCTATGTATCTCGGTGTATCTCTGTGTATCATTGTGTTTTTTTCTTCCGTGTCTCTAAGTGATACAGTGGATAGTGTTTTGGTTTTGAAGTCAGAAAAACCTCAGTTCAATTCTGGTCTCAGATATTTACTAGCTGTGTGATCCTAGGCAAGTCATTTAGCCACTGTCTGCTCCAATTTCCCCGACTGTAAAATGAGGATCATAATATCTATCTCCCAGGATTATTGTGAGGATGACATAAGAAACATCTGTACAAACATTTAGCGCAGTGCCTGCATATAGTAGACACTTAATAAATGCTTGTTCTGTTCCCTCTCCTCTTTCTCTATGATCCTGCCTCCTTTTGTATTCCTGGGTTCTCTTTTTTTATGAATCTATATTTCTTCTATCCTTCAATATATCTCCTTCCCTTCAGCCCAAGTCAGGGCCAGGTTAGGGGTCAGATAGATCCTCGCTGGGACAGAAGACCTCATACAATCTAAGATTTCAATGCCATAACTTTTTGTTGTCATTTGTTTATTTGTTGTTTTGACTCAGTCAGAGGTCCCTGTGCCTCCTCCCACAGGCTGGAGGTTCTGATCCTCTTGGCGAATGCCCCCAAGGAACTACTGTGTCTCATTCTCCCTGCTTCCCCTCTTTGATTTTCCCTACACTATTGAACTTGGAACAGATGCTGCTTAATTTGACAACTGTCCTGTCAATCTGAACGCAAGACGGAACAGCATCTCGCTTGTCTCCTCTCCAAAGTGCTCCAGACTCGGAAACAAGATGACTGAGAGGAGAAGGGAAGAGAAGCAGTTATAAGAAGGCTGTTGGGGGGAGGAGAGATGCCAGGACAGTGAGGTTCTGGATTGGGGAGCGGGGAAGGGAAGGGGACAGTAAGAGATCTTTGTCTTTGGTCCAGCGCTATTTCACATTTTATCAATGACTTAGATAAAAGCATAGATAGGTAATCATTAATGATTTATGGTCTGAAAAGCATTTACATGCATTATCCCAATCCTGTACTATAGGTGCTATTATTTTCCCCATTTTACAGACAAGGAAACTGAAGCCAGGAGAGGACAATAGTCACATTGATACAGTAGTGTCTGAGGCAGGATTTATAGCCCAATCTTCCTAACTCCAAGACCTGCACTCTAGCTCATATGTATGATTATGTCTTCCACCAGCTTCCAAAGCGCCCTCTGGCCTAGGGCACCTCATGGCTAACTTCCTTTTCCAGCTTAGTAATAGGGAGGTCAGCTTCTCTGCTCAGGCGGCTGAGCTGGGCTCACCCCCTCCTCATGCTTGGCTTTGTCACACACACACACACACACACACACACATACTACACACTCATACACATAGATATACAGATAGAAACCTGCACTATCAAATTCATGGAAGGATCCAAAAATATTTAATACTGTTTAACATTGTTTCCTTCTAAAGACTCTCACTAGATTTTAAAGACATTGTTCTATCTTGGTTTTCTTTCTTCCAGTCTGATCTCCTTTTCAATCTCTGTGGCTACATCATTATCTAGGCCCCATCCCCTAATTGTGAGTGTCTCCCAACAGTCTGTCCTAAATCAACTTCTCTATTATTTTTCTCTGTGTGTCTCTATCTGTCTGTCTCTGTCTCTGTCTCTCTGTCTCTCTCTTCTGTGTGTCTCCCTCTGTGTCTGTCTGTCTCTGTCTCTGTCTCTCTCTCTTCTGTGTGTCTCTCTCTGTGTCTGTCTGTCTCTGTCTCTGTCTCTCTGTCTCTCTTTCTGTTTCTTTTACTCTTTCTTTTTCTCTATTTCTTTTACTCTGTTTCTCTTTGTGTGTTTCTCTTTCTGTTTTTCTTACTCTCTCTCTCTTTCTCTCTCTCTCTCTGTTTCTGTCTCCTTCACACATATCTTATCAGGTCCCAAGGATTTTAGTAAAATCTCTGAGCAGATTTCTCCAAGAGCTATATTTCCAACCCAACTCTCTCTCCTGAGCTCCAGCCTAACATTACCAACTTCTTCCTGGGCATTTTGAACTTAAGCATTTTCAACCCAATATGTTTAAGACAGCTCATTATCTTTCCCCAAAACCCACCTGTCTTCTCAAATTCTCATTTCTGGGTAACAGAATCTGACCCATGAGAAAAGCACATAGAAGGGCCTGCTTCCGGAGAGTTGAAATGGCAAGTCATAGAAGTGGCTTAGAGTATTAGTGTCCAACTTAAATGGAAATGGGAGCCATTAACCACATAAGGATCCCTGCAGATCACATATTGGCAAATTTAACATTAACCCATCAACCCATTAACATTATCTATGTTCTATTGCATTTTTACTTATTTTGTTAAATATCTCTCAATTTTAATCTCATTCCATGGATCAGCAATTCCAATGCAGTCTACAATGTGTATGGCCTCACACATCTGCCTTAGAGAGACATTGGAACATGAGTAGAAAGTCTATAACTGGTTCCAGTCTACTGACATGTGGTTAGGAGCAACTTCTTTGATTGGATGCAAAATCTGTACACTGTCCCAATGGCCTTTCCAAATTCACAGGGTCAGAGTCTCCAATCTCTTTATAAAAAAAAAAAGGTAAAGAATACAACTCAAAAGCAAAGGACAGAGACCCATTTTACAGACCAAAAGTTCAACCTCAGAGGTTGAAGACCCAAATCCTCCCTGCCTTCCTGAACTGTGTCTCACTAGATGCTGTAAGGAAAGGCATCAAACTAAGAGCAAGCAAGCAAAGAGAAAATACCCAAGGTTCTGGTCACTTATACCTTTTTTATGGCTATTCAGCCAATTTTTTTCCCTAAACATTTATTTAATAGATTGGAACCAGCTACAGAATGTCTATACTGGCTCGATGTCTCTCTAAGACATGCCAGTTCCTTGTCATCCGATTCTTCTGGAAATCAGTTCTCCAGCCCCTTCACACAGGGAGACCCCATCAGAGATGTTCTATCCCTGTGTCAGACCCTGTCACATCCATCAAGAGCACTACCATCCTTCCAGACAACCACTAGGGATCCATGCTTAAGTTTCAACCAATGTATTCATTCAGTTGCCAGATCTTATTGTTTTCACCTTCCAGTCTCTCATCCAAGTCTACTCTCCATTCACACAAACAGCTAGTACAAGAGCTTAGGCCTTCACTGCTCCTCTCCTGAACTACTGGAATAACATCCTCCTTGGTCTCCCTAACTCATCTTTTCTCTCTACAAGCCTTCCTCCAAATAATGGCCAAGGTGAAGTCCTATACTCATAAATTTTCCTTCAGTGACTTCTTTTTATCTTTAGGATGAAAGACTATGACAGTGACTCTAATCTACTTTTCCAACTGTGTTATACATCATTACTCATCTTAAACTTTTGGGTAATTCAACCAGTATATACCTCACAAACAACACTTTATCTCTCATCTCTGTGTCTTTGCACTGATTAGTCCCCTTGTCTGGAATATCCTAACACCCCACCATGTAGAATATATTGCTCAGATTGAGCTTAGTTTCCTTCAAGCTCAACCTAAGCATTATAATCTACATGAAATCTTTCCTGATCCCAGATGCTAGTGCTTTCAAATAATAATAATAATAATAACCTATACTTCTTTTATATGTGTGTGTGAATGTACTAAGGTGAAGAGGGGAGAGGGATTTGAGAAAATGAAAAATACGGGAAGGGGAAGAGAAGGAGGAAGGACAGAGGAGAGGGAAAATGAAAAGGAAAACACAGAGAGGATAAAAAGATAATGAGAAGATAAGAGCATGAAAGAGAGAGGAGAGAAAAAATATGAGATGAGAGGAGTCAAGGAAAAGAGGGAAAATAGGAGAGATGGAAAAGATGAGAGGAGAAGAAGGGGAAGAAGAGAAAAAGGAGGAAAAAAGAAACAGGAGAGGAGAAAGAAAATAAAGGCATGAGACAAAAAGAGAGAAAAAGAGAAGGAAGGAAAGGAAAAAGGAAAGAAGTTGATAATATGAGAGAAAGAGAGAAGAGATCAATGAAAAAGAGAAGGATAGGAGAGACAGAAACAGAGACAGAGAAGGAAAGGAAGAGAGGGATCTAGAAAACAAGAGTATGAGAAAAAGAGATCCAGAGGATGAGAAGAGGGAAGAAATATGGGAGGGAGAGGAAGAAAAAATAGAGTGAAGAAAAGAAAGAAAAAGAGGAGACACAGGAGAGGGGAGAAAAAAGGGGAGGAAAAACAGGGGGGAAAAGGATAAATGATCATTTCTCTTTTTTTGTCTTTGTTGTCTACCTACATAACAATTGTTGGTTTGAGCTGCCTCAGCCCCCACCTAATAAAAGTGATTAGCTGGAGCTAGACGGCTTCATTTTATGACTCTTCAAACTAAAAAAAAAAAAAAATTAGTGCAATTACTGTCATTAACACTCTGGCCTTTTCAGCACCTTCTCCCAACAGCGACAAGAGCATCAGCAGAGGCTATAGCAACTGCAGCAGCTAGACACCCAGCTACTCCTCTGCCCTCCCCATTTCCTCCCTAATCTACCTCCTCCCCTCTCCCACAAAGAAAAGAGCATCCCAGAAAAAAAAGGAATTTTATGGGAATGGGGAGGCAGGGTCTGGGGAGGGTTGGAGGTTATAAACTCAGCCATTTAAAGCAATGAAAATTATTGAACTGTCCCAGAATCATTTAATCATAATTTCCATCTGAATAAGATCTTAGAAGGTATTTTATATAACCTCCTTTTCTTATAAGTGAGGAAACTAAGGTCCAAAAAAAGTCCGCTGACCTGCCCAAAATCACACAGGTGGTAAGTAACAGAGCTGGAACTTTAACAAAGGTCCTCTGACTACAAATTTGGCACTCTGCCACTGAACTGCAGTTTACCGATAAGGAAAACAAGCCCTGGAACACTTGAATAATTTGCCCAAGATTATCCAGGTTGTGAATGATAAAGTCCCAAAATTCCAAACTAGATCCCCAGTTTCTAAATCCACTGTACCATAAGACATCCATCTGGCTTTGCCCTTCCCTAAAAGTACAGCCAATTAGCTCAGAAGGAGATACTTTTGGAAGGATCCCAAATACCAGCACTCAGAAGGTCTCCCTCTTTAGGCAACAAGAGGGAGAGCTTCTGAGTGTCCTTGGTCAACCTTGATCAGTCAAATGGTGATGACAGAGACTCCATGACCTCCACAGACTGAAGGCATTTAAGGACAGGATAGACAGAATTAGCCAGTGTTCTTTCCCCTACTTTAACTCTGTCAAAATTCTACCCACCCCCCAAGGTCTCAGGTATCATCTCATCCAAAAAGCCTTCCCTGATCCCCACCTAAGAGAGATATTTTCCTTCTCTGGGACTCCAGAATATTTTGATCATACCCCTTTCAAGCTTTCTCACATTCAGGTTAGGATTATGGTGATCTGTATGGTGATCTGTTTATACGCTTTATACCGTACATGCCCCAGACATGAGAGCTCTATAAGGACAGAGACAAGATTTTACTCATCTCTGTCTCCCAGTAATCCTCACTAAAAGGATCCAGCATCTTAGCTTCACGGTCCATTTACAGCTAGCATGATCAGGATTGTATTGACACCATCAAAAACTCAGGCATGGACTCTAAATCCTGGCAGCTCATTCTCTCAACTTTTCCTCCCTAGCCTTTTCCAACTCCAAAATTCCTTCACCTAAGGTAGGAAAAAATTTTACAATGGGGACAAGAGCAAGAACAGGGCCATATGTTCGAGAGAGAAGAGTAGGCTGTTGATACCAGGTCTCTCTTTCTCTCTCTCCTCACCCAAAGGCTTTCAGAGGTCCTTGCCTTCTCACTTAGTGTCTTCTGAATATTTATTCACATCTAGCCCAACAGCCAATCAAAAAGGCACTCTGTATATGGATGGATTATGGATGATATAGGTAATCCTAAAAGAGCCAGGACCTAAAAGTCCATGTTATCAAACTTTACCAATAGCAAGCTCACCAAATACACATGTTCCCAGGACTGAGACCTCATTGGCCAGTGTTCTGTTACACAAGGACATGGAGGGACTTGTTTGGACAGTACAGAGCTGAGGTGCAGGTGAGAAGCTGAATTAATCAGCATTTTGGACAGGTTTAAATATCAACCTTTTGGGAAAGTATAATAACAATTATGTTATTGATGCTACTTTTTAAAGTTTATTGGTTTTGGTTTGGGGAGGTTGTTAATGCTTGTTTATAAGTCTTTGTGTTAAGTAGTTCATTTGTGTGGAAGAATTAAATTGCTGTTCCATACCTGACAAGTTGCATATTAAGTACTTTTCAACTTCTTTGTTAGGGAGATTCTGAACCAAAAACTAAGCTTTAAGTAAACTTCCCTTCAGCCTCCAAAGTAAAATTCTAAAAAGCCAAGGAGTGGATGGGAGAGCCTAATCTTTTTCTTTAGAGCTCCAATCCCACTGTCATTCCCCCCCACCTCCAAGACTGAATGCTGTCAATGTGTGTGTGAGTCCAGGGTCCTTTGGTTTTTGGCCCTTTGGTTAATGATCATTCTAATTGAGAGATAGGAATAAGCCTAATCTCTCAGTACTTTTTAAATCCTGGCATGATTTGGATTTGAGAGTATTATGAAGAATCAATGTCCCTCCCTAAAAATCAAAAATTCGGACCTTTAAGTGACCTTCAGTCCTGACACTAAATCCAATTCCCTTATTTTCCAAATGAGGAAAAGGAAGCCCAGATTTACCCACTGTCATATAACTAGGAAGTTAGGGAGGCAAGCTATGAACACAGAGCACTCAAAGTCAAGTCCAACACTTTCTTTCTCCATTATGCCACTGAAATTCTGATTTTCAACATAGGGGCCAAAGAGGCAATGGAGGAGAGTTGAAGTGTGCTTAAATTCCAGCTGCTGGTTTTTTTGCCTGGCCTCCCAGTCCACAGCCTTCCCAATCTACCAAGCCACTGTACATGTTGCTCGTTCTGACACAGTCTTATTCTTTTTTATCTGAATTCCTTGAACAAGGAGTCCCAGCCTCTCATTAATTGCTTCTACTTGGGTCTTTTGTGCCTTCCATTAAGTGAGGAAATGTTGCCCATAAAATTTTCATTTTAAAAGCCAACTTGTTTGGTTTAGATTGAAATTCCCCTGGCAGGGCCAGCTCAGGGAAACAGACACGCATTCATTTCATTAAAGAGAAGGCTTGAGTGAAGATAAAAACAGAAGTTGAAAAATTAGATTTAAAAAGAGAAAGGCAGTTAAGGAAAATAAATAAAAATGAACCACTTAGGCCCCAGGTTCCATTCCACATGTCGTACTAAAAAGGATAAGAGAAAGCAAACTTACTTCTTCAGGGACCCCAGAAATACCAACTCAAATGGAGATTCAGTGAGAAGGGAGAGGGCCTCAGGCTTTAGTCAAAAGGGCAAGAAACTTACCACACCAGACAGGAAGGATGGGGAGAATGTAATACACCACTTCAAGGAACTTGGCTTTTTAACAAAGATATTCCTTCCTTTTATTCTAAGTCACACCAGACTTTCAATTCCACTTCCAACTGACTTGAAACATAGATTCCATCTCTGGCTCCCTCTCGTTCTGAGAAGTAATCTTTTGGCCTTATTTTCCTGGGAGCCCCTCCAAGTAACTACCAAATCTCTTCACCCTATTACTGCCCTATCTTTTCCCACAACACTCCCTTTCTAGCTCCCCTTTTATGTGTTATCTTCCCTTACATTAGAATGTAAGCTCCTTGAGCACAGGGATTATCTTGCTAGTTTTCCTTTATATCTGTGATACCAGCATGACACTTAGTATCTGGCCCACCAAAAGTGCTTCACTAATGCTCACTCCATCTATCTATATCTACACATCTATCTCTCCATCTGTCTATCCATCGATCCATTTAGTCATCCATCTAACCATCTGGCTAGCTAGCTATCCACCTATCTATCTACTTATATGAAAGAGCCTATAAGGCAAAATATAAGAATCGTAGAATCTCAGAATTGGAAGAGGCCTTGGAAGCTATTTAATCCACTGAGTATCTTCCTGAAACTATCTTCTCAATGGAAAGAACTCTGGATGAGGAGTCTGGGAACAGATGAGGGAGAGAGTCAGACAAGATCTGACTTGACTGGTCAGACTTCTAGGGTTTCTTTATAAGGGGACTTGATCCCAGGATTGCCCTCATTCAACAAGACAAGCTCTAAAAGCTGTTCTAGTTGGGGTTATCTCAGTCTGATACTTAATCAGGAATTATATTTCCCCTCTTAACATGAGCATATATGAACATAGCGATTCTTTCAAAAATCCCAAACCCACAATCCTTATCCCTAATTCTATGATCCTCTGTTTAAACACCTTGATTGATGTAGCTCGATTCCTCTTCGGGATAGCTCTCATTATTAAGAAGTTTTTCTTTTCATAAGACTTCAAGATGCCTTTCTGAAACTTTGCTTCTTTGCTCCTACTTCTGTCCTCCAAAACTAAGCAAAATGAGGCTCAATTATTCTTCCACACAATGGCCTTTCAGTTACTTGAAGATAGCCTCCACATTTGATGTTGTTGAGTCATTTCAATCATGTCCAATTCTTCATGCCCCCATTTGTGTTTTGTCCAATTCTTCATGCCCCCATTTGTGTTTTTCTTGGCTGAGTATGCCATTTTATGGTTCATTTTATGGATGAGGAAACTGAGGCAAAGAGGGTGATTTGCTCAGTGTCTGAAGCTGGATTTGAACTCAGGAATATGAGTCTTCCTCACTCCAGGTCTGGCACTCTATCCATTGTGCCCCCTGGCTGAAACTTATCTTACAGAAGAGAAAACTGAACTTGAGAGATAAAGGGACTTTCCCAAAATTATACAGATAGGAAATAGCAAGGATTCAAACTCAGAGCTTCTCAAGTAACTGGAGCTTAATCTTCGGAGCTATGGGTTCTCAATACCAAATGTAGGGCTCACAAAATTATGATTTATTATCAACAAATGTTTGATTTGTATTCCTATTTATAAACCTATATATCCGGAGTCATGTAAAAATTTCTCAGATGAGAAAGGAAAAGTTTAAGAAGATCTACTCTATATATCTACTATTTTTTTCTCGTGAGTTAGTTACAAAACAAGTCCAGAAGCCAGAGCCCAACCCAGACCACTTTTCTTCTTAAATGTTTTACCGGTGCTTTTTTCTCCTCTCACATAACTGTCACTTTCTAATGTCTCTAACCATAAAGCATTCCCTGGAGAAGTGCACTCAAGCAAAACCAATCAATGTAGTGTCTGTGTCTGCAAAAGCACACTTCTTTCCCCACCTGTAGTTCATCACCTCTCTCCACTTCAGCATCAGTCCTGCCATCTACTGCATGAGTCAATTCTCACACCTTTTAATGTTGCTTTCCTTTACGTTTTTGTAACTATCATGTAAATCATTCTTCCATTGATGCTTACTTTGTTCTACATCAGTTCATAAGAGTTTTCCCAAGTTTTTCCTAATTCTTTATATTTCCCATTCCTTACACATCCCACTGCATTCACAAATCTCAATTTTTTAAACTATTCTCCAGTTTGTGAGCATTCACTTTCCTTCTAGTCCTTTGGTACTACAAAAGGGGCTGCCATAAATACTATTATATCTATGAGATCTTCTCTCTGTCTTTGGCCTCCTTTGGGTATATTACTAGAAATGACATCACTGAGTCAAAATTCCTACCTATTGAACATGACTGCAAAATGTTTTCCAAAATGTTTAGGGGGAAACATGTACCAACTATGTGCCAAGCACTAAGCTAGGCACTTTACAATTTTTATCCCATTTTATCCTCACAACAACCCTGGGTGATAGATGCTATTATTATTATTATTTCCATTTTACAGATGAGGAAACCAAAGCAAACAGTGGTCAAGTGAGTTGCCTAGGGTCATACAGCTTAAATATATAAGGCAAAATTTGAATTCAGGTCTTTTTGACTCCAAGCTCAGAATTCTAATCACTGAACTGCCTAGATGGCTCTATAAGCTATGATTAATTCATACCTTTACCAATAGTACATAAGAATACCTATCTTTTCATAACCACTCCAGCACGTAGCATTTTTTGTCTATTCATTTTTTCTAGGTTTTTCCCATCAAACTATGTATCAACATACACGTATGCTTCAATCCAGCATATATGCACCTATAAATTCACATGTCCTTATTTCTGTCTATCCTTCTGAATGTATGTGGGTTTGTATATAGGTAAGGGGGGACAGGAGCTGTCTAACAGACTGAACCTAAAAGAAAGCTGTTGAGTCCTCAGCAACCTGAAGTTTTCACCCTGGAAGCCAATAGACAATCCTCTCAAGCCATCTTTTAAAAAAATTTAATAATAATATTTTATTTTCTTCCCCAATTACATGTAAAGGCAATTTTTAAAATTCTTTTTTTTTTTAATTTCCTCTCTCCTTTCTTTAACTCTTCCCTATCTGAGATGGTAAATAATCTGATATAAAAAAATGTTTAATCATTCAAAACATTAAATTACCATACTATCTATATTGTGAAAGAAGACACAGATCTAATAGGAAAAAATGGAAAAAAATACAAAAAGTGAAAAATAGTGTGCTTTCATCTACATTCATATTCCATCAGTTCTTTCTCTGGAGAGGTATAGTACTTTTCCCTATGAGTCTTTTGGAATTGTTCTTGGATCATTGTATTGCTGAGAATTGCTAAGTCATTCATAGTTGCTCATTGTACAGTGTTGCTATTACTGTGTACAATGTACTGGTTATATTCACTTTGCAACAGTTCATGAAAGTCTTTCCAAGTTTTTCAGGAATCAGTTTGCTCATCATTTCTTATAGCACAGTAATATCCCATTCCAATAAGATACCACGCTTTAGTCAATTATTTTCCAATTAATGGGCAGTTCCTCAATTTCCAATTCTTTACTACCACAAAAAGAACTGCTATAAATATTTTTGTAAAAACAGGTCATTTTCCTTTTTTTGTTTCTTTGGAATACAGACCCAGTAGTGGTATTGCTGGTTAAAGAGTATGCACAGTTGTATAGACTTTTGGACATAGCTTCAAATTGTTCTCCAGAATGGTTGGATCTACGAACAGTGCACTAATGTCCTAGTTTCTCTATATTCCCTCCAACATTTATTAATTTTCTGTCATATTAGCCAATTTGATAGCTTTAAGGGAGTATCTCAAAGTTGTTTTAATTTGCATTTCTCTAATCAATAGTGATTTAGAGCATTTTTCATATGACTATAGATGCCTCTGATTTCATCTGAAAACTGCCTGCTTTGTCCTTTGACCATTTATCAACTGAGGAATGACCTCCCAAGTATAAGGAGAGGAGAGGTCAGAAGTTTCAGGCACAAGAAAAGGGCACTGTTCTTGGAATCAGGCACCTGGGTTCCTGTAGCACCTGGCTCTGACTCTTAGTGTAGGTGACTCCAAACTATTTCCTCTTCCGTGATTTTGTCAGAACGGGGAACTCCAGGTTACACAGATAATCTCTCTGTGTCTTAGTCAATAAGTCCTAAGGGATTGTCTGACACACTTAGATTGTAAATGAATGTTAAGCTTCAGAGGAGGAGTTTGAAACTAGATCTCTTGCCTTTAAGCAGCATTTCAGCTGTAAGTTAATGCTTCTTTCCCATGTAGAAAATAAGAATGTTGACACTTGAACTACTTAATAGGACTAGTCGGGAACCATTTTCTAACCCTATTTCCTACCTACTTCCCAAGCTATACTGGAACTGAAAGCAAAAAGTCAGTAATAGGGGTGGGACAGAAGGGTCTTTCTTCCAGAATCTCAGAGGTGACAAAAAGGGGAGAGGTCCCCATAGGTCCTATTGATATAATAGAAAAAGCATCAAATTTGCAATCAGTGTAGAATGCAATCAGTATGGTATAGTGGAAAGTGAGGTAGTTGAGGTTCGAGTCCTATTCTCTAATACTGAATGAACCTTAAATCTCTCAGATCTCTGGACCATTCTATAAAACTTTAAATTGCAGAGAACATGCTGGACTGTACTAGTCTAAGGAGTTTCCATACTGAAAGTTCTTAATCTGTCCCCTAGATTGTAAGCTCCTTGAGGACAGAGTCTACACATATAGGGTCTGATACATAGTAAGATCTTGTTGATAGAAAAAGAAAAAAATAATCAAAATTGAATGCTACAAAATTATAATGACCAAGTTGGCCCCAAAGGAAAGATATAAGAATATACCTTATATTTCTTTGCAGAGGCTGGGGTATGGAACACTACATGTGTCCAACATTTTTATAATATTAGATTTGCTGAACTTGTTTTTCCTTATGTTTATTTGTTGTAAGAGATAGCTCTCTGAGGGCAGAATGGGAGGGACATATCATGAAACATAAATGATATAAAAACAAAACATATCAATAACTTTTTTAACTCTTGTTCATTATTTAGTGCATTTGTTACCTGGACAAGAGACCTAACCTCTTTTAAATTACCCACCCTAATCACCTCATGTTATAGACAAAAAAAAAAAAAAACTGAAGCCCACAATGGCATAGTGATTTGCCCAAGTATTATCCCACTACTAAATGCCAGAGACAGGATTTGACCAAAGTCTGAAAGCTTCAAAGCTGGTGCTCTTTCCACTATTCTGATACTCTTTTTTACCCCGGGGGAGGCAATTGGGGTTAAGTGACTTGCCCAAGGTTACATAATTAGTGTCTGAAGCATTATTTGAACTCAGATCCCCCAAACTCTACTGCTGGTATTCTATCCACTAAGCCACCCATCTGCCCCCCCAAAAAACAACTACTTTTTAAATTGTCATTATATGACAGACATTCTCTTCTTTATCAGAGTTTCAAATATCCATCTCAATGACTTTCCCATGGAGAGATTCATCACCAACTGCACAGTTAGAATGAAAAGCTCACTTAGAGTATGGTCATGTTAGTCAATAAACAAACAAATAAATAAATGGGAGAAGGAAGGAAGGAAGGAAGGAAGGAAGGAAGGAAGGAGAGGTAGATGGAGAGAGGAAAAAAGGAGGGAAAAAAGAAAGGGAAGGATGGAAGAAGGGAGAAAGGAACAGACAAATGAATGAGCGAATGAAGGAAAAAGAAGGGAGGATGGGGAAGGAAGAAGAATGGAAGGCAATCAGGTGGTACAATGGGTAGAGCACCAGCCCTAAAGTCAGGAGGACCTGAGTTCAAATCTGGCCTCAGACACTTACCACTTCCTAGCTGTGTGACCCTGGGCAAGTCACTTAATTAACCCCAATTGCCTCAGCCAAAAAAAAATGAAGAAGAAGAAGAAGAAGAAGAAGAAGAAGAAGAAGAAGAAGAAGAAGAAGAAGAAGAAGAAGAAGAAGAAGAAGAAGAAGAAGAAGAAGAATTGAAGGAAGGAAGGAGGGAAGATAGTTCTTAGCCTCAAAGAGGATGAGTAGTGAAGACAACAGTAAAAGGGAGCCAAAAAAAATGAAGAAGAAGAAGAATTGAAGGAAGGAAGGAGGGAAGATAGTCCTTAGCCTCAAAGAGGATGAGTAGTGAAGACAACAGTAAAAGGGAGTTGAAAGGAGAGGCTAGGTATAGGAGAGAAGATTTTGAAGTCCAAAAAGTCAAAAGCAAGGCTGAAAGATGCTGAAGGTAGGCTGACCTAGACCCCTTCACAAAATGGAGGCTTCAGGAGGAGCTCTCCAGTAGAAGGGGGAAGGAGAAGGGCCTTTTAGGGGAATAGTCTATGATCAGGAATAGTAAGATATTCCTGAGAGAGAGGAAGCCCCAGGTACTGAGGGATATTTCAGGATGAGATAGCAGTAGAGAGACATGATTTTGAAGAGGAAGCTATTTCCTCTTTACTAAAGAAATAACAGTCACAAGATCCACAAGAATACATTGAAAGAAATTTAACAATCATAATTTAATGACAAAACTACCATTACACTCATCCAAGTAACTGGTTGTCCTTAAAACATGAATAAATGAATAAGTATTTATTATTTATTATGTACCATCAAGAGCAGTTTGCAAGTAGATATTTTTACAATTCAAATTAGGTCAACATTCTCCAAACAATTTCCACTGGGTTTGTGTCTTCTAGCAAGCCAATCAAAATACTGAGCTCTTCTACCTATTTGTGGAACCCATTCCAATATAGAAACTTTCCTTCTACCATTCAGCTCCAACAACCAATCCAAGATCTCCAGACCTCTCAAACTCCCAAAGTTCCCTCCCAACTTGGACACATCTATCACAAGAATGATGGTTAGTTCCCTACACTCAGGAAAGGAATACTAGGTAGACACAGCCAGAGGCCCAGGCTTAAGTGGACTTAGTTGAGATCCCTGCTCTAGGTGCTATGTTAGAATCACCATGCTTCCAAGGTAAGAAAAAGTATGGCCCCTACTCCTTCCCCTCAGGGAAAACTTCCTTGCCACATATAAAGAGTTGAACAAAGAAAATGAATCAGAACCTGGCAATATTCCAAGGAACCACCCAGGGTTTACTTTGTCATTCCAAAGCTCCACGTACTCTCAATGCTAAGATACATGTCATCAGACAGAAGTAGACAAAGCAGCTTGATACATGTTTCATCCCCATTACTCTTTTCCCCTGATTGAATATTTCATGGCTTCAGGAAATAGATTTGTTCATATCCCCAATTCTGGAAAATTACGTTGTATGGGGAAGGCTCAAACATTGTCTTTCCCGGGGCCTCCCTCAGTGTCTTGCACTAGAGTCAAAAGATCCAATCGTTAATGGTCTCCTAAATGCCATGGGAAGAGATCCCACAGTCTATAGAACTCAGTAGTTATAGAGTCCCAAGATTAACAGCCTTTAGGGAGGGCCCATCCTTACTTTAGCTAGTTATAATCACTTCAAATTATAAAGATGTGTAAATTCAACAAATCCTCACAGATTATCACCTGTAAGTACTTATAACAGCTTGTCACAATATAAGCAAATAAAGAAAAAGAAAAAATGGATATTAGAATAAAGCAATCAACAAAAATGAAAAATCGAAGGAAAAAAAGGAGAGGGGGAAGCTGAGTTTTCCTTCTCTAGTCCCAAATGAGCTCACAGACCATGTGAGGTTCCCTACAGCCATTAAGGACCTAAGTTCAATTGACAGTTGCTGCCTTACCTACCAATGAGAAGCTAAAACTTATTTGTGTTCAGAAGTATCCATGGTTTCCTATATCACATAGGGTAACCTTTATGTTTCCCAAAGGTTCCCTTGCCAATGCACATGGTCATTCATATAGGACAAATATCTCTCTAGGCAATAACTGTAAAACATAGGACAGCCACTTTTCTCCTGTGAATCCTAATTAATGCATAGGATAATTCAATTTAGGGACCTGAAGTTACCCAATAATAGGACTTATAGCATTAATTCAAAATGACAGCAAAACTCAGATGGGTCCCAAACACAGGAAGGGCACTGCCCTCCAAAAAAAAAGGGATTGAACATGTTGTCTTTTTCAGGTTAAAAGGAAATATTACTCCTCTTCACATACTTCACACATCCCAGCCAAACTGAGCTCTCTGCTGCTTGGGGTCCACAACATTCCACCCCCCATCTTGGTGCCTTTGTAGAAGCTGACTTCTGTTCCTCGGATGTGCTTCCTTCTCACATCCACCTCTTCCATGATACCCACATCCCTTCAAATCTCAACTCAAGTACAACATCCTATATGAGGCCTTTCCAGATTCCCTGGAATCAAGTATAATTCCCAGAAATTAGGTGGATTCCCACCCACCAAAAACAAATGTATTTACTTGGGTGTACACTTGTTTCCTCCGACAAACTAGGAAACTACATGGTTTAGTGTTAAAAGTTTAGTTAAAAAAAAAAAAAAAAGACTTGGATCTGGAGTCAAGAATGTCTCAGACCCTTGCTAACCACCATAAACTGCATCAGTTTCCTCATCTGTAGAATGGGGATAATAATAATAATATTTATCTCCCACTGTTGTTTTGAAAATGAGTTAATATTTATAGAAAGCCTTAAAGAACTATGTATACAAATGATAACTTTTGTTATTATTATTAGTCCAAGAAAAGAGACTTTTTCATTTGTCTTTAAATCCTCACTGCCTAGCAAAGTGTCTGGTACATGGTAAGAGCTTATTAAATTCTTGCTGATGGATTGATTGGTTCACTTCTCACACAGAATGAGGAGGACTCCTTTGATTCCCTGTTCTAATACTTAATATCTATATAACCTGGAGCTCTTACAGCCTCAGTTCTTTCATCTAAAATTGGGATAATAATATTTTTGCTATCTCAAAGGATTGTTGTGAAAAAAGGGATAGGGTCTAAACCTCTGATTTCATGGGCATACGGAATTTCTGGCCAAGAAACCCCTTCAACCAACATTGAATTGATCAGGGCACTGAAAATTTAAGGGACTTCCCCAAGATCACACAGACAGTCCATGTTAGAGGTGAGATTGGAACCCAAATGTTCCTATCCCTGAGCCCAGCTCTAACATTATAGTAAAAAGCTTTTGCTGGGAAAAAAAAAAAGCATTTATTTTTATAGTATTTTATTTTTCCAAATACATACAAAGATAGTTTTCAACACTCACTTTTGTAAAACCTTGTGTTCCAAATTTTTCTCCCTTTCTTCCTTCCTCCCCCTCCCCAACACAGCAAGCAATCTGATATAAGTTAAACCTATGCAATGAAGAAAGCATTTCATAAATGTGAGTTACTATCTCATTCTCATCTTTTCCATGATGATGATGATGATGATGATTATCTTCCAGGTACCTAAGCTATTTATTAACTGCAAAATAAAAGCTATTACTCTGAAAATGGTTTTCATCTTAACCTTTAAGTTCATTGACATGGGTATAAATTATCACCCATGCATAGCTGTTCAACCTCACCAAGTTCTCCATGTTCTAAAGACCTCCCTCTAGGTCTTTTACCATTCTCTGGGTTCCACTGAGGCATCCAGGCTGTTTTCTTAAGAGTTTTGCATTCCAACATGACCACAGGACCTCTTTTTCTGATATTAGATAGCCTTGATATCACTATTAATCCTGGGCATTGTGATGCAATGGAAGGAAACTGTCTTCTACTCAAGAAGACCTGGTTCAAAGCTTGCCTCTAAAACATGCTCATTGTATGACTTGGAAGAAATCACTTCTTAGTGAACTAGGATCCTCAGAAACGGGGTCTAAACCTCTGATTTCATGGGCATAAAGAATTTCTAGTGAAGAAACTCCTTCAACTAACACTGAATTGATCAAAGTCCTGAAAATTTAAGGGACTTTCCCAAGACATGTCAGAGATGAGGCTGGAACTCAAGTGTTCCTTAGGAAGTTCTCAGATCCATTAGGTGCTTACAACGATAATACAAGGGATTCACTAAAAAAAGTCTTTAGAGACACCTTAAATTGTGAATATGGTAAAGGATTTTATGGGTATCATATAAAGTTACACCAGGAGTTCACTTATTTTATAGGTTGTTGAAAGGAGGTAAGGGAACACACACTTTGGGAACCATTGCTCTAGGTGAATCTCTAAGGTTATATTCTAGAGAAAGAATGCTGACCTGCACTGGTAAAAAAGGATTCTCTTATCAGAAAGTTTTCTCTGTAGCTCCCATCCTGACACATCCAACTCAGTGTCTTTCCTGAAATTTTCAGTGTTTCAGGATTCATGGTAATAATAAAAATGGATTTCTTGTTGAGAAAGCATTGTGCAGCTTCCCAAATCCAATCCCACCTGCTCTCTTCTTTGTCTTCAAACTTGGACCAACCTCATTGTACATCTGTAGCACCATACTAAGAAAGAGACAGAGAGACAAAGACAGAGACAAGAGAGATAGAAACAGAGACAGACAGACAGACAGAGCTATTAATAGGACTAATTCAAGGGGCTACCATTCCAAGTGTATGCCATAATCTGAGCATTATGCTTGTTTTGTCCAATTTTTGTCCAATTGTTTTTTCCTTTGTGGATTACTGAACCAATCTCGTGAATATCTGTGTATAACATTAAGAAATAGTTTGAGACTTAATGAAGTACAATACAATCTACAAAAAGGATTGTCTGGAACAGAGCTGTCAAACTTACACAGGCAAAACTCCAAAGCACAATCCAAACAAGATTAAAATGTAATTTTTTTGTGGTTTTCTAAGTAAATATGTTTTTGGTCAAGGATCTGTTTCTATTTGAATTTGATCCCACTGCTCTGGTATGAGTAACTCAGATTTAGGGCAGTTGGTGACGTAGTGAATAGAGCCTGGCTTCAGGAAGATTAATATTTGTGAATTCAACTCCAGACTGAGGCACTAGCTAGCTGTGTGATCCTGGGCTTTTTCCTGCTTGCCTCAATTTCCTTATATGTGAAATGAGCTAGAGAAGGAAATGGCAAACCACTCTAGTATCTTTGCCAAGAAAATCTCAAAAGGGGACATGGAGAACCCTGAAGGGATTCAGACATGATTGAAAAACCATTGAACAAGAACAACCACTGCTCTGGAAGACCTCACTATTTACAGATGTAGGAGAGCTGTGGGTTTGGGAAACATTCAAACTTCATCTAGAAGGAAAATCTAACCCAAATGGGCTTTGAGCCACCATTACATAAAGAATCTTTTTCCATCTGGACTCTGCCATGATGTTCTCTATGACAGTGATAAATAATTTTGACAAGCAGAGGACATCTCCCTGATTTATGCTTCACTTGAGATTGCTAATCAGAGAATCATTGAACAAAATTATTTCAATAGTTACATCTATCAAGAAATCTTGTATAATCTTAACATTTGTATGACAGACACCTTGTTTGAGGAGAAGCTATGGGGTAGAATTTTGTTCTACTATGGTCAAATGCTTTTTTATAATCAACATCTTTGTATTCGTTACACCTTTTAGCCAATTGTGAGAGGGTGAATACATGCTCCACTAAAGACAGTTGTCTGAAAAAGGCTGATTGTTCCCAGGTCACATTCTCATCAAGGATACCCTCTAGACATGCATAAATTATTCTCATAAAGATTTTCATGGAGAATAGTGCTGATGTTTTCACGGTCATTTTTATTTTTTTTGCTAAAAAAACAGAAAAAAAAAAAAAAAAGATTTGTCTGTGATTTTTTTCCCTTCCATTCTTTGATTATCTTCCCTTCTTTGTGATATCTTGAAATTCTACCCCTTAATGTTTTGAAAACTGACCTGAAGCAGAGATATATTCTGAGTTTGGTAATCAGATCGTGCTATCCTTCCTGATTCCATCTCTTGAGAACCACTTCCACTTCTTCATACAGAGCACTAGGTGTGGAAATGATGGTTTCACTATTGTTTATAATAAAGATAGATCACTTACAGAAAATGGCAAATCTGTTCCATCTTCTTCTTGTCCTCATTTCAGTTTCATTTGCTTCATGAAAGTAGAGCAGGGGTCAGCAAACCATAGCCTCTGGGCCAAATCCCATACACTGCCTATGACTTTCAAGATAGCCAGGGTTTGTTTTTTTGTTTTTTAGGGTTTTTTTCTTTTTTTACAAAATTCCGGGATAGCTCTTAAGTCATACATTTAAATGTAAATACTATTCTTAATTCACAGGTTAACTTACACATGGAAGGCTTGATTTGGCACATGGGTCATAGTTTACCAATTCTAAGACTTAGAGACAGGAAGACCCTGGTTCAAATTCCACTTTTAAATACATTCTAGCTATGTGATTTTACCTCAATTTCCTCATCTGCAAAATAAAAAAGGAGTGAAGACTCAAGACCTTTGAGGTCTTTCCAGGTCTAAATCTATGATCCAATGATCTATAGCAATAAATAAATAAATATTTCTGAGTATTTATAACGTACATGAAGACAAAAATTGCAACTTAACATTCTAATAGAATTGACCATCTGTAGATACATAGGTTTTTTGTTTTGGGGTTGTTTTTTTTTTTGGAGGGGGGGAGTTGCAAGAGAAGGCATTAGCAATTAGAGAGACCAAGAAAAGTCATATGTAGGAGGTAGCACTTGAATTGAATCTAGAAGTAAACCAGAAGTAAATCTAGAAGAAAATCTTGGAAACAGAGATGAAAAGAGGGTGTTCCTGAAAAGAAGGAAAGCCAGTGCAAAGTCTCCCTGACTTTATATGTATACGTATGTATCTAACTGTCACTCAGTCAATCAGCTTTTACTGAGTGTCAGTCACTATGCTAAGAACTGGGAATACACACAAGGCAAAAGACAATCCCTCCTCTCAAAGCACTCACAATGTAACGAGGGAGACAATATGCAAACACTATATATGGACAAGATACAGAGAAGTCAATGTGGACTATTGTTTTATCTTTCATTCTCAAAGAGGACCATGACTTAGGGAGGGGATGCTATGACATGTAAGTGAGAT
Organism: Sarcophilus harrisii; assembly: GCF_902635505.1. Lineage (NCBI taxonomy): Eukaryota > Metazoa > Chordata > Mammalia > Dasyuromorphia > Dasyuridae > Sarcophilus > Sarcophilus harrisii. Next base: position 542,212,586 of record NC_045428.1, read on the forward strand.
GGATTTAGATGGGGGAAAGCTGTGCAAGGTCACTTGCCTCACTTTCCCCTTCAGAGCCATCTGGGGCTAATGGTCCCAGAAGGAAAGCATTAGCATTCAGGAACCACAAAGCCTTCTCATAGAAGATTGAATTTTAGCTGGGACATGAAGGGGGGAAAGAAAGGAAGCAAAGATAAAGAAAGAGAGAATTCCAGGCATGAGGAACAGTCAGTGAAAATGCTGAGTGAAGAGATGGAATGGCTTTTTGGTTTCCTTATTCCAGGAATAGCGAAGCAAAGTATGGAAAGATTAGAATCTGAATTAAGGCAATGAGATTTTTTTTTAAAAAGACTAGAAAAGCAGGAGAGGGATAGGTTATGAAAGACTGAATCGCAAACAAAGAATTTTTTAAAATATTTTATTTTGGAGCCACTGGAGTTTGTTGAATAAACTATATTATCATATCATGGAAGAACTTTAGACAGCTACTAGGAGGATAGACTGAAGGAAGGAAAAATGGGAAGTCCAACCAGCAGGCTATTGCAATAATCCAGGTATGAGATGATGATATCAGAAGAGAAAAGGGGTCACATATGACATATGTTATTCAGGTAAATTGACAGAACTTGGCAACAGATTGGACCCTAGGTGGTGAGACAATATGGAGTGGAAGGTGATACCTAAGTTGCAAGCCTGGATGCTGCTCTCTGTAGTAACAGGGAAGTTCAGGAAAGGGAAAGTTTAGGGGGAAAGATAGTTAAGTTCAATTTGGGATATGTTGAGTTTAAAACATACCTGGGACATCCAATTTAAGATATCCAATAGGCAGTTGAAAATGTGACTCTGGGAGCTGGGAGAAAAGTTAGAGTTAGATAAATAAATCTAAAAATCATCAGCATAGAGATGATAAATTACTAAATCTGGGAAAATCTAATGAGTTCACCAAACCAAATAGTATAGAGGGAGAAGAGGACCCAGGACAGAGCCCTATGGGACAGTGGTTAGTGGGCATGCCTAGATGAAGATCCAGCACAGGAGAATGAGAAGGAGCTGTCAGATAGGTAGGAAGAAAACCAAGAGAAAGCAGTGTTTCTGGGAAAGCCTAGAATTATGGGGGAAAGTATCAAGAAGAGGGGAATTGACAGTATTAAGTGTTGCAGAGAAGAGAGGAAAGGTGAGGATTGAGAAAGAGCCATTAAATTGGGTAATTAAGGAATCCTTGATAACTTTCGATTTTCAAAATTAGTTTTTTTTTTTTCAGTTTCAGTTGAATGATAAGATCAAAATCCAATCTGTGAAGTTAAAAAGGAAAGGAGAGAAAGCAAGTGGAGGCATAAATTATTGACATGTTTCTAGGAATTGAGCAACAAAAAAAAATGGAGAAATATGAGAATGTAGCTAGTGAGAATGAACAGAAAAATGGGGAAGGAGGAGGTTATAAGATGAAAGAGATATGGACATGTCTATAGGAAGTAGCAAAGTAGCCAACAGACAGGAAGAGACTGAAGATAAGAGAACATGAGAACATGGCATGAACATGGCAGTTAGGTAGAATAGTGGATACAATGCCAGGCCTAGAGTCAGGAAAACTCATCTTCCTGAGCTCATATCTGTCCTCAGACACTTACTAGCTGTGTGTCCTTGGGGAAGTCACTTTACTCTGCCTCAGTTTCCTCATCTGTAAAATGAGCTAAAGAAGAAAATGGCAAAGTACTCTAGTAACTTTCTAAGAAAACCCCAAATGGAATCATAAAGAGAGTCAGACATGATTGAAAACAACTGGACAAGTTATGTAAATGGAGAGAATGAGATGCTTTGATTAAATTAGGATTCACAACAAGCTCTCTGCTCTCACTTTACCTTCCCGTTTTGTACTAATTTATAACATTATAGTGATTATAGACCTATCATCCCCCTTCAAAGCATTTTGCAAAAGAACTTATACTCTAAACTTGTATTTTTCTCACCTGCCATCTTTCTCCATTTAAATAAGAAAGTTTTTTACTGACTCCAGTGGTTTATGGACTCTTTGGGCCTCCTCATTGTAGTGACTGTTTTATAGCTGTTCTCTAAGAAATGGGGCAATTGAAGTCAGCGTCTTTTATTACCCAGCTTGTTTAAATAAATCAAGCTGGAGCTGCTGTAAAGGAAATGCAGTCTGTTCATCTTCATCCTTTCTTCTAATCTGGTATTGATCTTGACTTCTGTTCTAATTAGCTGATGATCTGACCTGGTTCAGAAATGAGTCCCCCGTTTCCTGTCTATTAAGATATGGTCAGTGTTATTTTCTGTGATGTTGTTCAGTGATCATCACATCCAACGCCTTTCATTTCTCTTTTAGTAGAAATTATATATATACAATTGCAAGAAAGTTTATTTAGATAGATAGATATACATATATACATATATGTATGTACAGTTGTAAGATTTATGAGAGGTTAGTCTCTTTATCCTTTTCCTCTTGTTTTTTCATCCCAAACCATTTTCCAACCTATTTTCTCATTCTCCTCTCCCTTGTCCATATTTACACAGAAGTCATCAATAGAAGACATTCACTGTTGGATGGTCTGCCAACCTTTACATTTTTTTACTCCTATTACTGGACTTGATAGTCTAACTATACAACTTACTAGATGTTCCTCACACAGTGGATAGAGCACTCGATTTGACATCAGGCCCCTCACACTTACTAGGTTGGATGATCCTGAAAAAGACATATCACTACTGTGCCTCAGTTTTCCCATGAATTGAAAATGAAAAAACTACTTCCCAGGGTTGTTGTGAGGATCAAATGAGATATTTATAAAGCACTTTACAAACTTTAAAAAATTCGATAAATGCTGATTATTATTATCTCCCATATCCTTCCCTCTGTATCGGCTGTCCCTGAATGGCTAGAATCATCCCTCACCCCAGTGCTTTTTTAACAGCTCAAATTCTCCTTCAGCAGAAGCCTTCCCAGTCCTCCTAGCTATTAATGCTTTGCCCTTTAAGGTTCCCTTCCTTCTCTTCTTTATGAGTCATGTATATAAGTTTTTTACATGTTACCTCCCCCAATAAAATGTAAACTCCTCATAGACAGGGACTTTCACTTTTGTCTTTATGGCTCAAACACCAAGACTGGCTTTTAAGAACTGACTGAATGATTGATTAATCATCAACATCTTCCTAATTCTTATCTTCACGATCAAAGACGCCTGGGGCCACCAGTGTAGCTTGCTTCTTAGTAAGATCCTCATTTTGTTAACCCTCATTAGGAGTACTGCAAGGAGAGAAGACCAAGCACCCTATGTTACTTGTGGCCGTATGTTGAAGCCTCTTATTCTCTCAATAAGAGAATACACAGAAATCATCCCACCAAGACATTATCCTCTGTACCAGCCCTCTTCTCCATTGACTGCTCTTAGGTCTCTTTAGCTCTTCCTACCTTATCATTTGACATTAGACTAGCTAAGATAAATAGCCAATTGGGACTGAGTATACAACATAATCTTTTAAATATTTTCCTTGGCTGGAAAAGAACAAATAATCTTCAGTTGCCTTTGCAAAAAAGTTTGAGGTTAGACAGTAGGAAGAACTTCCAAAGATCAAAGGTATAGAAGTATTTTATTTGGATCCCAGCTACCAGAAGAGGGCACCATAACCTTAACCATAGAAACTGATTATACTACCTATTTAATCTGTGGATGATAAACCTTGTCATTAGCTAAAATGTTGGGATAACAACTTACACAAATTGGATCCCTTTTATGCAAGACAAAATTGTGGAATCCTAAAATGTCAGGATGGAAAGGACAAGAAGATCACAGATAAATGGGAACTCAGGGGCCATCTGGTCAAACCCTCTACTTTTGCAGATCTGAAAACTAAAAACCAGAGAAACTAAGTGACTTCTTGTCTAAGGCTTGTCTAAGACTTCTTATCTAAGGTCCAGAGTCATTTTTTCCCCCACTGCTTCTCTTTCCCTCAAAATTAGTTCTTCAAGGCTCAACCCCTTAGAACTTAGAGTATCAGGACTAGATAGAAGACTGTCAGAGCTGGAAGAGAATTTAGAAGGTAGAACATTAAGATATAGAACATTAAGAATTGGAAGGGATCTTAAGACTATTGGATAAGCAGGACCAGGAGATACATACTTCAACAACAATACTATATGATGATCAATTCTGATGGACATGGCCCTCTTCAGCAATGAGATGAACCAAAACAGTTCCAATGGAACAGTAATGAACTGAACCAGCTACACCCAGGGAAAGAACTCTGGGAGATGACTAAGAACCACTACATAGAATTCCCAATCCCTCTATTTTTGCCTGCCTGCATTTTTTATTTCCTTCATAGGCTAATTGTATAATATTTCAGAGTCCGATTCTTTTTGTACAGCAAAATAACAGTTTGGACATGTATACATATATTGTATTTAACTTATACTTTAACATATTTAACATGTATTGGTCAACCTGCCATCTGGGAGGGGGTGGAGGGGAAAGAGGGGAAAAATTGGAACAAAAGGTTTGGCGATTGTCAATGCTGTAAAATTACTCATGCATATAACTTGTAAATAAAAAGTTATTAAAAATTTTTTTAAAAAGATTATTGGAGAGAATGTTAGGAAATGAATGAGACTTTAGAACATGGAATTTTAGAGCCACAGCAAGTCCTAGAACATACTGTAGGTTGGAACAGAGAATGTTAGAGATAGAAGAAATAATGTGTCCTGGCACCATTGCTTCTGATTGGTCATATGTGACTAGGGCTCCTTGTTGATGAATGAAGATTCACATTCAAAAGTATGATCAAATAAATTGGGGAAATTATTCAAACAGATCATCAATCCTTATTATACCCAATATATAGAAAATTAGAGACAGATGTCTGTTTAGATCATAGATTGTCACTGGATGGTAGTGACTGAATTTATCAGCATCTACTTTTCCCATGGACCAATCCAGTTCACTCACTTTTAGAGCTCAGAACATTTTGGGACCACTGAAAGTTTGTGCTTCCCTAACCTGTCATGTCCTTGAGATCTGTAACAATACAATATTTAATAGCCAGGAAAGCCTCCATAAGAGCATTCCAGACTGAAGAGCCTTCAATGTGAAGTTCAAAGACAGGAAGTAGGCTGGAAGAATAAACAATCAAAGAAAGAATCCTACCTTTAAAAAGCTATTAGCGTGACAGAGATACTCAAGATACAAACACGGAAGAGAATAACTCCAAAACCTCAAACAAACAAAAATTTGTTGTTAGGCACAAATTTAACAAGACTCCATGAGACAACTAGGAATATCAAATCAAAACCAAATTACTTGAAAAATAAGAAGGGAAAATGTAAGATATCTCATTACAAAAATAACTGATCTGGAAAAATTGAATCATTGAAATATCTGAATACCAAGACCAAAAACTGCTCAGATCTCTTAGAACCAGAAGATAAAGTAGCAGAACATATCCGCCAATCACCTCCTGAAAGAAACACTAAAATGAAAACCCTCAGAAACATAATAGTCAAAATCTAGAGCCTGCAGGTCAAAAATAAAATATTGCATGTAATCAAAAAGAATCCAAGTACTGGGGAGTCACAGTGAAGATTACACCCAGTTTAGCAGTCATAAAGGAATGTAAGGTTTGAGATATGTTATTAAAGAAAGCAAAGGATATAGATTTACCAAGAACAACTTGCCCAGTAAAACCAAATATAATGCTATAAGGGGAAAAAAATGTATCTTTAATGAAATAGAGAACTTCCAAGCATTCCTGATGAAAAGATAAGAGCTGTGTAGAAATTTTAAAGTAAAATGTAGGAATTAAGAGAAACACAAAAGGGTAAACAGGAACAAAATTAATTTGCTTACATTCTTACATAGAGAAATAACACATTTCCTCTCAACACTATCATCATCAGGGATCATAGAGTCTTATTAGATAAGGCTTTCAAGCAGATCTGTTAAGTCTCAAAAATCTTAAGAGTATAAAAAAAGGGACAAGGAATACATGTTGGGAAAGTGGGGGAAGGGGATGATGAAGGAAGATGAGGGAAAATTATCTCACATGAGATCAGGTTATACAAGTAGACTTCTCCACAAGCAAGAAGTAGAGGTTGACTCTTGAATCTCATTCTCTTCTGAACAGTAGGAAATAATACACACATACACACACACACACACACACACACACCCCTTGTCCTAAGCAAAATAAACTCTATCTAAGGATATATGAAAATATTTACAGTTTTGGAGGGAGTGATAAAGAATGGAACTCTGGGGTGATGTCCATTAATTGAGAAATGAATGAATGATTTCTAGTATATGAATATAATAGTATACTATTGTGCTACAAGAAATTAAGGAAATGGTTTCAGAGAAATCCGGGAAGACATGAAAAGTGATGCAGTGACATGAACAGGAGAACAATTTATGCAAAAACGTGGTAAAGACAAGCTACTTTGAAACAATTAGGAACTCTAATCAGCATAATGACCAACCAAACATGATTTCATAAGACTAATGTTGAAACATGCTACTTCCCTCCTAAAAGAGAGGTAAAAGACCCTGATTGCAGAATGAGACATAATTTTTTTGGATATGGCTTATGTGGGAATTTGTGTTTTTTCTTTATACAAATTTGTAACTGAATTTTTTATTCTTTCATTCTTACTTAATGATAAAAGATGGGAGAAAGAGTATGATTTTAACTAATTTAAAAAAAATAATTTTTGTCAGGAATAAAAAGGACCTTATAATCCAATTCCCCTATTATATAAATAGGAAAACTGAGGCCCCAAAAGGAAAGACCATAAGGTAATAGATTTAAGAGTTCTAGAGACTGAGTTGTGAAATGATCCAACCATTCTAGAGAGCAATATGGAACTAGTGCATCAAACTGTGCATACCCTTTGATCCAGTTGTGTCTCTACTGGGTCTGTATCCCAATGAGATCCTAAAAGAGGGAAAAGGACCCACATGTACAAAAATGTTTGTGGCAGCTCTTTTTTGCAAGGAACTGGAAATTGAGTGGATGCCCATCAGTTGGAGAATGGCTGAATAAGTTATGGTGTTATGTATGTATTAGAATATTGTTCTATAAGAAATAATGAGCCAATTTGAGAAGCAGAACCAGGGAAACATTGTACTCAGTAACAACAAGATTATGTGATGATCAACTGTGATAGATCTGACTCTTTTCAACAATTCAAGGCAATTCCAATGGATGTGATAGATGGAAAGTACCATGCAGAGAGATAACTATGGAAACTGAAAGTGAATCAAAGCACAGTATTTTCACCTTTTTTGTTGTTGCTGTTATTTTCTTGGTTTCTTTTTCCTTTCTCATGATTTTTTTGTTCCTTTTGATCTGATTTTTCTTATGCAGCATGATGAATATGGAAACATATTTAGAACTGTACATTTTAAACCTATATCAGATTGCTTAATATCTTGAGGAGGCAGAAGTGAGGAAGAGAGGGGGGAAAATTGGAAGGTTTTGCAAAGGTAAATATTGAGAACTATCTCTGCGTGTATTTGGAAAAAATAAAATACTATTTTAAAGGTTTTAAAGTGCAAGGCACATTAGAAGCTCTCTTATCCACCAGTCAATTTAAAGATGATAAAACTGAGGCCCCAAAAAGGTCATAATGTTGTACCACAGTTCCCTTTTAATCTCCTGACCTAGTTTCCCCATTGTCCTATCTGCCTCAGGTTATAACCTTTCCTTCTTAATGTTTGATTTAGTTACTCTGTCTCAGGTTATAACCAGTCCCTCTTAAAGTTTATAAGATAAAGGTCTTTATCCATTTTAGACATCATTAGAATATCAGGAGCCTTTCCAGTACCTCCCATTAAGTCATCCTAGGTGCCTCCCCCCATTAGGTTATCCCCATGCAGGCACCTCCCCCGTTATGTCATTGTTCTTGTTATCCTATAAAAAAGCTTGCAGTCTGATACTTCGGGCTGGATTCTTTGAGATGATAGTCTGGTCCAGCCCTGGGACCACATGGATCCATTTGGTCCCAGTATATCTCTCCATTTAATAAACTATTGAATTGGTCTTTAATCTCTTCTTGCTCAATTTCTCCGGCATTACAATAGGATTATAGATTTAAAACTAGAAAGGATTTTAGAGACAATGAAATCTAATCCCTTCATTTTAGAGGTGAGGTAATTGAGGTTTAAACTGAATAGATGAGTTGCCCAGGGTCCTATAGTAAGAAAACATTTGAGTAAGATTTGGATTCAAGTCTTCCTAACTCAATGTTGAGATAAAGATCCAAGTTGCCTTGACCTGAACACTAACTCACAGTTCTCCCAACATTCAGGCTGCTCTTCTTTATACCCTATAGCCACCTCTCTAAACTTCAAGAATTCTCTCCTTCCCTCTCCCAAAAACTAATTCCCAACATTTTTAAAAAATCAAATATTAAAAGAAAATCCTGTTTCATTTCTCTTACCCCTTAATCCTCATCTTTTCAAAGTGAAAAGACCTCAGATGTTTGAGCCTTTCTTCTTACCTCTGCTACTCTAGCTTTACGCCTTTCCTCCACATATCTCATGCAGTGACTATTCTCTGGGCTTTCACCAAACGCAATGGATAGAAGTTACAAGGAGGCTATATGTCAGGAGAGACTTCCTCACAAGGACAATTATCTAAAAATGAAATGAAATGCATTGGGACGTAAGTTCTAGGACAAGAACTGTCTTTAGCCTTTCTTCATATCTTCACCACATAGCATAATTTCTGGCACAAAGTAGACATTCCATAACTGCTTACTGACTGCATCTCCTCTAAGATCTTCAGGGAGAGATTAGAGAACTACTTGTCAAGGATTCTTTTCCTGAAATAGTTGAACTAGATGGGTGCTAAAATCCCTTCAGGGGATCTCAAATTTTGTGATTCTGTGACAAGCTTCCTAAACTGCTGTATGCCAAAAAGTTCTGCTCATTGCCTCAGTTCCTCCTAACTTGGGTTCACTGACAAATTGTATATTCTGGTTAATTTGATTACTTAACTCAGAGTGAAGTAGAAATTCTTTTTGCTTCAACTTTTATAGAAAATATTTCTCTTAATATAATTTTTATCTTAATTACCCTTGATAAGTACTGGTATTCAAATATATGAACAAAAACATGAAAATAAATTTTTAAAAATGAGTATGCAAGCTGAACCAAACAAAATCCAGAGATTGTCAATGATTACAAGATGAGCCTATAAATTCCAAAAGTTGCCAATCAGTAATGCAACCTCATAAGACATATATATTTACTTTTACTTAGTGGGATTCACATTTTGTCTTCTTGATGCCGTTGGACTTTTTACTCTGTATACAGCAAAATACAAATCTGTTGTTACTGTTGTCTTTAAATAGTCATAAACAATATGATATAGCCGGGGGGGGGGGGGGGGGGGGGGGGGGGGGGGGGGGGGGGAGATGAGTCCTCTGCCAGGACCCTTCACCTGACTGGAAGGGCTGGTCAAACAGGGAGGAAGGCACGGAGAGAAGCGAAAGGAAATGGGATAGGGATACAAACACACAAAAAAATTACAAATCTTACTTTCATTGAGCTTACATTTTAGTAGGCAGAGATTATTAACATAGGAAAATAATTTTGCTCAGCAGGACCATAGAAGAGTAAGTTAACATACTTGGAAAGAAAAATGGCAAAACTGACTGCTTCATGATTCCAGAGTTAGAGGATTTGGGAGTCTTCACAGCTTCAAGATCATTTAGCATTTCGGTTGTCCCTTTCTGGACACTCTCCAGCTTATAACTGGTCCTTCTAGGATATGATTCTGGAATAGAATACAGTGCTTCTTATCCTGAGATGTTGAATTCAGTATCTAATATATCCCCACACCTCAAGTCAGGAGTCCTAGGCTTCAGTCCTGGTCTTAACACTAACTTCTTATAAAAGGGAGACTAAGTCATTTTCCTTCTCTGAACTTCATTTTCTTCATCTGCTGAGAGTGAAACCAGACAGCCTGTCATGTAAAGTGATGCAAGCAAACTTAAGTGGATTTACATTCTCCGGAAGAAACTCCCGAGACTCTTTTCAGACACAAACCTATATGGTCTCACACCTTCTGGAAGCAGGAAGAAAGATTATCTAAAGTATATACTTCTTTGGATGCAAAACTTAAGTAGTCTTGCCTATTCCCTTCTATTGTTCTGTTCCTGTATAAAATAAGTCCCTAGAAGTCTGTAAAATCACTTAATATTGCCCACCAAGAAAGCATTACCTTGGTATCTTTCTAACAATAAAAGCCTTTTCTTATCACAGCCTTTTGTTTTAGCGAACTTCTCGCTTTGAGCCCGCCATAACCTCGTGTTTTGGAGAACTAGGTGAAGAACCCATATTCCTGCCACGATCCATACCTCTACATCACATACCTCATACATCACATCTACAAAATAAAGAAAAGACAACTTTAATCTGGAAAATTTCTTCCTCTGCTCTATGAGGTAAATACTGATAACAGAGATGGGGTTGGGTGTCTCAGTAGTCAGAAAAGCCTTCTGAGACAACTGGGATTTGAACTGGACTTTGATTCACATCTCAAATCTGATACTAATTACTAATAGATCCCTAAATATTCCTGGGTCTCCTATATAAAACAAGGAGATTGACTAAATGGAAAAGAGAGGAGGAAAAAGATTGGATAGGCCTCAAAATTGAGTGGGTGGAGGACTTAAAGGGGCCAGAAGGGCTGGATTATAGAAACTCCTTTTATATCAACCTACATATGTCCCAAATCCCAAAGCTTCCTGCCAGCAGCAAAGGGGTTTTCTGGGGCCTTTACCCAGTTTTTTACCCAGGTGTTTTCCTGCTCCTGAGGCTCCGGAGACTCCACCCAGCATTTGGAAAGAACATCCAACAGTTAGTGAGAAGCAGCTGGGAGGAAGGGGACGTCCCCTGGAAAGCATCATTTGACTACAAGAGATACTTGGAACTGGCTCCTAGCCTTCCTGGTTGCTAAATCCATTTGTATGTGAACCAGGGATTTCCCAGAGCAAAGCTGAGTTCTCCAGAATGGCATTTGATCTTCCCTATCTTTAGCAGAGAGACAGCCTAAACTGGTAAATTCCAGTTATCACCTAATCTATCACTAGAATATAGTAGTTACTTAATAAATGTTTATTGACTGATTTTGCCTGATTTATCCGGAGAAGAGAAAGTCCTTAGTGTGACTCAGAAGTCTGGCACAGAAGTTTGACAGGACGTCAGAGATCCAACCCATACCTAAAAAGGAATTCCTTTCAGTAGCATCTCTAACTTCCATTTGAAGACCCCTAAGGATGAGGAATTTACTACCAGTGCAAATAAAAATTGGAAGGAAGGAAAGAGCCCAAAGGATCTGCTACACTTCCAACAACATTCCACTCTAGGACAGAAAAGTTCCTCGAGATTTCCCCTTTCCCTGATTCCTCTCCCATTCTAATCTTATCTCTTCTGAGAAGTCTTTCATAATAACCTTCCCAACACAGTTCTTCCTCCGGGAACCTTCCATAGTATTTACAAAGGGTGCCTAAGTGCCTTTTCACTTAGCATAGTACAATTTATTAATTTCTTCCCCACCCCAATCCCTGTGTTTACATTGTAAATATCCAATATGTATATATTTGTGAACATGTTACATTCCCATCACAGAATGTAAACTCCTTGAAGGCAGGAATTTTTCACTGTTGCATTTTGTATCCCAGTGCCCAACATACAGTAAGTCCTTAAAAATGGCTTGTTGACTGATTGGTTAACTCTTTTTCTCTATTTATCTGGCTTCCGGCGCCCCAAGAAGAAAAAAAAGCTTTGAACTCTCCAGTAAGGCAAACAGCAAGGTCTCCCCAACAGGTGGAAAACAGGATCCCCATTCCCACTTAGTAGTGACTAATTACTTAGGTGTCAAGAAGTGAGTCCATCCCTTTGCCCCTGAAAGGGCCATACCTAAAATCCAATCAATAGAGAGGGATGGATGGATAGTCATTCCTGTCCTATAAATTGTAGCATGTTGAAAACAGGACTTGATATTTCTGCATATGGTAGAAGCTAGTGGGATTGGACTGAATTTAATTGAATATGGTTTAGGGAAAGGTCTCTGAATAGGGAACAGCTGTGAGAGAAAGGTCACTTGTAATATGAGGAGAAAGAGACAGAGATAGAAAGACAGAGAATCCGAGTTTTTCTGCCAAGCTACTCCCTGAGGCAAGGAAGGAGGAGCACTGATGGTATCTTTTGGGCCTCAAGAGGACTTTTTGTTCTTTTGTTCCTAGTCAAATACGTTGCATTGACAAATTATCAAAACCCCACCCCATAATTACTGAATTTAATCAGAAAACCTCTTCCCCCTTATGCTGTTTTCCTCCACATTAATTTTAAGTTTTGCTAGGGAACTTAGTTCTAGTCTTTGTTAATTGCTGAAACTCCTTTCCTTGCTAAAAAATAGTTATGGATTTAGCTCACTCTAAGCAGTGTAATAAAAATTTTGCCCCTTGATTTGGAGAAGTCTAAGCCTACAAATTCTCTTGGGACAACCCCAGACATGATTTGGTTAGGAGACTGGCCCTTAACCCCAATATATCGGATACTCACTTGAATGTATATACTAAAACATTGCTGTGGAACTTTGAAAAAGTAGCCTAGACATTGCATAGGTTATCACATTTGATTAATCTTCATTAACTACCCTGCGAGATAGGTGCTACAATTATTGCCCTCCTTTTGACAGATGAGAAAACGGTCTTTAGAAAATGACGTGACTCGTGCTCAAAGTAAGTAAATCCAGCTTTTCCCATTAACCCTAGCTGCTTGACATGGACTGCTTGGAGTATTTTAAGTGCCTCTCTGTACCTGCACGGCAGCGCTTGTGCAGCTCCTTAGGACAAACTCAGAGTAAAAACGGATCTAGAGATTATCTAATCTAATCCCTTCGTTTTACAAATCAGGCAACTGCAGAGAACAGAAGCCCCAGAAGGGCTCGCCCTAGATTTTGAACCCGGGTCTCTGAACCCAGGAACCTGCGCTCATTTTCTACTATATGATCCAGTTTCTTCATCCCCACTCTCACAGGCCTGAAAAATGAATGGACGTTAAAGGGACACCAGGTGTAGACAGAGGCACGTCCCATGAGCCCGCCCTCCCCTTTCCCCACTTCCTCTTCCTTGGCCCCAAACCCACGTGGAAACCGCGCTTCACGGGGGCTGGAGAAGCTAGCCCCGGGTCAGAGTCTGGTGGTTTCGGCCAGCTGGAGAATCCGGGCCAGGCCCTTAGACCCACGCCGAACTACACGCTGCAGCTGCCCAGGGGGGAAAGAGGCAGCGGGGCCGCCAGAGGAAGAGTTTGGGGGGAGGAGAGGCGTGTCCGAAGCGAAACGGGGAGGACCGGCCTGGCCGGAGAGAGGGGAGGAGCAGGAAGGGGCGGTGGCGACGGCTGCTCCGCCTCCTGCCTCTCCACCCGTGCCCGGCCCGGCCCCGTCGCCTCCTCCTTCTCCTCCTCCCAAAGGGCAGCCGCTGGTTTAGCTCTTGCTTTCCCGAGCCTTCGAAACCGCCGCCACCTGTCGGGACCTGCCCACCCCCCGGTATAAAGTCCCGGGGACGAGCCCTGCCCCCCCCCCCCCCCCCGGCGCCCCCCCCCGGGGGGCCCGGGGGGGGCCCGGGCGCGGGCGGGGGGGAAGGGGGGGGGGGGGGGGGGGGGGGGGGGGGGTGGGGGGGGGGGGTGGGGGCCGAGGGGAGAATGGTCTGGTCCCAGCTCGAGCCCGAGGCGGTCCTCCCCCAACTTAGCTGAAGTTGTCTCGAAAGTACGGATAGAGGTCTCGGGGGCTAAAAGAGGTAGGAGGGGAGCGGGACAGCTATAGCCCATCTCCGTACTGGGCCTGAAGAGGAAGCCGGAGACAGACCAGCCCAGGGAATGGCCGGAGCCTCCTGGGCCCCGGGGCGGAGTGAGGGAGAACTGTCCCTAACCTCCCTAGGCGAGGATTAACCTGGTCAGATGGCACATTTCTCCATTGCTTCTCTCCAACTCTCTCTTCCCTCGACAGTTTCTTTCTTTTCTGCCCCTTCAGCAGTTTGGGGAACTTTTCTCTCAGGGTGCCCAAGTTCCGTGACCTTGGCAGTGCCTTGGGACAGTTGCCTCAAGTTTGGATGTAAGAAACAGGATCTGGAGCGATCTCTCTTCCCTTTTCCCTTTCCCACCGTCACCTTTACGGTGAGATCCCGTCTTCATTGAGCTTGGCTGGAGGGGATGAATTCGCCACGAGTTTAGTTTGGTTTCTTTACCTCCCCCCCATCCCACTTTGCCAATCTGCCAGTTTATCAGGTCCCTCCCTCCCTCTTCTCCTAGTTAGTGGGATGGCCGCGAGGCTTGGGAAATGATACAACTGGAAAAAGCTGCCAGGACCAATGGGGAGGGGTGGTCTGTGAGCTCTCCTTTCCCCCAATCAGAAAAGCTTTGTATGAGGGTGGGGGGAGAATTTGGGAGAGGTCTTGGGTTCCCAGGACTACTGGGGAGGTGATACTGCTAGGGAGGCGGGGCTTGTGAGTCTTTTCTAGCTGCTGCCTTTCTGGCCTCAGTTTCCCGGGCAACATGATGGCCAAGAGTACCGGAGATTTTGGATTTGCAGAATCACTAAACCTCAAAACTGAGAGGAAAAAAATCTAGTTCCTTTCTTTAGAGATGAAGAAGCAGGCTCAGAACTAGAAAGTGATTGGCCCAAGTTGTGTCAAAAATCGATGGCAGGAACTGGGATTTGAATCCAGGTCTCCCAAATTCAGATCAGAGTACTTTCTTTTACGCTGTTTTATACATAGGAGGCCTAAATGAATGCCCCCCACCTCTTCTCTCTACCTTGACCCCTCTGATTAAGTGAGCATCTACTTTTTTGGTTTACAGAAGCTGGAAGGAACTGGGAACTTGAACTTGAGCCTTCAGGAAGAGAAGGATGAACATGGACCAGAGGTCCCCCGAAGTCCTTACTCCTCGAAATGAGGGCTCTCCACATCAAGCCAATCCTGCCATGAATCTTTCGGCTGTCCAGGAGAATGCATCTCTGGGACCCGCCAGCCTGGGCCTCCTTCCCAGACGGCGGGAGAGCCCCCAAACCAGCCGGTCTGGTTCCCCACACAACAGAACTGTGATGAGTGGCCCAGAGCCAGGCCAACCAGAAGGGTTGGATGATACAGAGCTACAGATGAAAATGGACTTTTTCCGGAAACTAGGCTACTCGTCCGGGGAGATCCAGGGGGTCCTTCACAAGCTGGGACATCAGGCTGACACCAATACAGTCCTGGGCGAGCTGGTGAAACACGGGTCAGCCACCGAGCGAGAAGCCCCACTGGATGGTCCTACGGAGCCCCCACTGGTGCCCCGAGGTGGAGGGACCCCAAAGGCACCCTCTCCTTGCCCTCCACCCGCTGAGGACAAGGAAGCCAGTAACCTGAGACCAGTGGTTATCGACGGGAGCAATGTCGCCATGAGGTCTGTTCACTCTCCCTGGATAGCATTTTGTCTCTGTTTTCATGGCAGTTTACTTAGAGTTTGGAATGAAATGAGCATATTTGTCCCTGGCCCTCATTGTAGTCCTATAGTCAGATCTGAGTCTGATAGTTATCCTGGTCACACAAGCATAGGTAACATGGCAGGCTTGTGAGGGGTCTATGAAACAAACATTCCTTTAATTGCTGTGTGCATGGCACTGATGGGTACCCAATTCTGCCACCACCAAGACACAGGTATACCATCTAAAATGTTACTTCTTATAGGAGGGTAAGACATCAGCATTCCAGTAGGGCTTCCTCCTTGGAAGGCCTTCTCTCCCTATGGGGGAGAATTGGGTTTGCATCTCTGCTGACCTTACTTTCTTCATGTTCAGAAGAATATGGAGCACATAGGAGCTTTCAGTTTCCAGAAAATACCAGCTTCATTATCTCTCCAGGAAAGAAGGATTAATGGTTTGAGTGTCAGGCTTGGAGTTCTGAAGGACTGGGTTGAAATTGCCACTTTTTTACATTTACTACTTAACATGGCCATGTTAAAGTCATTTAATCTCTGTGAGGCTGAATTTTCTTGCCTTGAAGGGTTGTTTGGCTATATATGTAAGATCTTTGACAAACATAAAAACTCTTGATGCTTAGATAACCCTTCCTCTTCAAATGGGGGAAGTTGCCCCCAACTCTTTTTGCCTGAAAGAACCTGGATTAAAAGCAGTCAATTCCTGGTTTGTAAAGTGAGTAGGTGGACCCAGGGGGTGAGCTTAGACCTCAGGTGAGCCAGTGAGTCACCTGCTCCTCTGACTCAGGGGACTGTCCCTGCCAGAGCCCTGAGACATGGGGAAGGTGCTTCCTGGAGCTGACTAGGGACAGCGCCTCCTGACATGTTGGGTTTAGACAGGAACACCCCTGGGTAAAAGAGAAGGTAATGGGGTGGCTTGCATTCCCAGCTTTTTTGCTCTGGCCCCAGCTGAACGCTGCGGATTAAGTGGTCCTAGAGATACTACTGGGAAGTCCTGGAAAAATGGTCATATCGAAGTTTAAGCTTAAGCCTAAGACCAGAAATCAGGAAGATCTGCATTCTAAATGCTGACTATGACCTCGGTCAGTTTCCTTCCCATAAAATTTCAATAAAATGAAAGCCAATGAAGTAGAATTTTTCAGCCCACTCATAAATCTGAGTGGGTTGCTAATGTAATTTTTAAAAAATTTAACTGAAATCTCCTGTCTTCAGTTTCTTGCGTGTTAGTAAAATACAACACATCTGATTTGGGGCAATTAATGACATGCTTTCCTGTACATATGGGAAAACCGGGTCAGACAGGGTAGGAAGGATCATAGATTTACTGTGGTAAAATTGGATAAGGTCATTCAGCAGATATCGAAGACTCCCAGTTCCCAGCCCAGGTCCTCTTAGCCGGTAAGAGCCATACTGGCCCACTGAAAGACCAGGGAGTAGCTAGGATGGTCTTGGATACTGGGGACTTCTAATCTCTCAGCTTTCCTTCCCTATTTTAACAATCCCTGGCAAGTCCAGTTCTGGATTCAGAACAAGACAAGTTGGATTTGGGGCTGCCTGGAGGTCGGGGAAAGGATTTCTGAGAGAAAGTCTGACAAATCACAGTTTAATGATTAGTGGTGGATCCTAACTCTGAGGGGCTCTTGACCTTTACCCTCTCTGTCACAGCCCTGTTCAGCTCTAGCTTCAGAGGGCTACTCTTAACTCCTCATGCTGTTCCTTGTTGGTATCCCAGGGAATTAGGGGATCTCTGCTTGGATGGACTGGACCAACTAAAGTGAGTGAGAACAATGGTGTGGAATCTTTCTAATGTGGTATGACTTTAGGATCACTTGGGGGTCTCTGTGTGGCATGAGATTGTGTTGTATAGGATATGACTACTGGTTTGTATAGTAATTGGATGTGTGTATATTGAATGTCTCCAAAGTTAAGGATTTTTTTTTTTTATTTGTCTTTGTTTCCTAACATAGTATCGGGTTCCGAGTAGATATGTAATATGTGAGGATGTTGGGTTGGATTAAGAATTGTCATTCTGGATTTGAAGTGGGAGGGCCTGGACTCAGATCCCCATTCCCTTGTGTAATGTTGGGCAATTTCTGACCCTTTTTGGACCTCCATTTCCTCATCTCTAAAATGAGAGTTAAAACTCCTTTAAGTGATCCTCAAGAGCAGAAGTTGTTGTAACCTCAGACCTAGCCCAGTGCCTGATGCCCTGTTGATTTAGTTGGCCCCTACAGGCCTTTCAGCTCCAAATCCCTGAGCTTTCAATGTGGATATTGGATTGATTTGGGGGTTTGATATTTCAGGATAGTGTGAAGGGGACTGGTTGTCAGCAGCCTTGAATGTATAATGTTTCTTGGGGTGTCCCCAGATCCTGCTAAGTATATGGGGTGGGAGGTGCAGGTATACAAGACAACTTGAGGGCAGGGGGCTTCTCTGCTGTATTTGTGTACAGTCAGTTTGGGGGTGAGGAAGAAAATCTATCTGCTTCTTGGCATGTGTGGAGTAGATTGCTGGGACAACAGCGTGTGGGGGAGGGAAGATGAGGGGTTGGTAAATCCAGCCTGGAGCAGGCCAGAAAGGCCCTGCCCAGCCCTGGAAGCCATGTGGAGTGGGAGAGGAGAGAGGTCAGGCTGGGCTGGGACCACAGTCCCCTGCTGGCTGGGGTTTTCATTGCTCCCCAGGAGGGGAATTCCAGCCCTGACTTCCTGTATTGGCTGTGTTGCAAACTGGGTCCCTGCCCTGCCTGACTACTCCCCCCCTCCAACCCCCACCCCTCCAGCGCCCCCACCATATGCAAATCGGGTGGAAATTAACCTCTCATTTCCTTCTAAGGGAATTTTCTTTATAGCCTGTTGCCAAATCAGATTACCTGGGGAGGGCTTCTTCTCTCCCTTCCCAGGGACTCTGGGAGAGCCTGCTTGGCCATATCTTCCCCCCCCCCTCCCTCCTCCTCAGGCTCTGGGATAAACTACTTTGATTAGAAAGAAAGTTTTTATTAAACGTTAAAAGCTGAGAATTGGAGATTGTGAAAGCTTAGAAGGGGCACGTTTTTGATTCGGCTGGCATTTTTCAAGCACCTACTGTGTGCCTGGCCCTGTGTTATACTTCAGAGATTGAGCCACGGAGCTGTGATTTCTTGCCTAGGAAACTCCCAGGTGAGATTTAGTTCCTTGCCAATGCCAGTCAGCACATTCCCTTCAACTGTCTCAGAAGAGGGCTTGGAGAAGTTAGCTCCTTCACAAGCATATGTCAGGAGGGACTTGAATGTAGTCGGGTCTCTCTTGGCTTCCAAGCCAGCTCTAACCACACTGTGCTGGACCCTGGTACCCGGGGACAAAAATAAGTAGCTTCCATTATCGGGTAGTGAGAAATGGAGTCTTTAACTTGGAGAATCTTCAAGCATGATGTGGCTGTCCTTTCCTTCCCACTGAATTGCCCTCTAGATTTTCTTACTTGTTAAGATTTCACAGTAAGACTGAGTCTTCTAGGGACAGCAAGACCCGAATTCAGATGTGGCCTCAGACACACAAGTAAGTGATCCTAGGCAAATCACTTAATCCCAGTTGCTTCAAACAAACAAACAAAAAAAAGACTGATTCTTCCCAAAGGAGACTGGGCGGACGCTTCTTTTGGGTTCTGATTACCCAAGGTGGAAGACGGACAAGGAGGGCAGAGGAGGGAGTTTGAGACTTTAGAAAGAAAGTGGACTTGAGGGAAAAAACAAAGGGGAGCTTTTGAGACCCTGGGGGGGAAAGGGAGTTTCACATTCATTCAAAGCTCTCTGGCCAGTAGCTTCCATTGGGATCCTTCCTAATGGGCCCTGACTGGAGAATACCAGTCTGTAATGTTCCCTCCCTTCCCCTTCCTCCTGAGGTTTTCTAAGGTTTAGACTGACCATCCTTGGAGGGAAGGGGCCAGATTCAGGAATCTTTCAAGAGCAAGTAACCCCTGGTTTGGTAGCTAGAACCTTAAGTCTTCTCTGTGGGGGAGGCCCAAGCCAAGACTCAGTGCCCACCCTGTGAGCAGGTAGGTAGGTGTGTGGGTGTGTTGGCACGTGTCTGTCCCACACCCAGAAGAGGCCTTTCTGACTTGTTTGTGCATGTGGGCTAAGGCAGGAGTAGGTTGGCTGTTTTGCCTCAGAGCTGAGGAGCCACCAGCTGTGAGAGTAAATGGGATTGCTCCCATAATGTGCCTCATCCCACCCCCGCCCCCACAAACCCATTCGTCTGCAAGAAGTAGGGAGATGAAGGTGTGTACTACACCTAGCCCAGCTGGCTTCTTCCAGGAAACTTCCTGTGACTAACCTCACTCAGCCCAGGAGTGTGGGGGGCGGTGTTTGTGTGTCGGTGTACATGCACATCTGTGTGTTCATTTTCTCATTCAAATGAATTCCAGACTAACAGTCAAAAATTCCTGAATTCAGGGCCTTACGCTTAACATGTCTTAGCAGTGGGTGATTCCAGGCAAACCTCCTGTGCCTCCTGGCAACTTCTTAAAATCTAATCAAGCCAACTGGCATTTATGTGAGCTTACTCTGGGCCAGCCTTTGTGTTAGCCCTGGAGATACACAAAGGCAGACAGCTCCTGCCCTCAGAGAGTTCCCAGTCTAATAGGTGAGACAAACAACCTCATAGAGATACAGACCAGATAAATCTGGCTAGAATTAAGGAGGATCAGGAAGGTTTCTTGCAGGAGGTGGGATTTTAGCTGAATCTTAAACAAAACCAGGATTTAGACTTGAAGAGGGAAAGATTAAGACCAAGGAGTATCCCTCCTGAATCAGCAGAGGGAATTTTTTAAACCTCTAGGGGAAGAATAGGGGAGAAGAGAAGGGAAGGGAGTCTGGAGGGGGAAAGGGAGGCTATCCTGTTTCCTCTCTATTGCCACCTATCCCAGTCCTAGACCTGTCCCCTAAGCCTCAGCGAGCAACGCCCACCAGTGTGTCTCCATTCCCATCAGTCTGGGGCTCAGTGCTATTTTCAGTGCAGCTGAGGTAAGCCATACTTAAAAAGCAAGAGTTTTGAGCTAAAACAGCTCTGATCTAGTCCCAGCCCTGCCACAAACCAAGGTCATAAGTGTGACCTTCAACAAATCATTTGATGTCTTTAGGCCTCAACTTCCGCCTTTCTAAAAGGAGGGGGGGTTGGACTAGCTAGCTAGCTTAATCGCCCCAGCTGGTCCTTTCCTGGCCAGCTGGGTTTAGAACACCCAAGCTGGGGACAGAATGAGCAGAGAACTCAAAGAAGTGGTTGTTTTTGTTGTTGTTTGTCCTCCCTTCTTGAAGGGGTCCATAATGAAGTAGATTTGAGTGATCACCTGCATCACTTTCCCCTCCATAGCCATCTGGATCCAGTGGCCAGATACAGATCACAATCACTAGAGATGGCTCTGGATGCAATGGGAGACCTTGGCCTTTTTTAAGCTAAGGTCTTCCACAAATCTCAGCTTGACAGAAAGGGGAGAGAGAAACATTCTTCCCTAGAGAGGAGGATTTCCAGTGAAGAGGAGATGGAGCTAGCTTGAGCTCAGATAAAAAGAATACAATGGACTCAGTTCTTTGAAGGGAACTTGGAGGTTCAAGGTTTCATTTTGAAGGGGAAATTCAGCTCTAGAGGAGACTCACGCTCACCCAGTTAATAATGAAAGGGTCATTTCCCTGGCCTCCTCCTTTTTCCAGCTGAGCCCCCTGGTATCCTTTTCTGGACACCTTCTCTGGGAGCTTCTTCTTGCCCTAACTGGGAGCTCTTTGCCCTTCTCCCCAGCTGCTCTCTGGGTTAATTTTGGGTTTGGTTGGTAGGAGAGTGGGCAGGCGGACAGACGCCCCAGAAATGGGAACATCCCCGACAGGATGTGGTTTTCAGCAGCACTGCCTTCTTTACGTAAGATTAGTCTGTCTGATTTTGCCAGATGTATGAGTTCTCAATTCTCATTTGGGGTAGAGAAGGGGAGTGTAGAGAGAGAGAGGGAGGGAGGGAGGAGTAGGCAGTGGGAGAGAGGCCAGTAGGGCTAGGGAGTTGGCAGTCTGGACCTCCCACCCAGAGTCACCAGGGCCCTGATTGCTTGGAAACCCTCTGCCACCTTGAGTTAATGTGCAGCCGGGCCTGGTTACATAGCAACCATGGGGGACTGAATTGATAGGGAGAACAGGGGGTGGTTTACCAGCCCCTTGTCTCTCCTGATTGCCCTTATAGTCATGCTGGGCTAAGGGAGAAAGTCTTTATTTAACCACAATGGCAGTGTTTTTCCACTGAGAGGGGGGAAATGGGGATCACTATCCCCAATTTATAGACTGGGAGGCTGAGATTCAGTACTGAGAACCCAGATGTCTGGTTATCTTATTCCATACCTACATTAGGGACTACCTTCTCCCCCCCCCCCCCCAAATTTCTAGTCTAGGATACTAGATCTATTTGGGTTTTATATTTAATATTTTATTCCCAGTTACATGTAAAAACAATTTTTAACATTTGTTTTTAAAACTTTGAGTTCCTGATTCTCTCCCATTCTGCCTCCCCACTTCCCCCCACCATTGAAAAGGCATATGTGAAGTTAAACAAAAAATTTCCATAAAAGTCATTGTTACAAAAAAAAAAAAAAAACAGCTCTCCCCCTCCCCAAAAAAAGAACCCTCAAGAAAAATAAAATTAAGAAAAAAGTATGCTTCAATCTGTATTCAGAAAGTTCTTTCACTGAATATAGGATAACATTTTTCATCATAAGTCCTTCAGAGTAGTCTTGGATCATTGTATTGCTGAAAATAGCAAAGCCATTCACAGCTGATTATCTAGGGGAGTTTATTTAGAGGAGCAGGACTTTTTAAGTCTGTGTGTCCTGGACCTACTGGATCTAGCCTACAGACCCATTCTCAGAATAATGTATTTAAATACATAAAATAAATTGCATAAGATTATAAAGGAAACTGTAGTGAAAAATAGTTCTCAGAATAGCTATTTTTAAAAATTCATGGCCCTAGGTGTAGGACACTTGAGTGACAGCTACATTAGTCAAATCAGCAAGCATTTCCGGAGACTGTTTCCAGATTAAAAGTACTATTTCCCTTGCTGGGAATACAAATCCAAGGAATGAAAAATTTCAACAAGTAATTGCATTGTACAAATATATCCAAACACCCAGATATAAAGAGACTAGATTCCAGTTCTTGGGAAGAACCAGAAGAGATTTCAATCTTCTAGTTTAGATCACTAAGGTCAGTTGATTAGGTGGCAGGAGGATTCCAAAGGTAGATTTCTTCAATGCCCAAATCCTTTTTCTTTTTCTTCCTAACTGTGTGACTTTATGACACAAGTCACTTTAACTCCAGTCCTCAGTTTCCTTATTTGTAAAGTTAAGGAGTTAAACTAATTTGTCATGGATAGAGTGCTTGAATCCAGAGGACATGGATTCAATTCCTGTATTACATAATTGTTATTTGTATGACCTTGAGCAGATTACTTAAGTGGGGTTCAGTTTCTTCATCTGTAAGTTGAAGGGGGTGGACTAGGTATCTTCCGAGGTCCCTTTCAGCTCCACAGCTCTGATCCTGTGATTCTAAGATGTTTTAAGATTAGCCTTCTGTCCCCCAATTCTTAATCCTATTCTCTCTGGCCATAGATCATGCTGGTAAGTCCATTCAGACAGTTCACACACTCAAATCCTAGGGATGTTAAGTACTATGAGATTGTTTTTGCCCAGCACCATCTTCTAGAGCTCAGGTTCTGTTGGGGCAAATGGAAAGCTGAAAGAAATGACAGAACTAGTACCTAGTTCTCCTAGTACCACTTAACCCCAGTGCCTTTCTCTCTGTGAATTATTTCCTATTTATCCTCTATACAGATTACTTTGTATATATTTGTTGCATGTTGCCCCTTTCGTTAGATTATAAACTCCTTGAAAACTGGAATTGTCTTTTGCCTCTTTGTATCCATAGTACTTAACACAGTGCCTGGCACATAGCAAGCACTTAATAAATGTTTATTGAATTGAATTTTCATACTGAAAGGCCAAATGATCTCCAGCAGAGACACTTGAGTTCCTAATGCCTTAGGTCAGAGCTACTGGTCTCCCCTAGGGTTTCCTAAATCCATCTAGATCTATCTCCCCTTAGCCTTATGGTAATAGAATATGAGTATGGGGTTTATTTAAATCTGAAATGATTATTATCCTCTTTATGAACTTCCAAGAACAGCTTATTCACTCCCACAATTTTGACTTTCATTTCTATCTTGAAAAAGGAATTGGAATGGGAAGGTTTAAATTATTTTCTATTTAGATCTTTGAATTATAACTTCAGAGTTGTGAAGAACTTTAAATGTACACACACACACACTCTTTTTCAAACGGGGAAAATGAAATCCTAAAAAGTAAAAAATATTCCCTTGCCTATGTTCACACACATGCCACAGAACTAGGGCTCAAAACCCAGATCTCTTGACTCCCACTTGTAGAATTCAAGAATTTCATTAAATTACTTGAGTTGTTTTTATAGTAGGAAATGATCCACAAAATTATTTAGTCCAGTTCCTTCTTTTTACAGATAAGAAAATTGAGAGAAGAGGGACTTGGTTCATATCACATATAGGAAATTGGGCAAGAGGTTAAATATCCTGCCTCACTGGCCAGTTTTATCTCCTTGGAGGTGAGGTGAAGTCATAGAATAATCATCATCATAATAATAATAACTATATTTGTGTAGGGCTTTAAAGTTTGCAAAATTCTTGCAAATATCTTATTTGATCTTCATAATACCCCTGAGGGAGGGAGGTGCTACTATTATCCCCATTTTAAATATGAGGAAATTGAGACAGATAAATTAAGTGATTTGCACAAAGTCCTGCAACTAGAAAGAGCCTGAAACCAAATTTGAATTGAAATTTTCCTACCTCTAAATCTACTTGTCTATAGCTACTGTTATAGGTAGAGAGTCATAGCATCATTGATTTTTAGAGCTGAAATGTTCTATGTTGGAGATTTATGTATTTTACACAAGAGAAACTGAGGCCCACAGAGAAGTCGATCAAACTCCAGATTCTCTGACTCCTTTTTTCTAATCTGCCACATTGCCCCAAGTGGGCACAGAACTCAAACGTTCCGTGTTTCCAGGTGTATCTGAGCCCTTGGAGAGTTGGGGCTTCCAGATTCCTGGGTTTTCCCTCCCTTTAGAGGGGGATAGGGCCAAAGGGGAATTCCCTGCTGGTGATACTGTGGGAGACTGGCCAGATGGCCCAAGGGAGTTCCCTGTACCTGATTTTTCTCATTCCTCAAATGGAGTCTTCAAGAGGACATGTAGTAAGTACAGAAGCCAAATCTCTCACCCTTCCTCTCTGGTCTGATAAAAATTAAACCCTGTGTTTTCTGATCACTTGTTTTTTCCTCTCTCTTCTGTGTGGATTTACTCTGTGATTTCTGTTCACCTTCTAGCCATGGAAATAAGGAGGTTTTCTCTTGCCGGGGCATCTTGCTGGCTGTCAACTGGTTCCTGGAACGCGGCCACTCAGATATCACAGTGTTTGTCCCCTTGTGGAGGAAGGAGCAGCCACGTCCTGATGTGCCCATCACAGGTAAGGGGGGAGACATATAGAGCCTTCTCTGGGCTTCTGGGAGTGGAGAAAAAGGCAGGAATAGAAAAGGCCCTTAGATCAGAGCATGTTGGCCAAGCCAGGGTCTTGGGAGAAAAAGACCTCCTCCCTACTTTCCCTCACCCCAAGCAGGGATTCAAAAAAGTGGGGGCCGGACAGCAGTTTTGCACTTTCTCCCTATTTTGTTCTGCTCTCTATTGTCATTGCATCTACCTTCTTGTCTCTGGCAGGAAACCCTCTTTCGCCTGGTAAAATGTCTAGGTTGAGGACCCCACATTTCTGTGGGAAAGGAGCTACTTGGGACCTTTTAGTGGAGATGTGGATTGCTGCATAGGGGAAAGGGAAGTGTAGGTGCTGCCAACACCAGCACTGTTCAGAACAGACTGGGTTAAGGTCAAGGATGAGATTGTTGTGCTTCTCGATGGTTATCAAGTTGATCCCATTTCTAAAATATTTGAAGGTTTACAAAGAGCTTGCCTCACACCAGGCCCGTGAGGTCAGCGGTGAAGGCACCGCTGCAAATGAGAAACGTGCTTCCCCGAGGTTCACACAGCTAATCTAAGCATAATTAGCCAGGACTCTCAACTCGGATCAGTTGGCAAGTTAAGAACCTCAGCCATGGCAAGTCCCTTGACTGGGAAAAACTTGGGGCTCTCATCCTTAGCACCACATTCAAAGAGGGGTGTGTTTTACTGAGCTGAGAACCCCAGTAGGGTGGGAAGTTCCTTTTTTTTCCCCTCAAAAAAGTATCTTATGAAATCATTTGAATCGAAATCCACCTACCAGTTCAAAATGAAACCAGCAGGTCCAGATACACTTTGCATTGAGCCAGTGTTTGAGTCAGTTCAATTTTCCAGCAGATAGAATCACAGATTTAGAACTGGAAGGAATTCAGAGCTACCTAGCCCAATCCTCATCTGCTTTCAACCTCATCATTGTGCAGATTAGGAAATTGAGGCCCAGAAAGGTCATATTATCCTAGAGGTCAACCTCGAAGGAATCTTGGAGGCCACCTAGTCCAGTCCCACTGGTTTTAGATCTGCAAACTGGGGCCAGAAAGTCATAAGTGACTTCCTTGAAGTAAAGTAGCTTGCCCTGAGGTAAGTGACACAGCTAGTAAATAGCTGAGATATGGGATACAGTCAATTATTCTAGCATCTTTACTGCCTCAAACCCTCACTGCTGTGGGGAAGACTACATGATGGAGTAAATAGGGTGTTAGACTTGGAGTCAAGGGTAAATGATTGCAGTGTGCCAAGTTCTGCAGCAAGCCCTGGGAGTACACATAGGAAAGCAAGTCTGTATTTACTGTCAAGGAGTAATAAACTAGGAAGATAAGAGTTTCAACCTTTAACATTAGTTAGAAAACAAACAAGTGACTTTATCAGTCTGAGCCTCAATTTTCTATCTGTAAAATGGGGGTGATCGTAGCTTCTTCACAAGATTGTTTGGAGGCTTGGATGAGATAATATATACATAAAGGGGTTAGAATTATTCAGTAGTCAGGACTGGAGATGGAGAAGAGGAAACACTAGCCCTGCACTCAGGGGCCCTTGCTCTGAAAGGTGAGACTCCCGAGTCCTGGAGGCGGAAGAGGTAGCCCGGGTGGGCGGTCCCGTGGCTCCCCACCATCAGCTTCCCGCGGCTCCCCACCATCAGCTTCCCGCCTCCTCTCCGCAGATCAGCACATCCTTCGTGAGCTGGAGAAGAAGAAGATCTTGGTATTCACGCCGTCCCGGCGCGTGGGGGGGAAGCGGGTCGTATGCTATGATGACCGATTCATAGTGAAGCTGGCGTTCGATTCTGACGGCATCATCGTCTCCAATGACACCTACAGGGACCTGCAGTGCGAGCGGTTGGAATGGAAGAAGTTCATAGAGGATCGGCTGCTCATGTACTCTTTCGTCAATGATAAGTACGTCCTTCATCCTCCTTCCTGGCCTGCATGAGGAAGTAGTGAGGGTCTCCTGGGATTCCACTTAGTTAAAATGCCAATTTAAGCAGATACCCCACACCAGGCACTGGGGACATAACATTGAAAGACACCGGTCTGGAAGAACTTGTCTGCTACATGAAAAAATAACAGGGGTCAGGGAACAGAATTCCAGACGTGGGGAGCCCTTGCACAAAGGCACGGGGAGGGAACAAAAGGCTCCCCTCGTTCTGAACTAAGTACCTCTCCTGAACAGGCAGCAGGCGGGTAGTTCTGCCCAGGAGTGGCTATGGGTTCATTGGGCCAGCTGGGTTCATTAAGTGAAGACCAGGCATAATGAGTCAGGCAGGTTCAGAGAGCCTTGGTCCAGTGCCAGCCTTGCTACTTAGTAGCTAGGTAACTTTAGACACATCCCTTCCCCTGCCTGGGCCTGTTCCTTCCTCTGAAATAAAATGGGTTGGTCTCTACGTTCCAACTAAATGCCATCTTTATGGTGTATATAAATGCCAACCTTATGGTCCAGCCCAGATGGTGTTCCCAGTGTCTGCTGGGTCCAGGGCCTCCTAACGCCCCACCCTAGTCACCTTTGGCACACTTGGGGAAGATGAGCAGGCTTTGAGTTTTCGGGCTGTGTCTGAAATTTAAGCCACATTGGGGATGTCATTGGAAGAGCTGAAGCTCCATAGATGCTGGTCCCTGGGTCCCTCGGGTCTCTTCAGAACCTTGTAGGCCTGAAGCAGAAGCTGGGGGCCTGACTCCCAGTGTCACAAAACTAGGGACGTCTGACCAGGGACTAAAGCTCTCTCTCGTTTTGACAGGTTCATGCCACCCGATGATCCCCTTGGCCGACATGGACCCAGTCTGGATAACTTCCTCCGGAAGAAACCTCTCATGCTTGAGCACAAGAAACAGCCCTGCCCCTATGGTAAGCCTGGCCACAAAGCCCTCCTTCTCTGGCCTCTGCCCCTCACTTAACCTCACCTCCCAGGAGCCTCCATGGACATTTCTGACTCCCAAGTCAGAGAAGGGAGCTGGGTCTTAGCTGTGGGTCCCAGTTCCACCTCTCCGGAGCTGTGGCTTCCTTCTCTAAACCGTGGGGCTAGGTGACCTTCTTTGTGTTTGTGTTTATGGGAAGTCACCATAAAGCTCCATTTCCTCCTCTTTAGATGAGGATTGGGATGAAAATGTGGGAGCAGGGAAGATTATTGCCGTTATTCTCCCTATCCCCTTACTGTCCCCTCCGAACCTCCCGTAGTCCTCGCCTGGCTCACTCCCACTTGTCTCCCCACAGGCAAGAAGTGTACATATGGGA
Organism: Sarcophilus harrisii; assembly: GCF_902635505.1. Taxonomy (NCBI): domain Eukaryota; kingdom Metazoa; phylum Chordata; class Mammalia; order Dasyuromorphia; family Dasyuridae; genus Sarcophilus; species Sarcophilus harrisii. The sequence goes on from NC_045428.1 coordinate 542,240,879, forward strand.
TCAAGTGTCGGTTCTACCACCCAGAAAGGCCAAGCCAGCCCCAGCGCTCAGTGGCAGATGAGCTCCGAGCCAATGCCCGGCTCTCCCCACCCCGGGCACCTGCCAAAGACAAGAAATGCCGCCAGTCTTCACCCACGCCCACTCCAGCCCCCGGATCCCTGCCTATCAAGGATGATCGGGAGCGCTGGCTGCCAGAGAAGTTCCCAGGGGCCCAGCAGGCTTCCAGAGGCGATGGGGATGGGCAGGCGAAGACTTACACCCAAGTCAGGAGCCTGCCGGGCTTTGGCCCAACAGACTGGGGGTCCCCTCCCCTAGACTCTCTCTCTTACATCTCCCAAGACTGCCTCGACTCGGGCATCGGCTCCCTGGAAAGTCAAATGTCAGACCTCTGGGGCAGCCGGGGGAATGGGAACAGCCACGGGGAGCCTGGGGAGCCTCCTAGAACCGGGGGCAGTGGCAGCAACCCGCAGAGATGCACCTTCCTAGGCCGAGGTCACCTCTTGCCCTATGGCCCCGAGCATCCCCCTGGCCCCTCATCCCTTTCTTTCTCAGGCTACGGCCGCCCTGTGGGCACTGGGCAGTTCAGCATCCCAGCAGAGTATCCTCCACCTCTGGGGTATGCACCACGAGAATACTGGTCAGAGCCCTATCCAATGCCCCCTCCCACAGCAGCTAGGGCTCCCCCAGCCCTTAGGGATCCCCACCTACTTAATTCCCCAGCAGCCTATGGCGCTGAAGCAGCTTCGTGGGGAGCTGGGACTGATAGCTTCGCCAAAGAGCGGGCCAGCCTGCGGGTGAAGCTCTGTGGCATCTTCCCCCCACATCTGGTGGAGGCTGTGATGAGACGCTTCCCACAGCTTCTGGACCCCCAGCAGCTGGCCGCCGAGATCCTCAGCTACAAATCTCAGAACCCAAGTGGGTGACCCATGGAGACTTCCCAGTGGCACTCACAGCCCCTGGGGGGGGAGGGGAGGGGGCTGCCTTGGTCTCCCACTGAACCCAGTCTAACTATGACAGTGCCCCTAGTCTTTCCCTGGAGTTACTGGGACATTACAAGGACCAGGCTCGTTTTTAACAACTCCCCTTTTCTTGGCACAGGAACCCTGTGGGTTCTTGAGCATCCCTGAGGGAGAATCTTACAGCAAGAAAGGGATCCCCGAAACCAAAGAAATACTGTAACAATTGATTCTGGTCTTGGACTAACGAAGACTATCTGCCTCTGACTTTCTCATGTCTGTCTCTGTTCCATGTGCCTCTTTCTTCCCCTGTCATTCTTTCTTCTGACTTTCTCAGCTATCTCATTCTCTTAACTCCCCTGTTTTTCCACCTCTCATCTACTATTCTAGATCTCCATCTCTCATATCTCTGTATCTCAGTCTCCTTTCAAGACCAGAAGCGATTGCCCTGTTGGTACACATTGTATCAGAGTTTAATGATGAGACAATAATATTTGTCCTGTGGCTAATGCCCCAAGCCCTCTTTCTTCCGAGGACAGGAGGGAGGAGAGGAGAAGCCAGGGAGGGAAGGAGTCCATCTCCCTCCTCAGCAGCTCTGACTCCCTCTCTCCAGGCTCTGTCCTTAGGATAACAGCCTATCACTGGCTGGTTGGGCACCGTGTGCCCTCCGAGGCCCCGGCCAGGGCCCCCCAACCATGTACGCCAATGATGCCCCAGGGCCGGCGAGGTTTCACGTTAGTAGTTAAGATGGTTTTTAGGAATCTCTCTCTCTCTCCTTATACCTGCCGTGGCTACCATGTCTGCTTTATAATTTGCCTCTCTTAAGTGTATTTTTTTTCTCCCAGACCCCTGAGAATCTGGGGCAGGGACAGCAGAGACTCGGGACCCCCAATAGTCCCTGATAGGAATAGTCCAGAGGGTATCAGTGCTGCATGCAAGTCAGGAGCCTCAGACAGGTATCTTTGACCTCCATTAAGAGGCCTGCCTGTGCAGGGGATGTGGGGGAGATGTGGGTTTATGGAAAGGTATATTTTAGGTAAGAGTGGTTGCTTTCTGCTGTATTACTAATAAAATTTTGACTTTAGTTTTATGTGTGTGGTATTTCTGTTTGGATTTTATTTCATGGTTTTGGTTGGAGTGGAATTGGGAAATTAGGTATGTCTTCAGAGGAAAGCAGCAAATAGGAGAAGTTACAGGAAGGTAATTTGGGGCTTGATAGAAGAAAGAACTTTTCAGAATTCTGACCAGCTCAGCAGGGAATTATGAATAGGGAATTAATAAGGCTATGTGGGTTAACAAGATGCCTTCCCCTGGGAGAGAGCAAGGTTCCTTCCAACTTGTATCCTGCTAGCCAGCTTGGGGTGACTTCCAGCCTCTAAAAGGAAACCCAAGTCATGCTACTACTGCAAGACAGGTTCTCCTACTTGAGAAGGGGAACCTCGATTCCAGCATTTGAAGCCTCCTGCCTTCTTAGGAAGTCCAGGGCTGGGTTCCACCATCTCACACACACTCACACCCATTGTTGGGGTTTCCCACATGCATGCATGCTGACGGCAGTGGCCCCCCTTCCGAGGAAGGAGTTGGGCAAAGAGGCCCGGCCTCTTCCTCTTTCCAGTCTTGCTGGTTGGTTTGCTGGTGGGGACTGATTGTCACCCTAATGACCTCTATGAAAAAACACCAAGGATTCTTTGGAAAGAGCTAAGAGGAAGCCAGGCTGTTGAACCCAAAAAGATCAAAGGACTAGTTCCTTCTTGGTCTTTGGGGTTCTTAGAGATCATTTAGGCCAGACCTCTGGTTTTACAGCGGTATACCCTCCCTGAAATGCAAATCACTCGTGTCATGACATCACCTTCCCAATGTCATGGTCCTCTTCAAGACAGAGGAGGAACAACAGTATATCCTAGATAAGAAGTGTGAAATGAGACAAGAATGCTTTTCAGCCAGATTAAAATGTAACTGGAAAAGCTGAACAAAATTAAAATTCAATGAAAAATGGAAGTCAACGTGGTTTTCTAAATCAATACGCAACCATCAGTTCCTAGGTCACCCACCTGCCAAAACGATGCAACCCCTGTCTAACCATATTTCTTTTTGCTACTCAAAAATCATCAGAGGATTGGGGGCAGCTAGGGGTGTAATGTATGTATAGAGCAGCCCTAAAGTCAGAAGGAACCGAGTTCAAATCTGGCCTTGGACACTTCCTAGCTGTGTGATCTTGGGCAAGTCACTTAACCCTAATTGCCCCAGCAAAAAAGAAAAAAAAAAAAAATCATCAGTGACTGCAAGGTAAAATGCAATCTATACCCTGGCATTGCCCTCGATGATTTGGTTTCATTATTGTGTTTTTGTTTCACTCTTCATCTTTTTTAAAAACTTCTTTTCATCCATACTTCACAAGTTGTTCTCCAAACTCCAACCTCTCTCAATTTCATCTATTCAAGCCAGGTTTTTCTCATGTCAACAACACGATCTGTTGTCAAGGACACAGGATTTAGAGTTAGGTTCTACTTTTGAATTTTAGGCTACGAACTTGTCTGGTACTGGAAAGTCCCTTTCCCTCTTTGGACCCATATGTGTAAAAAGACGGTTGAGCTAGAAGATGTAAGTAACCTGTCTTTTTTTCTATTCGTTTATTTTGAAGGCCCCTTCTAGCTGAAAATCTGAGATCTTTATCTCTGTCACTAAATTTCTCTACAATCTTTTCTATGACCTTCCCTGGTTCCCCTACCCCCAGCACAGTGCTTGGCACATAAGTGGTGTTTAATAAATGTTTGTTGATTGATAACAGGAAAGAACAATAGGAGCAGTGCTTGAACTGGAGGGATTTTTTTTAACATTTCCTTATTTTTATGAAAAATTTAATAATGAGCACTTCTAGATGAAAGAACAGAAGATTGGAATTACACCTAAAATTATGTCTCTATGGTGTGTGTGTGTGTGTACATACACACACACAGACACACATATATGTAAATTCCAAAGTTACTTTGATAAGCTAGGATTCTTTCTGGGCTTCCTTTCCATCTGTGTATATTTTAAAAACTGCTTTATATGACCCTCCTTTCTTTTCCTTTTTACTACCCCTATTCCTAGGCTCCCTTTCTCTCCCACCCAATCAACAAAGTTCAGAAAAGAAAAGGAAAGGAAAAATTCTTGTAATATATAGATAGGCACCAAGCCACACTGACCTGGTTCAAAAATCTATGTCTTTATTATGCAACTTGAATCCATCATTCTCTGTTAGGAAGCATACTCTAAAATTCTCCTTGATCATTGTATTGATCAGATTTTTAAAAATCTTTCCAAGTTGTTTTTCTTTACAATTTGTTATAGTATCATTTGTTCTGGTTCCACTCAACTTTGCATCAGTTCATGCAAGTCTTTCCAGGCTTATCTGCAACAATCCCTTTTATAATTTCTTAAAATATCATAGTCTTATAATACAATATGATAGTTGAAGAAATTGAAGGACACCTCCTTTGTTCTAACAAAAGGAATCCTATAAATAATTTTGTATAAAAACATTATTTCTTTATTGTGTATCTAATTTATATTTTAATATATTTAACATCTACTGGTCATCCTGCCATCTGGGGGAGGGGGTGGGGGGTAAGAGGTGAAAAATTGGAACAAGAGGTTTGGCGATTGTTAATGCTGTAAAGTTACCCATGTATATATCCTGTAAATAAAAGGCTATTAAATAAATAAATAAATAAACAAAACATTATTTCCCCCTTTGGTGTCTTGGGTAAGTATAAAGTGTAGGGGGATATGCATGGGTTAGTAACATTTTGGATATAATTTCAAACTGGTAGGAAGTCTAAGAAGAAATGAGCAGGGAATGCACCTGTGTCTGGGGATCAGTCTTCACAAAAGCAAAGAGATGGGAGATGGGATTTTGAGTAAGGAAAAGCAAAAAGGCTAGGGTGGCCTGCCTGCAGAGGTCAAGAAGGGAACAATGTATATAATTAGCCTGGTTGGAGCCAGACAGTAAAGGGTTTTCAGTGCCAAACAAGTTTATATTTAGTCCTAGGGACAATCGGGAACAAATAGTGAGTTCTTAAGAGGACAGAGCTGTTGTCCTTAGATCTTTAGATCATTTTTAGATTTTCAGGCACTTGATAAATGATTAAATGGCGTCAGTAGGAGAGCAAAGACTCCCATTTGGATGGGAATCTTACCTCCCAGTCTCGGGTTCTTTCCCCTGCCCCATCTTTTCTACAGTCTGAGTCCCCTGAGGTTCCTCTGGCTTTCCCATTTTGATCTGAGTTAGGGTGGGAGACTGAGGGCTCCTGCTCATGTCTGCACTCACCCACCCCAGAAGATGCTGAGCTTGGGGAGTCTTGGAAGGGAAGGAGAGGCTTCCATCTAGAAAAAAATCAGAGCCTCCACGCTAGCAAGGTGCTGCCTCTTGATGGGAAAAGAGTAAGCCCAGAGGAGGACAAAAGGCTGATGAGCAATTGGCGACTCAGGTTCCAGGGCGGCTGGCAGCAGCTTGGCTCAGCCCCTGGGACCAGGACTCTGCCCTTCCGGGGAAAGAGAAAGGGGGGAAATTCCCTCCTGGGGTTGCATTTCAGCCCTGGGCCGGGGGGCTCAGCTCCCCAATACAGGTTAGACCTCCAGTCCTAGTCCAGGCAAGGCGAGGTGGGGCCACACCCGTTTCCAGGAATTGGTGACTCAGGCCCAGGCCTAGCCCAGGCTTCTAATATTAGCCAGGTGCTCTCTGATACTCTGCACGTTTGGGGGCAGAGCCCAAAGCCCCACCCTTGGCTCCCTGGCCACGCCCCCGGGCCTGTGGGAGGCCTTGAGTGGAGGGGGGGAGATGCCTGCTCCTGTGCCCCCCCAGGACTCGTGGTCCCTGGGACAGTCTGTTCTGCTTCCCGCTGGGGAGGAGGCCACAAAAGCCCCTTCGGGCTCCTTCCATCATCTCAGGGCTGGGGAGCCCCATTCACAGCTGGCTCCTCCCATCTCTTTTGCCTCTTATCTGCATGTGGATTTCAATATGTATTAATTACCCTCCTCAGCTTGCCGATGGCTCAGACTTGGCCTTTGCTCCTAGTCCCAGCCCCAGCTGGACTCACATCCACAGTCTGGACTGTTTTATCTGTAGCTGTTTCCTCACTTAAATTACAGGGTCCTCGGGGTTAGAGCTGGAAGGAACTTGGCATCTCTTCTATTTCAAACCCCTCAATTTACAGAAGGAAAACCACCTCTTTCTCTGTCTCTGCCTCTTCCCTGTCTCCTTCAGCTTCTCTCTCAATCTCCATTGTTTCTTATCTTCTTTCAGATTCCAGCTGAATCAGAGTAGCAGCTGAGGACCCAGAGAAATCTAAGTCCAGGCCCCTCCCTCAAGGCTCTGGGGCCCACAGCTCTCCCAGACCAACCTAGCCAGAACCCGTAGTCATCTGGGGCCTAGGTTACCTCGTTGGGGGGCGGTAGGGGGTGTGTCTTGCCATTCACATTCAAAAACTGAGCTTTGCAACATCCTCGAGGGGACTGGTGGGTCACAGGATTGGACGAGGGAATCTGGACTTGCCAGGCAGGCTGAGTCACCGCAACATCCGAAGCCACTACTTTTCCCAGCTTAGGATTCCTGGGCTCAGGGAACCCTTTTCCCCTCCCCTTTCTCTCCACCCTAAAACCATTTCCCAATCTGACTTCCAGGCAGGGCCTTTCAGGGGCAGCAAGTAAGAGCAGAGCCAGATCATTTCATTTTCAGGAGTTAGTGTGATACAAGGGAAAGAGCTCTCTGTTACTTAAAGCAGATTTGGAAACAAATGCTGGTTTCCATTTTGCAACATGTGGGATTCTGAGCTTCAGTTTCCTCAACCTATAAAAAGAAGTTAGACTAGACATCCCTCTTTCCCAGGTCTAAATCTATGACCTGATGACACAGTGAGTGCTTAAGAAATGCTTTCAGAGTTATGACATGGCCTGTTTAGGTCTGGGTTTGGGGTTTTTTCCCCTGGAAGTTCATGAAGAGAAAGGATCTCTGGGAATCAGAGAATCAGATTTTTCAGGCTCTGCTGTTAAGTAAGCCATATTTATGAATCTCAGTTCCCACAGCAGTAAAATAGAGACTGATCCATGAGAGGGCAAGTTGGATCATGGGTAAGAAGTCAGTTCTTGGGAAAGAAGGCTCAGCTAAGAGCATCTAGCTGGCTCCCAAGGACTTGGCTATTCATTTTGTCAATTCCTTACCTTCCTGATAGTATTCTAAAATATAAAGGTTGAAAAGGCCTTTAAAAGGTCTCGTCCCTTCTCAGCTTTACAGATTAGGAAACAGGGTCAAAGTGGAGGTAAGATTTTTCTCAAGGAAATGACAGTCTGGATTCAAAACCCACAGGAAAATATCTATTAGCAAAGGGGCCTCTCCAAAGCCTTCCTGGTTCCCGAAGCCGAGAATCAGCCAATAGGAAACAAGTGAGTATGCAAATTATGAAGGAAAAGAAGGGGTGGGGAGTGGGAGGGGAGGCAAGAGGACAGCTGCTCAACTCCCTCCCGGTTGGAAAGTATCCCAGGAGGCCTCAGTGGCCGCCTTGGCCGGGAGCCTCCTGCTTCCTGGAGTCTTCAGCTGTGGCTGCAGGCTTAGGCTAGTCCTTTCACTAATCTTCCTTTGTTGGGCAGCTAGTCCTTAGGAAAACTAAAGCTTGAAGCTTCAAGGGAATTGAACAATCTATCGCCCCCCCTACCACCACCAATAATAGGTCGATGGAAAAGTGGATAAAGTGCTGGACCTAGGGTCAAAAAGACATCTTCCCGACCTTACTAGCAGTGAGACCCTGGGCATGTCACTTAACCCAGTTTGCCTCTGTTTCCTCCTCTGTAAAACAAAATGCATCAGGAAATGACAAACCACTCCTATGTCTTTGCCAAGAAAACCCCAAATGAAGGCACCACTGAACAACAGTAAACCACCAACAACCACCCCACTTCCTCTCGGCCCTACCCATCCACTGGTACTGTCTCTTCAGTCCTTCTCTAGCTTTCTCAAGCTGGAGGAGCATGTGGGGGAGGAACCGTTAAGGACCACTTCTACAACTCCTTTAGGCTTAAAGCAAGTGTCCTCGGGTGTGGCCAGTTTGAAGATCCCATATAAGAGATGGGATCAAAGAAGTGGAGATGTTTTGCCTGGAGAAATGAACATTTAAGGTTGGGGTGGGGGAGGGTTGGAGGTGAGGTAGGACCAGTATTTAGAGTGCTATTACAAGGAAGAGAGATGAGCTCTGCTTGACTGTTAATGGAGATAACTAAGAGCAACAGGTAGATGTTAGGAAGATGGATCTTAACTCATTCAACTTAAATGAGTTGTGACCAACAATATCAGCTTCCTTCATAGGTGGTGAGTTCTAAGTATCTAAGTAGTGACTAGTTGTCATAGTATCAATTCACTGTTAATTCCACATGGGTTTCCTGGAAAGAGGTCTGGACTTCTGGGAGGACATGTATGAATTGAAGAGGTTAAGTGAGAAGCAGGAAAATTTATGGAATAAAGATGACCCTGTACAAGCAAGCAAATGAAAGTCTTGAGAACTCTAATCAGTGCAGTGACCAACCATGCATTCCAATGATGAAGCATGCCAGCTATCCACCTCCTAATAAAGAAGGGATGGATTCGGGGTGTAGATGGCCAATACAATGCACATTTTTAAACAGTAGTTTTCTTTTTTTTCCCCTTCAGTAATGGAGAAAGTAGATTTCATTAAATTTTTAAAAATTAAACTTAAATGAAGATGATAATGGGAAGGAAGCTCTGGCTTCCTTCCTAGGTCTTCATAGACCTAGGGGCTTTCAGAGGTCATCTAACCTAACTCCTTTCTTTGAAAGGATAAAGAAGCTGAGATACCCAAGGAAAGTTAAAATGACTTGCTCAAAGTCACACAAGCAGTAGATTTGGAATTTGAATACAGATCTTTTCTCACTGAGTCTTCAGATCTGGGTTCAAGTCCCAGTCTCAGCTCTAGTTGTTTAAGCATAGGCAAATCCCTTTTTCCATGCTGAATGTTTCCCCAATTCTAAAATGAACCTAAAATTTATATGCCCTCTTTCATAGCTCTCTAATGAAGAAAGCACATTATAAACCTTAATACAGCATTCTAGGCATATGAATTATTGTGTTTATGATTCCTAATCTGGAAAAGGACTGATAGACTCAAAGGCTTGATCCTCTGAAGGCCCACAATATTCTTGTTCCCTTTTTCAGGTGGCCCCATAAAAAGTAGGTGCAGGGAGCAGAGGGGCAGCACCATTCATTTATGGAAGCACTGTCTGCCATCTACTGGTACTCACTGGTATTGGTATCATCTCCCAATACCAATTTTGGCAGCTTTCCTGTACCACACAAAACCCAGTAGACAAGTAAATCTCTTTGGAGAAGAGGGAAGGATGATGAAGGGATCATTCTTGCTGGACAGGGGCTATTCATATCTTTCAAGAGATGGTCTCATATGACTTGATAATATAATGATGTAATTCTTGTTTATATTTTCACAATTATGCTTATGATAATCAAGTACTATTCTTATTCTGGGTAATTTTTTGTTTTTCCTGCAATGGCAATCAGAAACAGGTAGTCTTTGGTTCACAGTCTTAACAGAAGAAACACTGGAGCCAAGAAATATGTGTTCAAGCCGCTTCTCTGCCTGACCTGCCTGTGATCCTGCTTAAATATGTCTTATCCTCTTTGACAATCAGCTTCTTCCAAATTGAAACTATTTCTAGCCATATGAAAAGATGTTCCAAGTCATTATTAATCAAAGAAATGCAAATTAAGACAACTCTGAGATACCACTACACACCTGTCAGATTGGCTAGAATGACAGGGAAAGATAATGCAGAATGTTGGAGGGGATGTGGGAAAACAGGGACACCAATACATTGTTGGTGGAATTGTGAACAGATCCAGCCATTCTGGAGATCGATTTGCAACTATGCTCAAAAAGTTATCAAACTGTACATACCCTCTGCTCCAGCAGTGTTACTATGGGGCTTATATCCCAAAGAGATTATAAAGAAGGGGAAGGGACCTGTATGTGCACAAATGTTTGTGGCAGCCCTGTTTGTAGTGGCCAGAAACTGGAAACTGAGTGGATGCCCATCAGTTGGAGAATGGCTGAATAAATTGTGGTATATGAATATTATGGAATATTATTGTTCTGTAAGAAATGGCCAACAAGATGATTTCAGAAAGGCCTGGAGAGACTTACATGAACTGATGCTGAGTGAAATGAGCAGGACCAAGAGATCATTTTATACTTCAACAACAATACTATATGATGACCAGTTCTGATGGACCTGGCCATCCTCAGCAATGAGATCAACCAAATCAGTTCCAATGGAGCAGTAATGAACTGAACCAGCTATACCCAGCGAAAGAACTCTGGGAGATGACTGTGAACCATTACATAGAATTCCCAATCCCTCTATTTTTGTCCGCTTGCATTTTTTATTTCCTTCACAGGCTAATTGTACACTATTTCAAAGTCCGACTCTTTTTATACAGCAAATTAACTGCATGGACATGTATACTTATATTGTATTTAACTTATACTTTAACATATTTAACATGTATTGGTCAACCTGCCATCTGGAGGAAGGGGTGAAGGGAAGGAGAGAAAAAGTTGGAACAAAAGGATTTGCAACTGTCAGTGCTGAAAAATTACCCATGTATATATCTTGTAAATAAAAAGCTATAAAAAAAATAAAAATAAATGTTACCAAGTTTTTCTCTGGGGGAAAAAAAAGACAATCAGCTTCTTCCTCTGTAAAAATAAGATGGTTAGGGTTTTGTAATCTAAGAACTCTAAGGCTTTCTTTGGCTCCCATATTCTAGAAGCCTGATTTTAGTTACACCCTCTGTGCTTCATACTCCTCCAAGCATAAAACAGGATAACTAAGGGTCCCAATAGTGATAATTATTGAGACCTCCTCATACCATGGAGAGAAGGCTGAGCTCTGTGACGGCCAAACACAAACTCTGGCCTAGCAAGATGAAAGTTTGGAGAGCAAACCAGGTAAGCTAAGTTCTAAGAGGCTCAAAATCAAAGCATGGATTTTTAGTCTACCCAGGAAAATCTACTAAAGAAGGATTTAAGATCCGAAAAGAATCCTGTATCTACAAGGATTTTTTGAAATGATTAAATAATCTTTGTCAAATGGTTTTGGAAAGTCTCATACAAATTCAAATTCAAGGATTATTCTGTCAGCAGACCCAAATGATTTGGGAAACTCAAACAGTATCTTCTGTAAAGCAATTAAAAAAAAAAATTTCTGGACAATGGAATTATAACTTCACAAGCAGCACCTGGAAAGCAGCACTAGGAAGGACAAGGGACAACTGAGTCAGAAAGAAGGTCCATCCTTATTTGACCACCTTTCTGGAAGGTGAGGAAATTGAATGCAGAGTGACACCTCAGGGGCCTGGGCAATCAAAGCCATGGAACTGAGAAATTGAAGCAGGGTGTGTGGCACAAGGAACAGAGGAAGTGAGACAGGGTGAATTGGCCAAGCTCTGGATAACTGGAAACCATCAATTTCACCAAAACAAATTTCAGAGTGAAAGAGAACCTTTATTCTACATGAGCAAGATTATCAGTTAAAACACATGCTACTTTGTTCCAAATGATGAAGAACAACCTATAAAGCCAAGATATTGATACAACTTATTCTGTTTGAAAATGGAAGAAATATCTGCTCCAATCCTTTCCTTATTTCCAGGGGGGTCTACAACACACACACACACACACACACACACACACACACACACACTTCTAGGCACTGTAAATAGGATGACACCTCTTGGGGACAAACACATGTTTATAAAAAAGACCACCCCTCCTCTCCTTCCCATACAAAACAATGAACCCTCTTAACTAAGGCCTCACCAGAACAAAAGCCACACTTAAAATTTCCAAATGAAAATAAGATAAGTGGTAGGAAGAACATCTGTAAATTAATGCAAAATCCAATTACAGAACCTTTTAAGAGAGTTGGTATTACTTTTGAATCTAATACTAAAGTATTAGCTATTTTATTTCCTTAATGAGTTTAAAATATGCCTAATAATTTGCTTTTAACCCACAATATAAGCATTCTCCTGCCCTCTCATTGACTTTATTTGCTTAGCAAATCTTTTTTTTTTCTTTCAAAAGATGTGATGAAGGCAAGCTTCAGCCAAGCACCCATTGACAAAACTTCATGGGAAGAGCAATGACCAGAAAACTGGGTTCTAGTCCTGATTCTGCTGCTCATTCTCTTTCTTCATGTGGTCAATGAGGTAGCTGAACTACATGGTCACTAAGGTCCTTTCCAGCTCTAACATTTTGGATTCTAAGCTTGAAATGGAAGTTGGAAATTTATCTCTGTACAATATTAACGAATAGGGCTTCTATGAAAATGGTACAAAGATAGTAGGAAGGCTGTTTAAATACCTTAAAAGAAACCTTTCAAACATTCACACAGATGTCAATTAGACATTATTCTTTTTTGCTCATTAAAGTGGGTCCCAGAGGATCTCTATTTACCATACTATAGTCTTGTGCCAGCTAAATATTTGAAAGTAATGGATCCGCCCTTCAAGATTGCCTAGTTCAGGTGAGCTACATGGAGCCCCAATCCCCTTAGTATTAATGAGGCTTCACTATGCAAATGAATTTCACCTTCTTTTTAAAGCTTTTAAAATTTCTAAAGATCCACAGACTAGCTATCATTTGAATATCTTTCTCCAGCTCAGCTCCTGAGAAAAGCCCCTTTGCTTGCCCGAGTATGTATACATTTCTGAAGGCTCAACTGCTTTTTTCCTGGTCACTGCTTGGAATCTTCAATTTGTAAGGGTAAATTGTAAGGGTAAAATTAATGCCATCCAAAAAAAATGCTCAGTTCTAACTCCCACAGACATAGAAATCTGAGTTCCAGTCAAATCAAACCTCCCAAACCCCAAGAACCAAAGGTGAGCCCTGTATTACACAAGAATACACCATAAAAGGGCATTATTGGATGAATACATTTTAATTTTTGACTCTGCAAAATGTCACCTCCTCCTATGAATAATGAAAAAAAGTACAGCCAAAAAAGTGCTTGGAAATGTTTTCTTTGAAATGTCTCAAAATTATTAGGGAAGGTAAGCCAGTTTACAGGATAGAAAGTGAGGTAAGGAAGAAGAAATTTATTTCCCTAAGGCAAAGCTTGAGCCAAGGAAGAAAAGAACAGGCAGAGTTCCTCACCACCTATTTGGCATCTGGGAAAAGGGGAGAAGAGAGGAAAATGGAAGGGGTCATCTTAGCTGACTTCTACATAGTACCCTACAGATCTCTAAGCATTTCACATAAAGGACTCATTGATGTTTATTTAAGACAATTGCCTCAACAAATCCACCACAATCCTTAAACTGAAACTCAAAATAATTGTCCCAAGAAATTAGTATTAAAAAGAATTTTTCTTTTAATTTATGGTAGTACTCTTCTGACTATTTTAACTTCGGGCCTTAACTACTGCCAAGAACAGAGGGAACCCCAGGACATATAGGAAATCAGAGGGATTAAATCTGAAAAGGTTTTAGGGAACCAATCCCCCAAACCACATCAAGCCAAAAAATATTGATATGCAAGACCCTGCATGCTACAAGTTTCAGGTGTTCTCTCCACGTGTTAGTATTCTATTGCATTTCCAAAGTTTTTCTTTGGGTTGACACTGGATAAGCATTCTTTACTCTATTAAATTGGGCAGTGGGCCTCACTTCCTAGTTTAAACCAACTTCAAGTCAGATCTACCTAAAACCAGGTGACTTCTCTACGAGACTGATCCCTTTGATAGAAAACACAAAGGAAAGAAGCTGGCTTTATAATGATACAGCAATTCATATGACGATGGGGGTGAGTAAAGTGAATACTAAATCTACACACACACACACACACACACATATATATATATATATATTCAAAAATCACCTTTTAAGTACATAGCCACTAAATCACCAACGAATTCCAAAGTGTGCTGGATTGAACATCACAGAAGCCAATGACTAATACATAAGAAATAGTGCTGGTCTTTCCTCTGGACAAAAGGGCCAGTATGATAGAGGAGGAGACAGCTGTTGGATTTTCTTTTAGGAAGCTCTTGTTCCCACCGACCTTCCTGGAATAAACATCTAACTGTTCTGCTAACAACTCTGATGCAGGAGACAGCTGTTGGATTTTCCTTTAGGAAGCTCTTGTTCCCACCAACCTTCCTGGAATAAGCATCTAACTGTTCTGCTGACAACTCTGATGCAGACTGTCTTGCTAGCAAAGCCAATGACTATCTAAGGAGGCACCAAGAAGCGCACAGACATAATGCTGTTTACTAGCTTGGGGGAAAAGGGAGAGGTGGTATTGATTAGATAAAATGTTGCATCCTTTCTTCATGAACTTTACTGCATTAAATAAAAACTGTTGGACTTTGTGGATCTTTCAAGAATCTAGCAAATGACCATTTTCCCCAATAAAGACATGGATACAAGACCCATCAATGAATGGAATAAAATGAGGTGTCAACCCCTAAATCTTATTCTTTTGAATAAACCCTAACTTTGTTTTAAGTCAAGTTATCAGTTCAGACCAGTTCCAGTTGTTCAGTGATGAAGAGGGCTATATACACTCAGAGAGAGGACTGTGAGAACTGAGTAGGAGCACAACACAGCATCTTCACTTTTTCTGTTGATGTTTGCTTGCATTTTGTTTTCTTTCTCAGGTTTTTTTTTTCCCCTTCTTTAGCCGATTTTCTTGTGCAGCAAGATAACTGTATAAATATGTATATATAGATATTAAATTTAACGTATTTAACATGTATTGAGCGGATAGGGGGAAGGAAGGAAAAATTTGGAACAGAAAGTTTTGCAAGAGTCAATGCTGAAAATTTACCCAATACATGTGTTTTGTAAATAAAAAGCTTTAATAAAATTTTAAAAAAGAAAAAAGAAAAAAAAAACTTAAATCATCAAAGTACCTGGTTCCTTTAAACAGTTTTCTATAAGTTTTTCAGGGTCATCAATCTGTTACTCCTTCCTGTCCTCAACTTAAAATGGAAAATAAGTCAGTTAACTGCCTATAAAAGCTTTCCCACTTGGGAAACTCCTTGTAAGTCTATGGAATTCCTAAAGTTTTCCTTATGTCTTAGGGAGGTGCAAAAAAAGGTTTAGTGATGGATCTTTCTGGAGTTGGGTAAATGCCAGCTGGAGGATTACAGACAAGATGAAAAGAGAGATGAGTGTCAAACACCTGATATTTTCTGTACAGTAATGTATGAAATGATGAAAATAAAAATCAACGAGGAAAAAATCTCAAATGCAAAAGTAAAGCATGAGAAGAGAGACTGAAGCCTGTGAAATTTTATTTTTTATACAAAATAATAAAAACTTATGTTTTTAAAAGGATTCAAACTTATGGTTTTTAGCTATTGCCATTTGCCTGTACATGAAAATTGCTTCCAACTCAGATGGGAAAAAAATTAAATAACCCTCTACCTTCCCCCTGCAAAAAGACAAATAGGACAAGTCATCCATTTTATTTATGCTACTAGAGATTATTTGTGTTAGGATATCAGCCCCTAAGCCAAGTAAAGATAATCAGATTCCAAAGAAAACAGCAGGAAGCCATAAGCTGTACAACTGTATTACAACAAACCCCTCAAAGAAAACAAGACAGTAACAACAAACAACACATAAGGCAGAGTAAGGAAATGCCTGATATTTACAGCCTCCATATGACAAAACACAACTGGGTGCTGGTTTTGGCATCAAAAAAAACCCCACGACATCTCTCCATGGGTATCACAGATGAATCTGATGCAGCCAGGACCAGAGCAGCCAGTGTTGGGAAGTACTCAATCCCAAGAATGGAGAAATGCAGAAAGTAGGCAACCTAGGACTGCACCATGCCTTGGTCTTCCTGCAGTTCAGTTACTAAAAATGACACGAGGTAAATGGTCTGATGTGGTTTTACAGAAAGGATTTTCTTTCACCCCTCTTTAGAACAAACTACTCCTCAATGCAGGCACTGGGTCTGGGAGCGCAGACATTAATGGCCACTCAGTGGAGGGGTGTTTATCTTGGTGAAGTTGTATGAGGGCAGGGCTCTACAGCCTGTAAGCTTCTGTACTAATGGGTCTTCTAATAATCCTGTGGGGAAGAAAAACAAAATTCCAAATTACTGCATGAAATGGAACTCAGAAGAACATGGGACTTACTATTTTGGGCGTGTAAAACAATTCTTGATGAGAGTACTAAGTACAGAAAGGTACACAGTTTAAGATCCAATTTCAAAGCAAAAGGACTGTCCTCTGCAGCTCATGAAGGCCCCATTTTTGGCTCTATTGCTGCCCTCAACAACGGAGAAAGAAATATTCTAATCCACCCAAACTCTCACATCATCAACTTCAAGACCAATCAATCACAGGTATTGAAAAGCAATACCTGATCACGGGTAAGGGTGTCCAGAATAGACCAGAGCAAAAAGAAAAGACCCCCCCAATCCATGAGAAAGGTGAATTTGTCTCCAGTAGCACCATACACTCCAGCTGAACTCTCCTGCCTTGGAAAGCCTGACTACTGACTACTGTTTGTTGAATCAAAAGGGAATGATTTCAAGTTTCTTAAAGAACTTATTCTTCTTTTAAGTTCTCAACAAGTTAAGGTATGTTCAACAAAACTATTCTAAGCTTCAAAAGTAAACACAGACCAAGCAATAAGATTGCTGCTTTTTCATTTTTCGCTCTAGGACACAGCTTTGAGTCAGCCAGCAAAGGCGGGCCAGTTCTCTCAGGTGACCTCAGAACACTGATACTTACGGCTCTTGGCTTTTTGTTTAGCTTCAGATCAATCCTGTGATGAGAAAGACAAAAGATATTTGTATTTTAACTAACAGCAAAAAGAAGGTCCAAGAATCAGATACTGCATATGGTATAAGCTACAACAAAGACTATTTGGTTAACAAAAATCCACATTTTTTCATTAGACTACGTGTCAAATTTAGTTGTTTACCCACTTATTATTGAGCAAGGATCAGTTAAAATTGTAAGAGCAGATTCTCTAGACCTTGCCAAAATGCAAACTTAGATAATAATAACCCAGTAAGAAATATGATAGTTGTAAAAGTCATTATAATTTTTAAAAATTACTATGAAATTAAGGGTTAGAGAGATTGGATTAAAAGGGCATGCTCTACATTAATGTGTTAGCTGTGTAACTATGTCATTGATAATTATTCAGACACATTGGCGAGTAAGTTCAGAAAAGAAAGACTAGAAGTTTGTATTTCAGGATGTGAGATATAACAGGAATTAAGTGAATTTCATTTATTAAACTTCTCCAGAGCAAAATATCCAAATCTGATACTATTAATCTCTTTAAGAAGCAAAGCCAGGAAATCAGTTTAAATATGAAATAAGGTAAAGTTGGTCTATTTAAAATAAAATAAAAATGAATAGAAGTGAAGATTACTTAATTTTGCTTAAGTTATTAAATGAAATGTTACCTCCATCACGTTTTTCTGTTTTTTAAAAAAACTTCCCAGCCTAACCTAATATACATACCTACAATTAAACAGATAAACTATGAGTTAGAAAGGTCTCAAAAAGGCATACTGGTGTCTACACACTAAACAACACAGCACAAATACTAATTCAAATCAAACTTACTCAAAGTCATAATCAAACATGCCAGACGGGCTGAGGGGCAGCATTTGAAAGGAAGAAAGCAATAGAAATTAATATACTAATTAAATTAGTTGATTAGCCACCCTAGCAAGATTACTAAAAACAAAATCAGCTTTAAGAATCTTATGCCATAAAACTTCAAACATCAAAGCACCCAAGTTTCTATAGTCAAAAGGTTCCCTCCATGGATTTTTACATCAGAAGTAAAGTAGTGTTATAAAAGGGATGGTTATTTCATTAGAACTCTATCAGGTATGTGGACCAATTCATTAGCTGCCAGATGCAGAGTTAGACTTTTTTAAACAAACATGAAGAACTGAAAATGTAGAAGAATTAGGGCATTAAATGAAATGGGGAGTAAAGAATTTAGGCATATAATAAAAAATATGCTTTTAAAAACAGTAACTCACAACCCAATATAACAGCATGAACTTTTTTTTTTTTTTAAGAAAAAAAAAAAAGAGAAAATGTTCTGCAACACTATACTCAAGTAATATGTTCTCAATCAGGTATCAAGGCCGGGGACCTGACGCTCTCACATTCTTCCTGGAAGTCAAGGGCTTAATGAATACCCTTCAATGGCAAGGTGTTCACTCAGGAGATGGGCTGGTCAAACTGCTCAACCACTGAATGCAATACAGCTGACGGGAGTTACCTAGTAAACATCAGGGCTTTAATTTAGGCATTCCAAAGTCTGCCAAGCACTCGGAAGAAAACTATGAGCATCCACAAGTATCCCACACTTTCCTCTATACTCTTAGAAATGGGGGTAAAAGTAGTATTGAATCCCAAGCTCACAGATTTTGAGCTGAAAGGAACCTTAGAAGTCATCCCCTGAAACCAGCCCACTCCCACCCCCATTTTACAGCCAAGGAAATTTGAAGCCCAGAGACACAATGATTTTTCCCCATTTAAATCAAAGAAAACAGGATTCAAACCCAGGTCCTCTTATTCAAAATTCGGCATTCTTTCCATTGTAAATCACTAGCTTACACTTTCTGAACAAAGGGCAAGTATAAGAGCAGTTATAACTAGCCACACAAATAGTAGACATATGGAGTGAGTTTCTTGCTGGCTCCCGTACCTTCTAGAGAATATTGGTGAGTCCCAGCCATAAATTGCAGGCTATCACTCTATGTAAATTGTTCTTTATTTTTTTTACTTTTTAAAGACTGTGTGATTAATTTACATTGTCCTGATGAAAAACAAAACTGGGGAAAAAAAAGTCCCAGGCTAAATTAGATTGAGTAAGACCAGTAAAATGCACTGGTAGATTTCTAATTCTTTACCATCATTCCTATTCTGTCCTGTCATCATCTTTATTTCTCACGTGAATGTTTTGATTCTATTTCTACATCTTGGGTGGTGCTTTGGTAGAATGACTCCCAGATATCTTATGCATTTTGTAGTAATTGTGAATCAAACTTCTCTTTCTATTATTTTCTCCTCAATTTTATTGCTGAGAGTTAGAAATGCCAATGATTTCTTGCTACTTTATTGAAGTTGCAATTATCTCAGTTTCTTTGATGAATTTCAGGGGTTCTCTAAATAAATTTTTTTATTCCAGAAAACAGGAATAGCTTTGTCTCTTCTTTATTTGCTCTCTTTGAATGTTAGAAATACCAAATCATGCTTTGTCTCAATTTTAATTTGTCTTATCACTGATATTGCTAGCAATTCTAAAACTATGTCAAATAACAAGGCATTTTTGTTCTATTCAGATATTTACTGAAAAAAAAAAAAGTGTTTCTCCAATGCAAATAATACTCCCTTGTAGTTTTAGATTTATACTTTTTATCATATTGAAAAAGGCTCTTCTATGCCTAAGCTCTGAAGGGCTTTTACCATAAATCAAATGCTTTTGCTGTTAGAATTTAGTCTTGGGTTGCCATGTTTTTCAAAAGCAAATAAAACATTTTCTTCTTTGAGGTGGTCAGTCTATACCTAAATAAATCTGGAATGAAACATGATTTCAATATTCCTGAAATTAGGACACAGCAATCTATTCTCCATACTGCTGCAAAATTACTATTCCTATTACAAAGACCATGCTACTCCCTCTATTTAAAGATCTGCAAAAGCTCCCTATGGCCTCTAGGATAAAAAACGAAGTCTTAACCTGGCATCTGCCCATCACAATCTGATTCCCATATTTTTCTGGTCTTAGTTTCTTATGTTTGTTCTCTCTGGTTCAAACTAAGTTGGCCTGATAGCTGTTGTTTCCCTATACACAATACTCTATATCTCCTGTTCTCTCATGCCTGGAATGCATTGCCTCCTCACCTCTACCTTGCAGAGTTCTTCCCTTCCTTCAAAGCCCAGCTCAACTTCCACCTTCTCTAGGAAGCTTTCCTAATGTGTCTAGTTATTAACACTTCCTCCCTCTGGAAATGACTTTGGATGCCATTTGTATAAACTTTGCATTTACTTATATATACAGGGTTTTCTTCAGTAGAATGTAGGTCCCTTGAGGGAAAAAACTACTTAATTTTTATCTTTTTATTGTCACAATCTAGAATATTGTCTTATACCTAATAGGCACTCAACACTTACTAAAAAGAACTAAATAAACATGCACAATAAAAACATGTAGTTTAACTCAATTTTTTCTTTCAATAAAAGTGACACACTTATCTGCTAAAACAACATGCTCATACATGAAAGAAATTCAGGATTTATAAAGTGTAGTTATGGATTAATAACTCAATTACTTTTCCTTAAAGGTAGGTGGGATTTAAACATTCTTAATACAAATATAATAAAATACAGGATCAAAGAACAGAATTTTCATTATCAATGATCTACTCAAGATTGCAGACCTAAAGAATATTTCTTACTTTATTACAATGATCATGTTCTTAATATAGGTCTTGGGGGTTAGAGGGAAAGAAGAGGTGAAGGGATCCGATCCTATGAATCAATCAAATGAATCAAAGAACTTTCAATATAGAATAATTCCTCCAGTAATGCAAACCAGCAGTTACTCTAAAACATAATAGTTTTAGAGTTACCTGGGGCACTGAATTGCCCAGGATCATCCAGCTAGCCTAAACCAGAGATTAAGATTCAAATCCATGTATTCTTAATCCTAAATCTGGCCTTCTATTCAGTGTACCGCACTGCCTTTCAATGACACATGTTCTTGTCCCTAAAAGTACACACAAATCATCAAGACTGAGAATCTGGCTAAGTGAGACCGTTACAGGTCAGAGAAGGCAAGACCTACAATTTTAAGTTCTGTTTGGAGGTAGATGCTCCTGAAAAGAAGACAGTTCAGCTCTCCTCCCTCAGTACAGATGCCTAAAATGAAGGGGACAAAAAGCTAGGAAATGTTCAGAAGAAACAAAAAAAGTCCTTCCCTCCACTGACCAGTCACAGAAGACTAAACACCAGTATCTGACTTCTCATAGAGCTGATTTTAATTTTTTTTTAATTTTTAAATTTTAAATTTAAAAAGGCAATAATAATTAGTGTTAATAGAGGCAGTGTGGTATAATGAACAGAGGGCTAGCCTTGGAATCACAAAGACCTGGATTCAAGTCCTATCTCTGACACATTCTGGCTAACTTGTCTTGGCAAATCACTGAAGTTGTCAGAGCCCTACCAAAAGTCTCTCCTCAATCCACACCATTCTCCCCTCAACTGCCAAAGGCCATTTATCCAAAAAGTAGCTGATTCCTGGCATCTGAAGCTCTCCCTAGCCTGACTCTCCTCCCTTTCCAAGCTTCTCACACTTGACTGCCCTCCATACTCTGCAAGCCAGCTCCACTGTCCTCTCTGCACTGCTCTGAACATGATACTCCCACCTCCCACCTCCCATCTGCAGGCCTTTATTGGTTTATCTGGCTTTCTTCATGTCTCAGAGAAAATCCCAGTTTCAGCAAGCTTTTCCCAATCCTCATTGTCAGTGACTTCCCCGAGATCCTATCTGATTTATTTTGCATGTACTATCCTTCTTTGTATACAGTTGTAGTTCCCATTAGAATGGAAGTTTCTTTAGAACAGGGACTTTGTTCACCTTTCTTTAGAAGGGAATGAATTCAGCATTTATTGTGAAGCACTGTGCTAAGCACTTGTCAAATAGTATCTCGTCTTTATTATACTAAGCACTTGGCCTGGTACATACTGGGTGCTCAATAAACACTTGCTGACTCAGCTTGATCTGGCTTCTCCCCCTCCCCAAAGGCCTTGCTTCTCATCTCTAACTCAGTGTCGCTGGCTTTGCTTACTTATAACAGGGAGCCAGCCTCTCCCAGTGCCCTCTCTTGCAAACGTTTTCCCTTTCAGAAGATGCCCCTTTATTTGGTCCCAATCTTCCAAATAACTAGTTATTGCCATGTTTTCTCTCCCACATGAAGTATGCTTCTGGAAGGCAGAGGTTTTCTGTCTTTCTTTTTTCTAAATCCCCAGTGCTAAGGACAGTGTTTCACATACAATGATTAATAAATCCTTTGCTACAAATCTAGCTAATTCTTCACATCTTGAATGTTTAAAAATAGGGGCAAATAACTTGTATCGCTCTAACAAACTGCTCCAAGTCAGCAAGGAGAATAGAGGGCAATAATAGAGATGCTGAGAAGACAATAGGTGTCCATTCACTATAGCATGGAGAGTAAAAACCTCTTCACATGTCCAGACATCTGGGCATATGGAGTACAAAATGGTCACCTTACACTAGAGTTTGGATAACTTCCTCTTGTTCATCTCAAATTCCTACCTTCCTCCTTTTGTTATTTTCTCCTCAACTTTACATTCCCTTATCAGTTCCAAGGTTTCCAAAAACCTTCTTTCACTTACAAATTACCAATCTCCAAAGACAATAATCACAAATATGTAGTAGTAGAAGGAGGGCTAGACTATATATCACAAGATGGGCTTTCAGTCATGGCTCTGTTATTTCCCTAGCTACTTAATTCACTTAGGTGAGTTCTTTAGGCTATTTCAACTATTAAAGGAGGAGGATGGATTCAATGATCTCAAAGGGCCCCTGTCCACTTAAGCTTTCTAAATCCTATAGCCTAAGATGTCACCAAGGGTGAAGACTATTCCTGCTCTTTGACTATCTCCATCCCCAAGTTACCTGCTCCCTTCAGGGCAATGAGGCTACAAGGAATTTCACAGGAATGATGTTTAAGGAACCCTACAGCAATGCAACTGACTTTTTTTTTTCTTTAAGTCTGGATTCTCTGCCTTACAAAAAGTTTGGGACTACAGCTCTACTTCTCTTTCCATGACAATTTTCTCTTCCACAAGAAGAAAACACCTTTGAATGGACTGTCCATTATTTTCAATTATGAATTATAACGGCTTACAATGTATAACCAAGAGTTGACAGCAATCTTAAATTCTTTTTTAATGATATCTGCTTCCTACAGACTGTTGACATTATCTTTCATTTCACACCTCAGAAAGTAATGTAAACAAATGTTATCTGGGAAGGCACACTCCTATTTAATAGGGCTTTGGACTCCAATACTCCAATATGTGTGTCAACAGATTGCAGAGAAATGAGTGGCGGTGGGACAGGGAAGGAGGGAGCACAAGCAATCACTCAAATGCCACTTTTAAAAAAAATGTGTTTGGCTAGTTCTCAGGCTCTATAAAGAATCAGACAGTAAAAATAAAAGGAAAAAAAGCCTGCATCTATTCTACTCCCCTTTCCCTCAATTAAAAAATAACCCAAATATACCATTTCAAATAGGATTTTCATTTTAATATGGTTCTACACAAACTGCACCTGCTATTCTCTACCTAAAATCCAAAAAACTGGGTCCCCTCTACATTGTTTGTCTCATTACCCACCAATTTTTTTTTTTTTTAAATGAGACCATATTACTTATAGCAGAGGCCCTTCTGGTTGCAAAAATGCAAATCCCTAACAAAAGCACCCAATAATTTGTAATCTAGAAATATCCCTTTGAAATAATCATCACCTCAGTCCTGGAAAATGGCCCCAATGCCACTAACCTGTGTCGGTTTTTATTCTTCCTCTTTTTATGGCTGCTGTGATGACTCCCTGAAGAGGTGGAGGAAGCAGCCTTCTGGGGTTTCACCCCCTGCACAGATCCATCCAGATCTTCTGTGTCCTCTTGGCTAGGTTCATTCTCCTGATTGTGAAAGTCTGGAGATGTGTCACTCTCTGTACCACTGCCTGGTTCCCCTGTAGGAATTATAATTTCAAAAGAACCTTTTCAGGATCCCTCAGTCAAACTTGTCTATCAGCCAACAAAGAGTTTGCAAAGTTCTGTTACTGGTCAGGCATTACTCCCACCCCAAAGAACTTGTACTCTGCCTAAGGACAATACCTAATGAATGCTTGTTGACTGGTTGGTTGAAGAAAGAAGTTAAGCAGTTCAAGCTCAAGTTACTTAGTTCCTAAAAAATCCCAAGTAATTGGAAACAGTAAAGCTGAAGACATTGGAGGACAGAGATCTATGATAGAGTTATGACAAACCTGTTGTACTAATTAGATTTTTATTGATATCTTGTTTTTAGATTACCTACATTTTCAACCACCTAATAGTATTTTATTTTTTTTCCATTTACATATAAAAATATTTTTCAACATTTATTTTTTTTTGCTGAGGCAATTAGGGTTAAGTGACTTCCCCAGGGTCACACAGTCACAGCTAGGAAGTATTGTCTGAGAAAGGAGTTGAACTTGGGCTGGTGCTCTACCCACTATGCCACCTAGCTGCCACAATATTCACTTTTATAAGATTTTAAGTGGAAAATTTTTCTCCCTTCTTCCCCTTACCCCTCCCCTTTTCCAAGACAGCAAGCAATATGTTATATTAATCCACATTAGTTATGATGCATCACCTAATTTCCTCCTTTCTCTCTCCTCCCCCCAAAGATATACTTTAAAACAAATAATTTTCTTCAAAGAGGAAAAGAAAAAATTAGAAAAATCAACACATGAGAAAATATTATGTTATATGCAATGTTCCACACTGGAAGACCCCCTCCCCCCTCCCCCCCCTCCCTGGAGTGGAAACAGGTGTCTTCTCATATATCTTCTTTGGGGCCAACCTTGGCTTTTTGTAATTTTGCAATATTTAATTTCAATTGCTTTGTGATAGTTTCCATTGATTTATATTTAATTACATGGGCATTATTTCAGTTCACCTAAGTTTTCCCATGCTTCTCTTTATTTACCATCTTTATCTTATCCTATAACATAGTAATATTCCATGATTCATCCACCATTCAGCCATCCACTGAGGAATAGACACCTACTTTATTTCTATAAGAAATGCTGCCATCAATATTATGATGTATGTAGAGCCTTTCTTGTCTTTTGATCTTGTCTTTTATGCCTAATACCTTTGCATCAGAGTATGGACTCACAAGTCACTATTTATTCTAATTCCAAACTGCTGTTCAGAATTTTTAACTAATTCCCAATTCTAAAAACAAAGTATTGGTGACTCTCTCTGCAGCATCTTCCAAAGTTTTTTCACATTTGTCATTTTTACTAATCTCCCATTAAAAAAAAAAAACTAATTTCATACTTTTGTTATTTTTATTAATTTTCTGGGTACAAGGTGAAATTTCAATTGTTTTGATTTGTTTCTCTTAATAATACTAGTAATTTAGAACAATCTTTCATGTGGTTAATGATTTGCAATTCTTTTAAAATTGTTCACATCTACGAATCCAACCATTCTGGAGAGCAATCTGGAATTATGCCCAAAAAGTTATCCAACTGTGCATACCCTTTGATCCAGCAGTGTTTCCACTGGGCTTATACCCCAAGGAGATACTAAAGAAGGGAAAGGGACCTGTATGTGCCAAAATGTTTGTGGCAGCCCTGTTTGTAGTGGCTAGAAGCTGGAAACTGAGTGGCTGCCCATCAATTGGAGAATGATTGAGTAAATTGTGGTATATGAATGTTATGGAATATTATTGTTCTGTAAGAAATGACCAGCCGTCCATTGATCAATGATGGACAGAAGCAGCTACACCCAAAGAAAAAACACTGGGAAATGAATGTAAACTGTTTGCATTTTTGTTTTTCTTCCCGGGTTATTTTTACCTTCTGAATCCAATTCTCCCTGTGCAACAAGAAAACTGTTTGGATCTGCACACATATATTGTATCTAGGATATACTAGGACATATTCAACATATATAGGACTGCTTGTCATCTAGAGGAGGGGGTGGAGGGTGGGAGGGAAAAATCGGAACAGAAGTGAGTGCAAGGGATAATGTTGTAAAAAAATTACCCTGGCATGGATTCTGTCAATAAAAAGTTACTATAATTAAAAAAAATAATCAATTAAAAAATAAAAAATAAATAAAAAAAATAAAATTGTTCACATCTTTTAACCATTTTCTAATAGGAACAACTCTTTTAGTCTTATATATTTCTGCTAGTTGTCTATACATTATCTTAAGATATTTAATATAAAATTTTTTTCTCAATTCAATGCATTTATTTTGTTTGTGTAAAACCTTTTCCATTCATATACTCAAAATTATCTGTTTCATTTCTTCTTTTAAAGGACAGATAGAAAATATTTCAAGGAAACTGCCTTATAAAAAATTTTATTCACAACTTAGAGGAGACCTAATGGGCAAAATAAGGATTCTACTTTGCATCTCTGCTCCCTTTCCCTCTTTCCAGAGATCCTTCAGATACAGCAGGGAAGAGAGATCTACATGTTACTTTGTCTTGTCCTAGAAAGTAAGTAGTGGGAGGCCTTTAATTAGATAGCATAATCACCTAACACATTTTCAGCAAGGGGAATTTTAATTGGGGAGAGGGAATAATCAAGCAATAAATATGTTCCAATGAATGAATCACATAGACAACAAATGCTACAGGAATTCTAAGAAGAGATAGATTACTTCAAAATATGTCCAGGGAAAACTAATGGAAGAAATAGGATTTGACCTGGATCATGAAATTTGAGTAATACCAAAGCAGATACAGAGGAAAGGATTAAGCATTCCATGAAGGAGGAATAGAATAATCTCAGTCAATAAAACATTAAATCTTTGCAACCACCAAGAAGAAGCAGATTTTTAAGCTAAAAAGGGCAGTTCTAACAGTTGAGGATAAAATTTAAAGGATAGGTTAGGGCCCCTACAATCTAGACAAACTAGTTGTTCACACATGACATTCTATCTTCCAGCTCTAATTTCTTACCTCTGGCTCTCCACATATGGAAGACATCCTGACCTCCCACACCCCTCAACTTTTCCTATCTCTTAGTATCATGATTTTTTCTAGGAAGACTTTTTACATAAACTGGAGTAGAACACAAGGACACTGTACACAATAATGGCAACATTGTAATGATGATCAACTACAAAAGACATCTACTTTCATCCAAGCTAGTTCTAAAGGACTCAGAATGAAAAATGCTATCCAGAAAGATGGGCTCAAGACTGAAGCATATTTATCTTTTCCTTTCATTATTTGTCTTGCCTTTAAAACAACAGGTAATGAAGAAAATATTTTTCAAAACTTCATATGTGTAACAAGTTATTATATTTCTTTCCTTTTCAATGGGTGGAAAAGAATTTGCAACTGAAAACAAAAAGAATTTTTTCAAAATAAAAAAAAAGATGGTTTTCTTCAAAACTCAAATGACACTATAGTCATTAATGGTCCTGTTCTCCCAGTGACTAGTACCCTGTCATTTCCCTTGTATTTACTTAGTATTTGCCTCTTGATGAATTTCTTAATAGAATGTAAGCTCCTTGAGGACAGAAATAGTTTGGGTTTCTTTTTTTTTGTACCTTCAGCATTTAACTCAATGGTTGGCACAGAGAAGGTGTTCAGTGGGGGAGAGTGATGGACATGGACTGAGAAAGACCAAGGTTCAAATTCTGCCTCAGATACTTATGAGCTGAATAACCACTTATCTGTTTCATTCTCATTTTCTCATCTATAAAATGGGGACAATGATAGCACCTACTTTCCAAGGGTTTTGAGGGCCAAATGAGATGAGATATGCAAACCTTAAAGCACTAGATAAAAGAGAAATTTTGTTTGTGATTGCTAAGAACTATACACAAAATAGATGTCCATGAATTGAAGAATGGCTAAACAAATTGTGGTACATGAATGGAATGGAATATTACATGTAATGAAGATAGAGAAGCTTGGAAAGATCTATATGAACTGAGAGAGACAGAAGTAGAGCCAAGAAAATATTATACACAATAACATTGTAAAGGGAGAGGACAATGACACACCAAACAAACAAAAAAAAAAAAATCAAAAACAAATCTATTATAATCTAATCAAGTTATATGAAGAAAGATTCATATGAAGAAATATGAGAAATCACCCCCAACTTACTCATATCCATAGCTATTACACATTGCACATGTTTTCAGACTTTCTCAATGTCTTGATCAATTATGTTGATTTTTTACCTATTTAATCCCCATACCATTTGTCAGATGGGGTAGTTCCTGGGAAGGAAAAAGGGAAAGGACACTGGGATACCATGGTGATATAAAAAACATAAAACATCATTAAAATGATTTTTTTAATGGGACACATAATACATTGCTGGTGGAGTTGTGAAATAATTCAACTATTTCTGGAGAGCTATTGGAACTGTGCCCAAAGGCATATATAAAACTGTGCACACCTTTTGATCCTGCAGTCTTGCTGCCAGACCTGTATCCCAAAGTATTAACGTGGCTCTTCTTAGCAAAACAGTGATCCAAGACAATTCCAACAGACTTGAGACAGAAAATGCCATCCACATTCAGAGAGAGAATTATGGAGACTGAATATAGATTGAAGCATAGTATTTTCATCTTTTTTGGTTTTTTCTTTCTCGTGGCTTTTCCCCCTTTTGATCATTTTTCTTGTACAACATGAAAAATATGAAAATGTTTTAAAAGACTGTACATATTTAACCTATCTCAGACTGTTTACTCTCTTAGGGAGGGGGATGGGGAGGGAAGAAGACAGAAAAGTTTAGAATACCAAGTTTTATAAAAATAAATGTTGAAAACTATCTTTACATGTATTTGGAAAAATAAAATACTATTGGGAAAAAAATATTTTTTAAAAGGGCTCTTGTAAATGCTAGCTATTGCTATCATATTATGAAATATCTGTTGACTGGACATGTATACTTATTTTGTATTTAATTTATACTTTAACATATTTAACATGTATTGGTCAACCTGTCATCTGGGGAAGGGAGGAGGGGAAAGGAGGGGAAAAATTGGAACAAAAGATTTGGCAATTGTCAATGCTGTAAAATTATCTATGCGTATAACTTGTAAATAAAAACCTATTAAAAAAAAAAAGAAATATCTGTTGACTGATTGGAAAGTTACTTATGTAATATGTTATCCATGTAAACTAGTGTTATTGGATGGTTTATGCAAGCAGATACATGATAAAAGAGGGTTATGTGGCATACACACTGTCAGCTAATCAACCTTCTAGTGTGGTGAAGAAAAAGCATAATAATGCTTTGTGTCCACATAAAAATGAGGAACTTGTTTAGAGCAAAGAATATCAAAGCTTGTATGAAGTTAAATCTACATGAAAAACATCTGACATAGCAAAGAAGTATATGGGAACAAAAGAACTTTGAAAATAAGATGTATGCTTGACATACAAGGTTAGGAAGCAGTAGCAAGAAGCCATGCCAGAGAATGCTGAGTGGGGAGGCAGAGGTCCCAAGTCTGAATGTCACTGCTGCCCCTCACTACTATGGCTGACTATGGGAACCTTATCTATAAAACAAAGCAGTTGAATTGGCATTCAAAGGTCCCCTGACAGCTCTAATTAATGATTCTAATCTATTAAATACATCTATAACAATACACCAAATTAGCTAGCATTTAGTTGGTCTGAGGGCTAATGAAAAATTAGATACTGGGTTCATTCAAACAAATGATAAATTATGATAAGGAAAGCTAAATAGTTAAATTTAGATAAAAACAGGTTCATTCTGAAAGAAAATCAATCAAGTTTCAATGAAGATTAATTTACAAAGAATGGCTGATATGTGTATATATATTTAAGATTCAAAAAAGCAACAATGAAGACTAATTATACATTTTATTTGCCTCAGAGGCATTAAAATACTGCATTTTTGAGAGAAACATGATGATTCCAGTTTAGCCTATGGGTGAAAAAGACTCAAGTCTCCAGGAAAAACTGCATTGAATGTGAGAGGAACAGACCAAGAGAAATCTTTACTACATATGGAAAGCAATGGCCCTATTAACCCAAAATCACCTCAAGAGATCAGTGCATTAGTTGTATGTAAAAATTTGGGCTTTTGAGAGATTCTGTAAATAGAAGTAAACTATAGCCTAATATTTGTTTCATGACAATCCTTCTGTTCATGGTATATTTGCTTTCAGATGTTTGAATAACAACAACAAAAAAATGATATTATTCAGCCCTTCAAATTATTTTGGACAACTTTCCAAAATTACATATATCAGATTTGCCATTTCTAAGGATGGCCAAAAGAATGTGCTAGGAACTCTGATTTCAGTTCAAAAAGAACTCTAAAAGTGTAAAGTAATAACAGCATAATTGGAATAAATGTTAAGCCTCCTAAACTACTTCAAAAGGGATACTCATTTGGATATAAAAATGCAAACTAGGTATTAAATAAGCGCCTCAACTACAGTGGCAGTCACTGAGAATGAAAAAAACAAAAGTCTGGTTTGAGACTCGTAAAAAAGAAAATGGGATTTGTTGATATAATGGGACACAAGAATTTAGGAAGACAGAGGAGTAGAACATGCCACAAAGTTACCTAATTTTTGTGACCAGGAGAAGCAGGTACAACTATTAAGAAAAACACGATTAGAATAGAAAGCTGGTTCAGAAGAAAAAATTAGCACTTCTGTTGCAGACAAGTTAAATCTGTAGAAATAAAAATGCCCAAATAAGAAGCTACAAATGCAAAACTGAGAAAGAGCTCTATGTATTAGAGCTAGGGATACAACTTTGAGTTACACATACAGAGATGTTTGAAGCCAACCAACAATTCTTCATAAATTACAAACTTTCAAAATTCTTTTGGTAAACCAGGGCTTCAATGTAGAAATTTAGTTACAACCTGCAAGCATCATAATAAAGCCCCAAATAAAATAAGTACAATTGTAGAGGGGCTGAAACTCTTGAGTCAATGCACTGAGGTCAGGATAGACGAGCAATTGAGGCTAACTACCGATTGGACAATGCTCTATTAGCATATGCTTGGGGAAAATGGCCCTTCCCACTATTCTGTGCTGGCTTGATGATTGGTGTATACAGAGGATTATAGGAGGGTCTAGGGGGTGGAGTAAGAATAGCCGAGGTAACTTTTGCGGTAGATGAGGAAGAAGGAGCTTGTGGAGATCCTGCTTAAATCCCCTTTACTTTTACCCCTAAAGACCAAGAATAAAGACTAAGGACTTTTGCTTATCCTGACTCTGGCTGATTTTGGGGTGTCTGGGGTGCTAGCGTGGTTGTCACATACAATGAAGAAATAAAAGGTTAGTACTGAAAGGAATCTTAAAATTCCTTCAAAACAGCCATTTCAATCCTTTCATTTAAAAGAAAAAGGGAAAAACCTGGACCTTCGAGGAGAGATGACAACATGCCTAAGATCTTTTTCCCTTCCCTAACTAAACCACTGGTAAAATTTATATGCTTGGTGACTAACATGGAAATGTTCTGCATGATTATATAACCTATATCAAATTGCTTGCCTTTTCAATGAGAGAGTTGGGACAGGAGGGAAAGAATTTGGAATTCAATCTTTTAAATGAATGTTTAAAACTATTTTTACATGTAATTTGAGAAAAATAAAATATTAAATAAAAAAATTGAAAAAAATTACTTTGGATGTTTAGACACAAGTTCTAACAAGTGTGTATCTTTTTACTAAGATAGCTCTACATTCTATGTTACAGGAAAGTACACATGGATGGCATTTAAATAATTAAATTATCTTACAATAAAGCACGTAAAAAGGGAAATATGGTTAATTCTTTAGAAATAAATAGCTCATTCAATGAGTATGAATGTATATGAATGTATCTTTGATTGCCAAACAGCAGTCTGACTGGCACATAGTAGGTATTTAATAAATTCATCTTGAATTTTCAGATTCTATGATACAGGTAACTTGACCATCACTCCTAAAAAAATTCACAATTCATATTTGTCTCTCTCAAGATGCCAATTTTTGATGTAAAAACAAAAAGTTGTTTCAAAGCAACTTCAAGAAGTTGTCATAAATATCAAAAAGCCTTGAAAATGAAGATTTTGGAAAATAAACTAGCAAATGAAAAAATTATCACAACTCAAGTTACAATATGCAGAAATGTTCTTTTTTAACTTTACAAATTCCCTCAATCTTTTCTAACAATCACTTTTCCTATATTTTCTATTTTATTTTCTCTTTTTTCTTTTTTCCCCTATTTTTATTTTCTATTTTTTCCATTTAGATATTTTTGGATACTATTATTTATGTATTATACTAGCTGTGTATAATCTCAAACTTTCCATCATGATTGAAAAATGATCAAAATATTAGGTTATAAGTTTTGAGGCTTCTAGTTAGAATTCAGCAGATAGAAAAAAAAGGGAGCTTACAGTCAAAGATGAAAGTAAATACAAATTTAAATCTGGCCCTTTTTATTCATGTGCATAAGGAACAAAGGTCAGAAAGGAACAAATATATGTTTGATTAAGAAAGTCAATTCAGAAAAATCCCAAAGCACAAAACTTATTATACAAAAGGACTTTTCTTTACAAAAATGTTCAAAGAACATATCTCCCTAATACATTTTAAATGTTTCAATTTACATATATCTTTTCAAGAACATATCTAACTGGGGCAGCTAGTTGATGTAGTGGATAGAGCATCAGCTCTTAAGTCAGAAGGACTTGAGTTCAAGTCTGGTCTCAGACAATACTTTCTGGCTGTATGACCCTGGGCAAGTCACTTAACCCCAATTACATGAGCAAGAAATAAAGATTATATCTTCTGCAAAAAGTGACGTGGGTATTTATCTTCAATGCTTGCTAGGAAGCCCTATTTAGGACAATTTACTCCAGATTTTATTCTGAAATACTGTTAATCAGTTAATTTTTCTTCCTTAGAGTAGATTTATCTGCCATATTAAAAGTAGTCTAATGGGAAGAATCACATTTCTGAATGATTCTTAAATTCCAGTCATTCATAGAAGAACCAAATTATACTAATTTACGATGCTTTGATATGTATCCTTCTATAAAGTGGTTTTAGAGCTTAGCCCCCGAGTTAATTCATTACCTCGTATATCACTGTACTTATCTAATTTTAGTGAAAAAGTATTGTGATCTAATTCTGCTATACTCTCCCTTTAAAATAAAAAAAAACACCCTTCCCTACTATTTCTATTATTCTATGAGATAGAAGTTCTCATCCTAAATATGTTAATGGGATATGATGCCAACTATGGCAGCAGGGAGGAAGGAAGTGCATGGCCCATAGAAAACAATCATCTCCCACGTCAATATCCCTCTCTCTGAACTCCTGATTTCCCTTCATCCTTAATGTGTATGAATAGTTGATCCACTATTTTTCAAGAAACTCCAATATGAAGGATTTCAAAAACTTAATTACAAAGATAGATCCATCTTCAAATACTGTTTCATAAGTCAAAGTAATAACAAAGTGTTGTTTCCATATAATAAATGGTACAAGTTCATCACATTTGCAGTACTGTCTATCAAATTACTTCCATCTAATAATTAGTTTTGCTAAACACTACAGGGAACAATAAGTATATCCCCCAGTTTATAGACAAGAATTTAGAGATATAATGGATTAATAATATGGAAGAATTAGAATGAATATAGGTGATTATCTCTTCCAAACTCTTCATTTTGAAGACGGAGGGACAAAGCTCAGAGAGGCCAAGGTCAGATACAATTATGACCACAAAGTATTGCTGATTGCAAATCCAAGGCTCTTTCCTTTTCAACAGGATATCTCTCTCTGAAATCAATTCTTCAATAACTTTAATTGAGTGGGCTTAAAGAAGATCACCTACTTGTATTTTTTCAGAGAATTGAGGAAAGTTTTTGAGTCAACCTCCCTAGTAAGAAGAGGGGTAAGGAAGCATGTGGCTTTGCTCCCTCTCATGCTCCCTCTCTTTCTCTCTGCTTTCCTCTTTTCCTCCCTCTTTCTCTCCCCACCCCTCTCCAAACACACTGCTAATGCCTGTATGTAAATAAAAGTGCATGGAAGCATACCCTAGGTCTCTCAAAGAAATTGCAAGGATTTATCATTTAAATGCAGGGGTGAGCAGATCCTAAGAACAAAAAAACTTACTTTTTTCAATGAGTTGGTCTTGAACTCCAGCCAATGCACTGACTGCCTAAAAACAAATAACATCAAGAATCTTATTGGTGAAACGGTCAGAAGAAAAAAGAAATTAGATTCTAATCTAAATTCCACAAAATAAGATCATGGGAAATCATTCATTTCAGAAAAGCAGCAATTAGCTAACCAGATTTATTTAGAAAAAATATGACCTTTTCATGAAGTGTGGAAAATTTACATCAAGTACAAAAAAAGTACAAAAAAAATTATCTAAATTTCACTTGGGTTGATAGTTAGTCAACCATCAAAAATGTACTGCCAGTTCAACTCACTTACCGCTGCTGAAGTAACTGAGGATTTACTGAAGAGTCGTTCAGCTTCCTTAAATTTTCGGTTCCTACGATCATTTTTGCTATTAGAGTTTCTAAAACGGAGGGGAAAAAATCTCATAAACATTTGCTGTGTCCACAATTAAATCTCATTCCATAATACCTTGATTTGATAAGAAAAAACTGATTTTTTGAGAAAAATGGTTTTCCACAAGGAAAAAATTTTCAGCTGAAAGGCATACTTAAGTAAAAAAACAACTTAATCTAGGATTTTTTTTTTTGCTTTAAAGTAACAGAATATTCAATTCACAAGCTTTTGAAGATGGAAGAATAAAGCTTTAGTTAATGACTAAAACTAATAAAAAGGATATTTCAGTTCCATACACTGACCAGAAAGACCAGAAAAGAGAGGAAAGATAATGAGAAAGGGAAAAAAGATAAAGAGAAGAGAAAAAAAGTCAAGAAGAAGCAAAGACACTCACTCCTACATTGGGAGAGGAAAAAAAACAAAAGGGGAGGTACTCCAAAGGGAAAAAGAAGCATACACATACAAACAACCATACCCATACCCATACCAGGAATAAGAGAGGAAGACACAAACCAAGAAAAAAATTATCCTACTCTTCAAAATTTATCACTGGCTATATATTGAAGCTTAATCACATCCACCATGAATATCTTCATTTTCCAATTATTCAGACGTTTGTAATAAAATCATGGGACTCTAGGAAAAGGAGATGGGGCATTAAATTAATTATTATAATTTCCTGAATAAAATGCAACCTATTCTTCTCCTTTCCCTATTCAATTGTAAGCCAGAGTTTTGTCCATTTGCACCATTTGTCCCAGAAACACATACTTATGGAGAAGCTTTAAGAGCTGTCTGTCCAAATTCATATTGCAAGCTAAGTTATAGACATTCTTCAACCGTTTGTTCTTTTCCATGTGGATGATATAGTCAACTGTTCTGAATGGCTCTGCATCTTTCCAAGCATATATCTCCTTTATATATACTTATTTCAATCAGGTGGCTTTTATAATCTTTATTCCTTTTAGTGACACTGCTATCCCTTTATGAACACAACTAGGACTATAATGTTAAAGTCTAAGTGTAGTGTTATTTCCCAAACTTTATTTCCTTTCTGCCCAGATAGTTTCTAGAGTACTCCAAAAATAAAATCACTTCTATTTCTTCTTTCACAGACCTTCACCCAAATATCCACCTTACTTTTTTCTCTTCTCTGTTTCTTGGATTTCTGAGTAGCTCCTTGAGCATTTATGTATACATATTTGAGGTCACAGATTTTATTACTAGCTTTTTTTCTTAGATTTTTATCTACTGTGAACTTATGGGTATCTCAACTGCTACTACTCTTCACTGCAAAAAATCTTTTTTGTTCTGTTTTATTAGCATGTAACTGCATAAAAGACTAAATATTATTTTTGTCTCCTCTGCTTTTGTTGTGATCTTGCCTTTTTTATTGCTATTTTGTTTATTTTCTGTCCTCTTTAATCAGACTTGCTAAAGACTTACCAATTTTATTAGTTGGATTTTTGTTTCTATAGCTTTCAATTCTATAGTTTTTTTTGGTTTCCAGTTTATTTCTCCTCTAACTTTTAATATCTTCTCTTTTTAACTTATTTTAGATGTTTCCTTTCAATTTTTAAAAAATGCATAGTTTAATTCATTAATTCTCTCTTGTTTATCAGGATATGATTTTTTTTCTCATAAGAGCTTAGAAATTTGATATGTTATTTTATTTTTATTTTCTTTCAGTTATTATAGTTTCTGTAATTTGTTCAGAGACCCACTCAACAATAAGAATTTTACTGTTAAGTCTCCATTTGCCTGTACCTTTGTGTTCTCTAAAGTAATTGCTATTTTTATTGTGTGAATAGTTTGTAAAAGATGTCTACTCTTTCTGCTTTTTTACACTTTTTATAATATACAATATATTCATGTCTTAATATTTACTCAATTTTTGAAAAATTCCATGTAATGCTAGAAAATATGTTTATTTTTTAGCAGTCTCATTTAAAAGAACTCAAAATTGAAACCTTCTCCAAAAGTAGGATGAGTGATCCTCTAAGCACCAAATCTCTGCAGATAACATACACTCTAAAGTCCCTTACTCCTTTCATAGATTCTCCTTCAATGACTGTATAGTATACCTTCCCATTAAAGAAACAAGATTTCTCCCTTTCTTTCCTCATTTTGATGTCCTTTCCCTTTGCCTGCCTGCCTATTCTCCAATAGGCTCTATACAAGTTATTTTTTTTTCATTGCTACCTTTGACTTCATCAGTCTCATCACATTCCTCCTCTCCCCCTTTTTATGTATCCTCTCCTTCTATAATTTAGTTTCATAAACAGCCATACATATATATCTACGTAAGTATATATGTGGGAGGAGGGTACTATGAAGTATAATATAGCCTTGTAGTCTAAGATATTTCAGACCTATTTCTTCCCTATCACCTCTATTTGATGTCTGCTTCAAATATTTCAAACACTTCTTTTCTTAATTGAACATCCCATTTTTTCTTCATTAATAACAGGATCAGATTTGGATATGTTATGTTGAGCTACATCTTTAATGCATTTTGCTTGTTGAGGCAAATTGTTTTACTTCCTTTTGTGGTTTCTGGTGGGTGCAGAATAATCTTGTTATATTTGAGTCTTTCCTTGTCACTTGCAAAATTTATTGTTTCTTTACAGAATTCTTATATTTAAATCTTCTATATCTTAAGAGTTTTCAGTATAGGGTTTTATTATGAAGATCTGTGAGTTCTTTCAATTGGCACTGTTTTCTGTATTCAGAAGTTCTGAGTAGTTTTCTTGAATTATTTGGCAGTTGTCTATATTCAGAAGTAATGAGTAGTTTTCTCGCATTATTTCTAACAGTATGTGATCAAGGTATGTTGGTTAGTCATGTTTTTATGAGAGACCTATCATCCTTAAGTCATCTCTAGCATCCCAGTTTTGAGAGCAACATGCTTTACTTATATAGAGATCATGCTTTCTTTTAATATTAATAGTTTTTTGCTTCTCTTCTTATAGGCTGTCCTATGCATTGACATTTGTTCTTTTTTGTTTCTTTAATGAGACTTACCATGATAAGATTCAAATTTTTCTACTCTTCTAATTATTTCTGCTATGCAGGCCTGAAATTCTGCTTTTATTTCTCTTTTATACCTTTCAGGAACATCTTGCTATGGTTCTATACTCTCTTGGGAATACAAAGGGTCTTCTGCCTCAGCAGGTACCGATTCATTTTCTTATAATACAGATGCCTGAACTTTGTTTCCTAATTTGAAGGTCATTTCCCTTTCTGTTATTAATATTTTTCTGGTGTTTTTTTCTGTTTATGTTTAAGGTCTTTGAGTTTTCTTCCACCTGAGGTTTTTGGAGGATCTTTTTTCTTTATTTTTCCCTATGGCTCCATTTGGATCCCATTCTTTTGATGCTAGATACCTGGGAACTAGATTTCAAAACTTCCTTAGTCTCTTCCCACACTGGAGAATTCATGATTCACCAGAGTTGGTCTCTGCTCCAAGTGACTTCCAGGAGTAAAGAACTGGCCCCAGTGAGATGCTGGACTTTTTCTCTCAGGTTAGTGAAGTGCCACATAGCCCCCAGACACAGGATCTGCCCCATCTTCTATTCCTGAGTTTAGTTCAAGTTTTGCTACATCCCAAAATACTGGAACTCTGTTGCACTATGAGCAATTTTTTGCCACTTGGCTCTCTTGAGGCAATGGGAGGCAAGAGTAAAGGTGTGCTGTAGTAGAGAGAAATTCTATACCAAGTATGTAGATTGACTAGGATAGACTTGTTTCTAGGACCATAGTGGGATGAGGGAGTGCTAAATGGGCAAGTTAGGGGCTAGGGATTAGCCTTCTCTGCTGTCAATTCATCAAATATTTATCTTGTTTGGCTTCTTCATAGCCTAGGTCATGAAGACTAATAAAACTGATTTATCTCTACTGCATAATTCTTATTTTAGAAAAGTTTGAGAGGAAATGAAGATTGGAGAAAATCTCTAGCCCTTCATCTTATTAATCGTGGGACCTAGAAGTCTGATATGTTTCTTATTAGATTTCAATAACTACCTTCTAGTCAAGGTCTGACTTCTCCCTTTTGACTGCAGTTTCCTGGAGGGCTGGATCTTAAAACACTTTCAACTTCCTCTCACTCTGGGCAATTTACATTTCACTGTCCTATGTCCCAGCCTTAAGTGACTTCTGGAGAAACAGAACTGGCTCCAGCTGGATGCTTTCCCTCTCAGTCGGTGAAGTGTCAAAAAGACAGGTACAAAGATACTACTTTAATTCCAATGGCTAAGTTATAAGCACCAAGTGTCACTGCTGTTCTAACTGAGCAAGCTATTGGGATTTGATTTTTCTTGGCACTAGGAAAATTATGGGAAGTGAGTAGAACTGAGTTCTGTGGCAAATCTGATAGATAAGTTTGTGCAGCCCTGTTGCTAGAGCATGATGAACAGGGAAGGGGTTGCTGAGTGATGATGTTATCGACCAGAGATTAGTCTTCTTTGCAGTTAGTTTATTGAACTGCTACCTGTTCAAAGCTCTCGGTGTACTAGGCCATAGAGATATCTGAAACTACTTTATGCAAAATTCCTATTTGGAGGAAATTGTGAAAAGTTACAAAGATTGGAGAAAGTATCTCCAATATTCTATCCTATTAGTCATGTGAACCAGAAGAAGGAAATCTTTATGGTAACCAAATTTTAAACAATTTCTCCCCTTCCCCAAACAGCGAGGTAATGCAGTGGATAATGTTCTGGGTCTGTAGTTCAGAAGATTTTCTGTTTGTTCATATCTGGCTCATACACTAACTGTATGACTCTGGTCAAGTCACTTAACCCCATATGCCAGTTGTCTCATCTATAAAATGAGCTGGAAAAGATGACAAACCACTCCAATATCTCTGCCAAGAAAAATCCAAATGGGGTCAAGAAGAGTTGGACGTGACTGAAAACTGAAATAACTCAACAAAATCCTTTTTAGCTTAGAGCCATTTTGATCACATATGCAAAACACTTTCTTCCCAGCAAAATATTCTTCCCAACCTTTGTTAACTGTACTCAATCCCTTGTCAGGAATCTCTTCCTTATATTTTAAACCAAGTCAAATAAGGTTTAAAACCTCACTGCATGCCAGTGCTATGCTAAAGATTGAGGATATAAATACAAGCCAAAAAAAACCTCAGACTAGTCCCTGAAGAAAGTCCACAAAAAGGGCAAGGGAAAGGGAAGTCAGTAGCAGAACTGAGAAAGGAGTGAATGAGTACCCCTGGGCACTTCCTCAAAATGAAAGTTCTGGAAAGAACTAATTAGAGAAGGAGGTACAGGGATCTTCCAGGATGAGAGGTCCCAGGATGCTTTTAAGAAGGTTGGGAGAGGTCATAGAAAAGTCTGAAAAGTCAGGAACAAGGGAAGCCAGGAGAGAACACTGAAAAGTGTCCATGGTCCAGAAGTCCAAATCTCTTTCTCAGATACTACCATCTTAGCCCTTCATTTCTAAAATTAACTTCCATTTTCTCCTTTCCTTGACTTCAATGGACAAGGGCGGGGGATGTGTGTCCTATGGTCTTTAGTTTCCTGCCCAAGACTTGCTTTCTTTAGCAATATTGTCTAGGTCACTTCCAGAAATACCTTTTATGCTCAAGTGAATCGTCATAAGCAGGGAGTAGCCATCTGTTTTGATAAATCTGGGGATACATTCATCAGAAAGCCTACAAACCCTTATATTTCTTTAATTCAGTCATCAATTGGTAGCTTCAGTACCATGGGCAGGAACCACCTTCCACTGCAGCTCTTTGCTTCTTCCTCTAATCCTCAATGGGATGATCTTTACCTAATAGCTTCTGCTGTACAACTGTGTCAAACTGGAGGACAAAGTACAACTTCTTCCTCAGAAGATTCAAATCCCTCCTCTTCAGGGAAAGCTTGTATTTTTAAGCTTTAAGTATATGGTTGTCCCTTTCCTTCTTTTAATCCTCTCTGTAACACTCTTCCACTCTCACCTACTAGGCAAGGGTCAAGATTACCCTTTCCTCCACTGAACTTTCACCTTTTTTTCTTTCAGGAATGATTCAGGAATTCTCACAGCCTGAAAGGAGGACAATCAAACATACCACGAAAGAGATCTGCATATCCCAAGAGAAAAAGAAAGACAAATATTTCACAAGAGGAAAGCACATGCATTCATGTGTATATGCACCGGCAGCAACCCAAGGTATAGACAGAGTTAGACATACACACTCCCTAAGAAGAAGGGAGCGACAGACATATAAACCAAGAGGAAAGGAGACATAAATAAGGAGAGACAGACACAGAAACATACAAACCAAGATGAGGGAGACAGATGCACACTCCAAGAAAAAGGAAGAATGACTGAAATCATATCACAAACCAAAAAGAAGGAAGGCGGAGACAAATATATATAAACCAATCAAGAGGAAGAAAGAGAAAAAAAAGACACCAAGGGAAAAAAAATGGACATGACAAATTCAAAATAAATGGAATAGTAAAAAACTGACACACATGCATGCATGAAAGCACACACATTAATCAAGAGAAAAGGAAAAAAGACACACGCACTAAGAGGGAGAGACAGACAGACACACTCCCTCTCATACCAAGAGGGAGGCCTTCATCCAAGTAGTGATAAACCATAATAAAGGAAACATCCACAAAAGATGAGACACAATTTTTAAAAAAGAAAAAAAGACCCAGCCACCAGAGATAAAAAAGAAAGAAGCCACAAAGAGCAAGGAAGAAAACAAAATGTACAAAAAAGCTAAAAACAGGGGCAGCTAGGTGGTGCAGCAGATAGAGCATCAGCCCTGAAGTCAGGAGGATCTGAGTTCAAATCTGACCTCAGACACTTAATACTTCCTGGCTGTGACCCTGGGCAAGTCACTTAACCCCAATTGCCTTAGTTAAAAAAAAAAAAAAGGCTAAAAATAAAAAACAGAAAATTCAAGGAAAAATCTCACAAGGACAGAAGGGAGCCATGAGCAAAGACAAAAGGCAAACACTATACATCAATGGAGAGGAGAAGGACACAAAGTTGGGACAGAGAGACAAAATGGACAGGATATAAAAGAGGGGATAGAAAAAGTAAAATAGAAACAGGAAGATGAGAACTGATGGAATTAACATTCACAGCTGAGCATATAGAAAGCTTTTAAAAAGGTTTACAAAGTTCTTTTAGATACTATCATTGATGAAATAGCTGCAAATTAACTCTTTTCACACCAAATTAACTAAATTTGGTTCAGATTTAGCTGTCACTATACTTTTTAAAAAAAATTTTATATTTTATTTTTCCCCCAGTTACATGTACATTTTTTACATTTGTTTTTATAACTGGGTTCCAGATTCTCTCCCTTTTTCTTTCCCCATCCCCCCAATTGAGAAGGCACACATGAAGTTTGTAAAACACTTTTCCATAAAAGTCATATTGTGTTGCTGTACTTTGAAAAGCTAAAGCACTGTTCACAAATCTTGCACCGTTCTGATCCAAACTTTAGCCCTCAGAGACACCAAAAGAAATTATCTGAATCACTGGAGGATGATCTCAGGGAACCTAATGACCAGGATGTGGAAAGGGGGGGAATGTTAACATTACCAGAGCTGAAGTTTTCATATAAGCAACCATTTCATTGCATTGTCTATCCTCAAGGATTCCAAAGTGCACATCATTTTGGCCCCCAAGGGTGACAGACTACTGTAGAGGAATAAGAATGAACTGGGGTAGTCTGCTCTGGTGGGTTAGAATAATAGTTTGGAAGTTTATAAAGCTTCATCACCACCACTCTGTGACGAAAGTAGTAAATGGATTACAATCCCCTTCATATAATACATAAAGTTGAGGCTCAAGTAAGTGACCTGTCTAAAGACTAACAAGTGAGCTAGGACCCTTAGTCTTCTCATTCCATGTCCAGGGCTCCCTCCAGTCCTAAGGCCTTTTGTTCTACTAACTACTACTATGTCCCAGACTCCAAGTTGGCTTTGATGGCTACTTTTCTGACTCAGGTTTGGTGACAGTACTATCTGTTTGGGTGTCAATTTCTTCATGTTTAAATGTACAGATCAGTCTACTTATTTCTAAGTCTCTTCCAGCTTCTAAACAAGAATCATTATTTTAAGAGCAGAAAACAGCAGGAGTCAAAACTCAGAAACAACAGTATACTACACAGGAAAGTGTCTCTGGTTCTACCCACTAAATTTCAAGATTCTATAACTGAACAGTTTTTGGAAGAGTTTTGGGATTGGAAAATGAAAAAATCATTGCCTCCAGTGACTGGATGTTAAGTACAAATGTGAACCATAAGTTTAAAGCTGGAAGGGACTTTAGAATTCATCTATTGCCAACATCATCATTTTATAGAGAGGGACAGGGAAGCCCCAAAATGTATATGACTTTGAGCAATCACTTTTAAAAATAAATTAATAAAGCAGGAATTAAAATAGTAGCCTCCCCCCACCCCCCGAATATAAATTCAGCATTCTTGCCAACACTGGACAGCAGAAAGCATAGATTAGGAAAGAAATGAAATTGATCCCTGGGGACTGATCACTTCATTAAAACAAAAACAAAAATCCAGATGCTAAACTCACATAGAATGACTGAACAAATATGGGAATTTGCTACCTGGAATTTGGTAAACTATATGACTCCATATACGATGACAAACGGTGCTATAGACGTTAAAGAAAATTATAAATGGCTACTGGAGATACATTCTTAAAAACAGAAATTGGTAACATTCTATCCAAAATACCAGCTATAAAACAGAAGCCTTTCTGACACTCACTTTTGATTTGTCAGATAGCGGTCCCAGCCCCGAATAATATTGCCATACATCTGGGTGTCTTCTAGGTAGCTCCCTTCAAAAGCATAGATTTGTCTCTCCAAGTTTGCCAGCGTCTCCTGGTGGACACACACACAGAAAAAAGCACAGGGATGCTACTACCTTTCAGTCTGGATTATTCAATGTGATCAAACGGAGATCGAGCCAACAGGTTTAAAACTGAGGCAATTCACAGCTGACACCTCTCCTTCAGTACATTTGCACTGATTCTCACCCCCCACTGGGCAAACCCAAACTACGACAGAATCTCCGCTTTGCTTTGGGAGGTAAAAAATTAGAATTCAGAATACATCAGGCCCTTCACTGTCTCTGAGTATAGTAATGCTGCTTTTAACACCCGGAGGAGCAGGCTGGCCAATACCACGGGCGAATTTCCCTCGCGTGGATAAAAGGTAGAAGAGCAAAGCGGTCTCTGGAAGGGCCTTCATCCACAAGGCTTGCGAAGCCCTTAAGGGTCAAGATCCCTTTCCTATTGGCAGGAGCTAGCAAATGCCCCGGGCTGAGCCCCGATCCCTCGTTGCCATGGTAACCAACATCTCTGCTCCAGGGGAAGCTGCTGCTCCAGGGGAAGCTGCCTCCCCACCAGCCGGACTCGGCTCTCTTCCAGGCACTTTTTTATGCCCAAATCATGACAAATTCCCCCGTCGCTAATATCCCTCCCGCACCATCTTGTCCCCACTCCCAAGGATGCCCCTTCTCTTTCTACAAGGGTCCTTTCACTTCCTCGCAGAGCCTCCCTGGCCCTCAGTCTCGCCAGCTGTAAAATAAACAGGCTGGGCTGGAAGGCCTTCTGAGCCTTCCGATCCTAGGAAGGCACCCAGCTTCCCCTGGGTGCCCCCCCCGCCCGCTGGGGGCGCCAAGGCCTTCTCCACTCCGCCCCGCCCCGCCCCGCCCATCCCGCTTCTCAGCTGGCCCCGCCCCCGTGGCTCGCGCCCGTCAGGCCTCGGGGGCGCGTGGGGACGCGGGCCCGCGAAGGCGGGCGCGAGCCTGAGTGCAGCTGGGCCCCCGGGCGCGAGGATGGGGCCCCCGGGCCACGGGGAGCGCGAGGCGGAAGCGGAGGCAAGGGCCCCGCGCACCGGGCTCGCGGAGCGCCCCAGGCCCGCGCCGCTGCCGCCGGCATAACGGCCGCCTGGAAGCCGGACCGGGCCGGGCCGGGCCGGATCCCCGCCGCGGGGAGCACCCGAGCTGGGCGGGGAGGCCCCCGGGCTCCCTCTCTTCGCCTCCCTCCAGCCCCCTCACCGCCAGCTCCTG
The DNA here is from genome assembly GCF_902635505.1 of Sarcophilus harrisii. Taxonomy (NCBI): domain Eukaryota; kingdom Metazoa; phylum Chordata; class Mammalia; order Dasyuromorphia; family Dasyuridae; genus Sarcophilus; species Sarcophilus harrisii. The sequence goes on from NC_045428.1 coordinate 542,285,310, forward strand.
CTTGCGCTTCACCAGCTCGGCCAGCTCCCGCCGGGTGTCCGGGATCTGCGGCGGCGCCGCCTTGTTGTGCATCGCCATGTTGGGCCGAGGCGCGAGGAAGGAGGCAGCGAGCGAGCGAGCGAGCGAGCGAGGGAGGGAGCGAGGGAGGGAGCGAGCGAACGAGCGAGGGAGGCGGCCCCGCCGCGCCCCCGCCCCTCGGCCACCAGGGGGCGCCGCAGCCCCGCCACTGCGCCTGCGCGGGCGTCCCGGGTGGGTAGGGGAGGAGGCCGCGGGAGAAACGAGCGGGGAGGGAGGAAAGGAAAGGAGGATGGAGAGGAAATCCGAGGGGCAGCTCGAAAATAGAGGAAATGGAAGGAGGGAAACGGACGAGAGAATAGAAAAGAAAGAGAGTGAGCAGGGAATGAGTAGGGAGAAGGAAGGGAAGGGAAGGGAAGAAGGAAAAATGAAGGGAGAAAGGAGAGAACGAGAAAGAAGAGAGGAGAGAGGGGGAGAGTGTTGGGTGCAGGGGGTCCCCAGAATGTTGGGATTCTGGAAGGGTTTCTCAGCCGGCTCCTCCGATTGGCTAGGGCTAGGGCATGGCTACCAGTTTGAGCTAGTGGTTGGAGCCTAGAAGAGACAAAGCTCATGAGAAAGATAACAGCTGGCGAGAAAACATGAGTGACAACAACACTCTTGCAAGCGAACCCTACGTTCGCAAGTGAATTTAATTAAAAGAATTTACTTTAAAAAAAACTTTTTAATTTTAATAAAAAGATTGGAAAAGGTGTTTAAGTATTTAATTCCAGAACAGTTATATCGAACAAGAGACAAGAAAATGTTTGTACCGCAGTACACGTAATACAGATAAAAGTTTCCACAGTAGTAATAAACTTGAATGAAATTGACTTTTTCATAAATGTAATATAAAATGTTCCATAAGTTATATCCCTTCAAGAAAACTGATTGCACTAAAATTTTCTTCTCAAAACTACACTGAAGACATTTCTATAATATTCTATAAATTTCTATAATAAGACAGTTCAATAATCAAGAGAATAATAGCTAGGTCCCACAAACAGTTGGATCAATATCCAATTAGTCTTACATCATTTTGAAACATTTCATAGGAAGATGGCTAGGCCAAATGCTCATTTATTTAATTATTTGAGATATAATGACTGCATATTTTCAGATAGAAAACAAAAAGATCTTACATATTGCACTGTATTCATGTCTTCTATTGGCTACTTGTTCTCATTGTAAAAATTTTAAAAGAAAAAAAAAGTAGAGGCATTAATAGAACAGCCTCAAAGCTGATTTTTCAGACTTAAGCCTAAAGGCTCATATATGGAGGATGAAGCAATCATATCTCTGTTTCTCTTCAGGTTTTCTTCTCTTCTCTTCAGGTTTAACCAACCAATCATTGCAGTAACAAATCCACCTCATAGCTGCACTCAGAAATTATCAGGTGGGAAACATTGCTCTTCAAAGGAAAATAATTGGGAAACTGAGTCACAAGGATCCCACCTTACGTGAAGCCAAGATTGTCCTCACAGCTATTGCCCAAATCCTTCATGTAACAATTCAGTCACATCTCTTGAGTAACTGCTGGCATTCCTTTCAAATGGTGGATTACTGACTTAATTACCCATCAATCATATATGTATTCAAAACTCAAAAGAATTATCAGTTACAGTCCCAAAAGATTTTATCTCAAATAACAAGTTTTACTAATCATACCTTGGGGCTAGATATAATTATTTTTACTCTCATGACGTTACAATAAGCAATAAAAGTTTACCAAAACTCACACGTGAGAGATTTCGTATAACATCTTTCACTTGTTTTTCCTTCCTTCTTGAGTTTAAACTCATCCTGGTGTAAAGAACAATCATTAGAAATAATTTCTATATAATAAATAAACTTGCAATAGCTATATGCTTAAAATGACTGCCTCATTCCCAAGGCCAGGTGGTCTGGAATTTTTGGAAAGATTTTGGTGTTTCTACTACTATTGGGGTTCCTACTACATCAAGAGGAGAGGAAAAAAAAAGAGAAGGTAATAGAGGAGAGGAGAGAAAAGAGAACAGAGAGGAAAAGGAAAGAGAAAGAAGGAGAGGAAAATAAGGAGAGGAGAAGGGGGTGGAAGAGTGAGGTGAGAAAAAGGAGAGAGAAGAGAAAATGGAGAGGGAGAGAAGAAAAATGGAAGAGGTAAAAATTGGAGCTAGAGTAATGAACAGGAGAGAGAATAGAGGAAACTAAAGGAAGAGAATAGAGAGGGGGAGGAAAAAAAGGAGAGGAATTAGATGGGGGAAAGAAAGAAGAGGGGAAGAGCAGAGAATAGAAGGGAAATGAAGGTAGAGATGAAAAGAGGAGAAAGAGAAATAGGGGGAGGAGAGAGAGGAAAAGGGAATATAAGGAAAAAGACTAGGGAAGAAATGGGAAGAGAATAAAGAGGAAAAAATGGGAGAAAGAAGAGAGGAAATAGAGTTGCTAAGGAAGAGAGGAGGAAATAGGAAAAGAGAAGGGAAGAGAGGAAATAGAGAGTTGGAAGAGCGAAATTTTGAAAACTTAGTTTCTAGTCCCAGTGAGACTGTAAGGGCATGATGTCTGGAAAGGAGACCAAAGGTCAACTACCTCATTTGACCAAAAAGGAAAATGAGACACAGAGAAAAGAAGAGATGTTAATTCAACAAGCATTGATTAAGCAAATACTAAGTTTAAGAATGTAAATTCCATGAAGGCTGGAGATGATAGGAATATCTCCATGAAGTGCTGGTTCATTTTGCATTTGTAAACATTTGATTCAATTGAATCTGTAATTGGGAGTTTCTTCTATCAGTATACCCCCAATCTATCCTATGCCTGCCCATCATGTATTATTTTCATCTTAGTCCTCCCAAAAGTATGTCACAAGGAATCCATCCAACAAGTTGAAGACTTTCCTTGCTTTCCCTCAACTTGGAGAAGCCAATAGTGAACAGTCCTCTGTCATGCATTTCTCTGATAGTCTTTGCACCTGTATTTCAGTGTTTGTTCTACAACACTGCAGCCACTTCCCCCAGATACAAGCCTTTCTATTGTCCTCTATATAATGCTCATTTTGAGTTCTCCAGAAGCAAAAATGGAAGGAGAACACTGACTAATGGGAGCCCTGTCCTCAAAGCATGACAGGACAGTGTCTTCTCTCTGCTCCCATACTTGCCTTGGGAAATATATGAGGCTGAGTAATGGAGGGCCTTGACCTCCACATCACATCACAATCCACAGGCATTGGACAATTACTCTAATTATTTCTGTTTCTAAATACATGGTAAAGACACTAAACACATGATAAAGACATGAACTTTTGATTGGCTAATGAATGAGCCAGACCTGGAATTATAAAGGAAGGCAGTTATAAAGAGGGCAATTTAGCCATTTTCCCCTCCCTGAAACAGAAGTTATTAGGGGCCTCTAGTGCCACAGATTCCCCTTCTTATCCAGAGCTAGTCTGAAGCCTAAACCCATGGTTTTGCCATTTTGGAAAGAGGCAGTACCAGCAGCCTACTTTCCCTATGAGTCCATATCAAGCCATGTTGTTTTCACTGTGTCTTTATTTTCATGCTGTATGATGAATGAATATTGGAAACAGAGCAACCTGGTAAGATTTTAAAAGCTGCAGATACAGAGGTTCAGCAGCAGAAGTCCATAGTTGGGACTGACAAAGTTCCCCCCAAAAAAGGCTCTAGAGAATGATCAGCAATGTCTGATCCAATTCCCTGAAACACGGGATGGGGTTCTTCAAGCAAGGGATCATGTAATGTTCTGGTTTAGCTTTCTAGAGGTCTTGGGACCAGCCTTTGTTTCAGCAGAGTAATCACCACAAGAATAGCCAGAGATAACGTCCAAAAGTCTTTATTGTCTCCTTCACAGTCTGTCTCCTTGCCTGGGGCCTGGGCTAGTTTTCTGGAAGCCCTTCAGACAAGCCCTGGTCTCAGTGTGGGAAGCAGAAGGACAGGCCATCCACCACGAGGCTGATGAAGATGTAATGTCTCTCCTTGGCTCCAAGACCTTGAGCTCCAGTTTCCAGTCCTCTGTCTTCTCTGAGTCTGACTTAGAATCCCCCCCCCTAGGTCTGACTCTGACCTCTTAAATACTCTATTACAATTGAATCCATTCATCATACTAAGTATAAACTAATCATTATATCACTAGGGAACCATTGTTTGTTGTAAGATTAATTCAATCATACTGAACTTCAGAACTATTAATCACCGTGCTAAACTAGATATCCATTGTCTTATCAATTCCACTGAGTTAACACCTTATAAGAATTTCTCCAGAATTCTGGCCCATAAAAAGATCAACTGCCCATTGGCTGTATTTCATGCAGGAAGAAAGTTGGCAGAGTAAATGCTATGCAGCAACTGCTTTAAGATAGGGCTTCCTAAACCCTAGGATCTGAGCCATTATATAGCCCAGCTTCTTAAAAACTGGGGATCATGATAATGACCCCCATAGTAGTCTTGAAACTGAATGTGTGGGAGCGTATCACAAAATTGTGATTTATTATCAGTAAATGTTTGATTTATATACTTATTTCATTCTCCTACATATTTCCAGGGTCACATAAAAATTTCTTGGGTGAAAAAGGTTCCCTTGGGAGAAAAGTTTAAGCAACCTACTTTCCCTATAGGTCCATATCAAGCCATGTTGTTTTCCTTGTGTCTACTTTCATGCTGTATGATAAATGAATATTGGAGACAGAGCAACCTGGTAAGATGCTAGGGGATAGAGGGAGGTTTTAATACTTCTGTTCTTGTTATATCTTCTTAGTAAATATAAAAGCTAATTTGATGTTAACTGGTTAAATGATCCTGGAACTCTAATATTTAAGGGAAATTTTCTAGGGGAAAAACTAACTGAAATAGTTACTGCTATTGGGGAGAACATACCAGATTAGGAATTCAAGCTAATGGAATTAGAGGAAACCTCCTTGTCCTTGAAAACCCAGTGCATTGGTACTGTGGGAGCTGGTATGAATTTTTATAGACTATGTTTTTATTAAAAAGATGAACCTTTGTTGGCTTGGAGAACTTGAGGGGAAGAGGAGATCAATAAAAATGCATTTTTCTGAAGGCAATCCAATCCTTCCTTCTTTTCAATCCTGGGTCCATTGGTATTGTCTGTTGTTAGTCAAGATCTGTCATAGGTTTGTGAATATAGTCTTCTCAGTCACTTTTTTTGGGAACCAATTAAACCTGAGTTTTTTGTTATTGTTTTTTTTTTCCTCCCACCTGGGAGGAAACCTTGTGAATCAGTTCCTCATTGCATCATGATGGTATCACCTCCAGCATGGATCTTATCTATATGTACTTGATTCAATCCAACTGCTTTTCTCATTTGTGTTCTTTAGTGCCAACTCTACTTCTGTAGATCCTTTGGAGACTGTGATATTAGGGCCTAAATGTGGTTACACTATCTTTGATGGAGAAAACAGTTTATTGTAATAATTTTGGAAAATGTTTTCAAATGTTTGTCTCTTTGTAGTTCACCTTCTATTTTCATCTTTGCATTCTCTTAGGAAGATTGCAGTTGGATATTTTGCCAAGCTTTCTTTAGACTGATTTTGTCTCTGCTTTACGAAATAATACTACTTATAACTATCCATCATCCTTCTTTATAAAATCTTTCAGATGAGTTTTGTATCCTACCCTTAGGTTTCACTGAAAAAAATTTCTATAATCCTTGCAAAATGTGATGAGTGACTGTACCAGAGTAGTGACTATGTCAGAGAAGAGAAGGGACATATATAAAAGACATTACCAAGGTAGAAATGACAGGAACTGACAACTGATGAGATATGGGAGAGAGAATAAGATGTTGAGGATGATACCTAGGCTTTAAGCTTGAGTGGGAAGAATGATGCTACCCTTGACCAAAAAAAATGGGAAGGGAAGAACTGAGGGGAAAGGTTTGACTTCTGTTTTGAACATGATGGATTTCAAATATCTGTGGAATATATAGTTCAAGATATCCAATAGGCAGTTGAGAGGTTAGAGCTGAACAAATAAATCTGAGAATCATTTCTACAGAGATGATAATTAAAACCATGGGAACTGATAAGAGCAGCAAGTGAAAAAGTACAGAGGGAGAAAAGAAAGTTCAGGACAGAACCTTTGCTAAAATCTCTGGTTAGCAGGATCAATCTGGATAAAAGATATAGCAAAGGAAACCAAGAAGGAGAATTAGGAGAGAGCAGTGTCATGAAAACTATCATGGAAAAGAAGAAGGGTATCAAGGAAAAGAGGGAGATCATCAGTTTCAAAGGTAAAAAGGAATGAGGCTGGAAGAGGATGGAGGAGAAAACATTAGATCTAGCAATTAAGAAATCATTGGTAACTTTGGGGAGCAGAATGAGAGATCAAAAGCCACAGTGTAGAGTTGAGAACAAGAGGAAAAGAAGTGGAACCCCTGATTGTCACGGCCTTCTCAAGGAGTTTGGCTATGAAACAGAGAAGAAATATAGAACCACTTCTTCATGTGAGACAAAATAATGGAAGGGACAGTAGTGCAAGATATCTGAATGATTTGAGATTAGGGGGAAAAAAGGAACTTTTGGCAAATGGTCTCAAAACCTGTCCCCTTTCTATCTTTTCAGCTTTGTTATCCCTTACTTCTTTCTACATATGGTGATACAAGACTCAGCTTCCTTGCTATTCTTTACATACTACACTCCATTTCTCAACTCTAGGCGTTTTTCCTGGTCACTTCTCCCTGCCTGGAATTCTCCTGTTTCTCCTCCTTACTTCCTGGTTTCCTGAATTTGGGTCTCAGCTTAAAACTCCCCTTTTTTCAGTTATCCTTAAATTTTTAGTGCTTTTGTTCTGAGATTATCTCTAGTTTATACTGTATCTATCTGTTGGAGTCCAGCTCCAGTGAAAATCAAGAGTATGGGTACCTGAGGCCAGGCAGTCTTTATTTTATTAATCTGAGTGCTGGTTTAATATATCTTTTAGGCTACTGTAACAACCTTACTAGCTAGCTTCAGTTGACATCATTATTCCTCCAGGATTAATGCACATTCCATACACTGACATTTCAATATCCACTCCTTCCATCAATACCAAGATATTTATCAACACAGAACTATAAATAGTCTAGTTATGATGCCCATCAACATCAACTGAATTGTAAATGGCTACAATGTTTTGTCAATACTAAGATACTGTCCAAACAGAGTAGTAAATAGCAAAAATTATCATACTAATGTATTTACCTCAAGTATGTCCCTAATTCATTGTTAAGGGGTAAAAAGTATACTTAAAAACTCCTTGTTTCTATTGCATGTATTCTTCAACAAGATTATCCTGATTTTTATCCAATATGTCTTTACGATTATTAGGGAGATGGTAAGCTGATATGGGCATGAACCCACTGGCCTTCTACATCTATCTTGTTTATGTATAGTTGTTTGCATGTTGCCTCCCTATTAGATTGTGAGTTTTCTTATAGCAGAGATTGTTTATTGTTGTTGTTGTTTTAACTTTCTTTTTATTCTCAACAATTAGTGCAATGCCTGGTATATATTATGTGATTAATAGATATTTGTCAACTTTATTAGCCTAGTGTTGCATCATCTCTCTGTTTGGCAAGCAAGTCAAATATTTACTAATGTGGTGTCTGTACTGAGTTTTTCTTGTAGAAATTAATTTTCGTTAGTTGAGTCTCTGGGTGAAATCATTATAGAGTCTATGTAGTTTCTGTTGTCCATTTCCCATTTTTAAAAATTGTTAATAGTTTGTTTAATTCAAGATTAAATCTTAATTATATACCATATGTTTTTCTCATTAATGTTTTTTATTATTAAGTCTGATCTTAGCCCTGACAAAATAAGGAATTGTCCAACTTGCAGACAGATGACTCAGAGATAACTCCCACATCCAAAATAAATCTTTGTTTTTCTGTTAACATGTATTTGATGAGGTGTGAGAAATGAGAGTTGAGAGATCCCCTAACAGCAATGGGATCCGCCTTGGCTGGTTGCAGGTTTTGTGAAAGAATTTGCAAACCCCAATGAATACAGGCTAGAGGTTTGTGGCAAGAATGGGTTTATTTATGCTAAGAAGATAGCTTTCTTAGTGAGCAAGATCCTGTTAGGACTATTGCAAAGATGGGTTTACACTGAGAAGAAAATATCTTCAAGAGTGGGCAAAATCTTGGTAGGACTTCTACAAAGGTTTACACTGAGAGAGACCCAGCGAGCTAAATCCAGAAGGGGATTAACAAAGATTTAGGTTCAGAGTAGTCTTTTATTAACCTTCTGAGGTATGAGGCTGAGGAGATTAAGACTAATTTTTTGATTCAATTGAAGATGAGATTGTTAAGGGCCAGAACTTGAAACAAGGTGCTAAATCAGTGGAATTGATGTAATTTAACATGGTGCTTAACAGTTCTCTAGTTCAGTACATGTACTTAGTTCTTACTATAGTTCCACAAGATTCACACACATCCTGCCTCCTGTTTCTCCCTCTCCCTTGCTGCCTCAGCTAGGCCAGCTTGCTTGCCCTGTGATTAGCACTTGAGTGACAACTGATAAAGATGGTTCACTTCTCCAGCCTCCCCAGATGCTGTCTGATGGCTAAGGTGGAATTAAGATCACTGGTATGGAGGGTGCTGCCACTACTAGGGCTCTTGACCCTATTTGTGCCTTCAAGGAAGGTGAGTCCCTTTTTCACAATGAATTTTCCCGTTAATGGTGGCTGCTCAGAGGCTAGACTGGAAACAGGTCTAGTGATTTGGAAAATGCTTTTATTCTGAAGGCTTAAGGTCTTGGCCATCAGGGTCCAAGTGGAGAGAGTGGTTAAGGTGTATTTGGGTATATTTGTGAGCAACAGTAAGAACAAGTAAATAGGGAGAAATTCAAATAGAGAAAGGGATAGGGTAATAATTGTGGGGTCAATCTGCTGAAGAATATGGAAGGGATCAAGAATGCATGTGGTGGGGTTGGTTTTGATGAGAAAAATGGCATAATAATGATTAAAACCCAGTAGAATATAAACTCCTTGAGGACAGACACCATCTGTCATTTTTGTCCATGTACTCCGGTGCTTAAGTGTATAATTATTGTTTGTTCAATTAAGTACGTCAATGAGATACAACTACATCAGTGTGAATACCCTGCCCATCATCACACACAATTCTATGACTTTATAGGTTTCAGTGGCACAAGTTCATCATTCCCTAAGCTAGTCTGTTTCTATACCTGTCCAAACTTAGGTAGGCCGGTTCCTAGTAGAAAGATATCATCTATCACTGGATCTATACTAAAAGGCTTCCTAGCTTTATAGTAATTGTTCAATACTCTTTGTATTTTATGTTAGTGTGGTAAAAATTTCAAAAATACCTGTCCAGTCTTCTTATACTACCCCTTCACAGTCACCACAATCCAACAACAATGGCTTCCCTCAGTATTTCCCATATATAATGCTCCATTTCTCAATCTGATGCATTTTCACTGGCTGTCCTTTGTGCCTGGACTATTTTCTCTCTCTAGCTCTGACTTTGTTTTCCGTTCTCCCTGGCTTTCTTCAAGCCTCAGCTAACATCCTACTTCATAGAGGCCTTTCCTACTCTTCCTTAATGTGAGTGCCTTCCTTTTGTTATTTTTCATTTATCCTGTATACAGATTGTTTATAGTTGTTTGCATAGTGTTTTTCCCTTAGACAGTGAGCTCCTTGACAGCAGGAACTGTTTTGACCTTTCTACATTCAGCACTTAATACTATGCCTGGTACTGTATAGACATGTAATCCTGATTGAGTAGTTTGTGCACATGACAAAAGTTTCATGCAGTTTGTGTAAAAAGCAGTGTGATTAAGTATAAAAAGCCTGGAATGAGAAGATCATGGTTTTAGTTCTAGATTTGACATGCTGGACAAGTAACTGCTCTCGTAGGCACCTATTTTTTCATTTGTAAAATGATACTGCCCATTTCACAAGTGTTGTGAGTTAACCTTAGTTGGAGAAAAGTGGGTTATTAGTATTCTGCCAAGGGTAACAGGTAATCGATCCTCTCCTCATCTCTATTAGGAAAAATGCTCCCATTTACCCAGACATTTATTAGTCACAGACAGGGCACATTTAGGCTTGAAGAAACATCCACAGAATGAGGAAGAAGCAGATTATAGAGCCCTGGTCCTCACAAATTAGAATAAATGTGTATAAAATAAGAATCCTGGGTTTGTGGCCAGAGAGTAAGCTTCAGCATAACAAAGACAGTGGTTTAGTTCCACCTTTTGAGACATACATATTAGCAGTATGCATGATCCTGGGTAAATTGTTGTGCTCTCACTGTCAGTGACAACTCACTTAAGAGTGGAAGCTGCATTGTAGATTAGAATTAGTACTTTTCACCTTCAGCTAAATTCTTTTTCAGGACTCCCTCTGAGGTTTCCTCTCCCATCTCATAGTGACTTCCCTTTAATGGCATCTTTTCCCCCTTTAAGGCTAACTGATTAGATAAACTCTTCTATGGATTTAGCCTGCTAGTTAATGGTCTACTCACATCCCATGGCATATTCCTTTAATGGCTTCTTCCAAACCCCTCTTTACTACTCTATTGCTCTTTCAGAGTATCTATTTCTATTTACCACTTCTGGTGTCTATTTTACCTCTTCATTTTGTCTATAACTTCTTGTACTAAATAAAGGTACCTTGTGACAAAGGAAAAAAAAAAAAAAAAAGATGTCACCTTATCAGGAATTACCTAAATCAATAAAATCAGATCAGGATTCCCCCCCCCCAAAAAAAAAAAAAGAAAAAAAGAAAATTTCAGATCAAATAAGCCTCTTTTGACTATGAGTATCAGAAAAGTCTTCTCAGTTGAGATGTATCAGAAATGAACCTTGAAAGAAGGCCACAGGCAGAGAGACTAGGGAAAATGACTTTCTGAGCATTGGAATAGGCTTAATTAAAAATAGAGTTGAGGAAGAATGTAATGTGTTTGTAGGGAATAGTCCAATTTACTGGAACTTGCAGTCAAGTCTGCAAGGAGGAACAATAATAGATCAGTTTAAATCTAAGGTTGTGGGACTAGATTAGTTGGGACTAGGTTTTGAAGGGTTTTAAATACAAGGTAGTCTGGATTTTAGTTAATAGGTAATGAGAAGCTTTAACTAAAGCAGAGCTTCTTAAGCTGGGGTCTGTGAACTTTTAAAATTATTTGAAAACTATCTCAATAGAATTAGTTGCCTTTGTAATCCGTGATACTCTATTTTATGTACTTTATGGGGTCTGTAGACATCATCAGGCTGCTAAAGAGATCCATAATACCAAAAAGGTTAAGAACCTCTGCTCTAAGAATAATTTTCTTTTTAACAAAGGAATATGGTTAAACACACATACATTAAAAGTATTAGTCTGAAAAAATAAAGACAATAAATTGAAAAGGAGAGACAGGAAAAAACAGGCAAGTTTTGAAAAGGCTGTGTTAAGGTTTATATACAAAGATCCTTCTACGATACCCATCCCAAAGAAGTTAGATGAGGTAAGCATGTACTAAGGTTACCCTGTTAGAATAGAAGGGGACTTTACAAGCTACCTGATCCAGTCCCCTCATTTTAGATGAGTACCAAGATTAGAGAAATGAAATCACTCCCCCCTACCCCCCCCCCTCACCCCCAGTCATGCAGGTGGGAAATGCCAGCACTGGTATTCCATGTTGTTCCAATACCAGCCAAACAACAGCCAGATACCTTGTGTCATTCAGTTTTATCGCTTACTTTGAGTTACTGAATGGAGCATTTACATGATATCCCAGATGTTAGAATCATTTTGGAAGCCCAAACACAAGTAAATGACCTCAAGTACTCTCCAAAATCTTTCTAAAAAGGATTTTCATATCATTATTGCATTCTGGGAAGGCAGAATGTTTTCAGGGCCAAGGAAGAAGATATTCATTTGGGAAAACTATCACAAATACCCAGAGTAACAAGGTCAAATTAGAGCCTGAAAAATTGTTAGATGCTGGTGTATGATCTCTTCATTTCATAGATAAGGAAACTGTCAGGTCTTTTGAGCCCATACTCTTTGCATCATAGTACACTGCCTACACTTTCAAAATAGCTATTTTAACTGCCTGACATTCTTGGTTAACTCATCTCTTCAAAAACATCCCTGGAATTTTGACAAATGGAAAAAACTTTTTACTTCTTCCTATACTCAATTCTGGGGAAGTATTATCTAGCAAATTAATGATGTTGAATGGGAGGCTATGATTCAAGATCCTGTCATTGCAAATTTGTACCTCTCCCCAGTACCCATTGTGATTTATTTCTTGTATTATAACATATATGACTGAGCCCATTGCATTTCCCAACACAATACTATTCAGAGTATTTTTGAAGTGGTAATGTGAATCCTCTGATAACTATCACTTGGAATTTAAATCCAAATACTGGATTTAAATACCAGCAATAAGGATTGTCGGGGGATTGAGTTTTGAAGATTTATTTGAATTACTAAGATCTTAAAAGTTCAATGACAGTTGTTTCTTTAGTTTAGTTCCTATATTAAAGCACATTCCCCCTTGCCCAAGTTACCAAGAGAGCAAAGCCAAAAAGTTTTTAATTCCAAAACTTTAATTTAAAAGTGAGTAGCTATTTCACGTGATACAAACTTATATACATTTGTGAACAGAGTATATTCTGAATACTTTATTTTACTCTTCAAAGACTGCTGGCATATACCTGAACATACTACGCGGAAACTCAACTTTAACTTAACATTGTTTCATTTCTTGGCCAAATAACTGATTTTTAAAAAGGGAGGGAAGGACTTATAAAATGTAAACATTTGTACTATTTATCAAATAATAATCATCCTGAAAGTCTATTTTTTAAAAAGTGATGAGATTTCCAAAACCTTGCTGCGTTGCATACTGATGTAAATACAGTAATAAAAATTCCATTTAAAAAAATCCAACACAAATCAAACTTTACAGACACAAGATATTAATTCTGCTTTAATTTATTACTAAGTCAGGATAAAAGTTGCTTTTTAAATTGCAATTATTGAGATGCTGCTTGTCTATAAGAGGATGAGCAGGGTGGGTATGGAGAAAACATATAATGAGAAATTTTGAGGAAATGGGATTCACAGAATTCAAAAGAAGTTCAAATTGACTGCAGATTTCAGTAAGGAGATGAAAGTGACCACAGTTCAAAAGTATTTTGACTTTCACTTTGCTTTGGTTTAGACTGTCATTCTTCCTTAGAGTAAAAAAGGTACTTCAAACAAAGTAGTGAAGTCTGACGAGATGGCAGAAGAGGAAACCAAACAGCCTAACTAAACACATTTTTCAGACAGAATGTAAAAGAACTACACACATTTATCACTATTCCAGTTTAGAAATTTGCTGGTGATACCTAGCTTTAGAGCTAAAGGAGAATCGCATTTCAGCTGATCTTGCTCCCAAGCCCACTGTTCCCAACCTTCATAAAGAAATCTTGCATCAAAATCATTGAATCCAGGAACCATTAATCATTTATCAAGAAAACCTAGTACAAAAATATGTCTGTGCTGCCACTTATGTAGTCAAGTTGGTTATTTTCTCCATGTTCTATTGATACATCCACCAGGATGTAGGTTAGAAGCAAAACTTAAAGCTACTTTGCAGCAGCAAATGATCTTAGAACCCACTGGCAATCAGTGTAGCAACACAATGATCAGAGAGGCACCAGGGTAAGAGAGACAAAGAACAAGAGCAGGCCAAGGGAAAACTCAGTCTCATTAAAAGAACACAAAATTGGGTTCTATATTTGCATACACTGGATACTGGACATTAAACACATAGTAGCAAAGTCACTGGAGATAACTAACCAGGGAAAAGCAAACTGCAAATTACTAATTTTTTTTATCTTTTAGTTTTAAGCTTATTAAATGTTCACAAAATGCATTTTCCAAGGCTTTTTGTCTCCTAAACTGGACAATGAACACTCAATTTCACTCCACGTCACCACACAGCAGTGGTCAATATTGATGTCTGAACATCATCCATAACAAGATATATTGGGAAAAAAGCAGGGATAAATAACCAACATTCAGAGACAATTTCAAAGTCTCATACATTTCAACCTTAGGACTAATTAATAGCAAAAGTATTTGACTTTCCACTTCTCTTTTTCTCTCCTTTGACAGTACTCTGGTAAGTGGTGTTTGTGTAGATAGAAATAATAAGGTTCTTTAGGAGGGTAAGAGAGGAAGGGCAAAGATAATCCATGTACTGAATAATCAGGCCTTGGTTTATAGAGCCAACTATACATAGCATTCACAAAAGCTTCTTTACACCCACTGGTAAGGATGAACTTTGCTCCCAATTTAGAAAGCACTGATGCTTCAAAATGCTCAATACTCCTTTTTATGGATTAATGTTCTGGAATTTATTTCAGGTCGTCAATGATGTTTCCACTTCTTTCCCTCTCAATTACCATTTATTTCCACTTCAATTTTTTTTTTTTAAATTTAAAGCTTTTTAAAAGCAAAAAATGTAAAAAACTTTATGCTAGAAAAGTATTACACTTTGGGGCTGAGTAGGGCTACATTTATAAATTCTTTTATTGTGTAATTCCCAAACTATATATAAATGAGATTCTGCTATTGAAATAACAAGGTGATCTATGCCTTTACTCATAATGTAGTATTCCATTTACATTACAAAAACCATTCAGATGCATGTAGAACACACCTCCAGCCTGCACCCACACACCCACCCACACACACTCTCATCCAATTTATATATACAACATATGTACACAGACAAAATTTGATGCACACATATTTGAGTTAGGGAAGATTAGTAAATAAGTGTTTTCCTTGCCTAAGCTCCTCCCTGCTTATGGGGTGGGGGAGAAAATGATGGCAGACATGGCCTTTCAGGATATTAAAAAATACATTGAGCAGAACAAAAATTTCTCTTTAGCACACACATATAGTTAAAATGAAGACTGCTCCAACATCTGAGGTAATCCTCCTATATAAGTGACACTATGAATTAGGAGGAAAAAAGTATTATAATAAATGCAAAGCAGTTAAACAGACAAGAAAACCCAATTAATGACAGACCCAGGATACTTTGGGAAATATAGAATCCTCTTATGTAAGAAATAGATCCATGGCCCATTTCAATTTCTTCTCCGCAATGGCCATGATTTTATTGCCCTGTCATATATTTCAACAGGATGCAACATTTGTCTGCATAAAAGCAGACAATGAAGTCGTGTGGTGAAATTCTCATCCCCAAAGACTAAGTAATGAAATAGATTTCTATGATTAAAAGTTAACTGGACTGAAAATTCAGTTTATATATAATGAGGGCTTGTTTTGATGACAACCAAAACTTGGGCCAAATTCTCTGTCTAGATATTTACAAAAAAATAAAATGTGAAAAACTGCTGGTCCATATTCTTAATAAGTCACTGTACAAAGCAAATAGTTGCACAAAGAGAACATGCCACGTTTCTCTTTTTAACCAAAGGTCTACAGTTACCAGGCAATAGTTTCCAGAGCACCAACTCATGCCACGCCATCATGCTTCTACTATACATAATGGACGACTGTTATTGGTGAAATTATTCTGAAAGCAAATGTCCACACTTGTGTGGCTAACAGATCACAGAAATAAGTTCAACCAAAAACACAAATTGTCAAATTTCTTAAATTTTAACATAAGCTGATCAGCAACAGAGGAAAGACTTAAGGCAATAAGAAGCACCAGGGAGTGCTCCTCTGTTCTTTAAATCCCAAGTCCAGGCCTTTCACAAAGGAAAAATTCTCTTAGCAGCTACAGGAGCTTCTTCGCAATTTGCTAGCTGTCAGATATCATCTCCTCCTCCTCCTCATCTTCATCTTCTTTTCTATCCACCTCAGAGGTGTCTGAAGACTCATGAAGCAGTACATATTCCCTGCTACTAAACCCAAATTTGAGCACATCCTTCTCCTTTAGTTCATAGTAACGCTGTGGCTCAATACGCTGGTTGTTCAAGAAGGTCCCATTGCCTGAACCAAGGTCAATGATATATGGCCTTACCCTTCGGCCAACTGTTCCATCAGCACGTGTGTATTCTACAAGCCTAGCAAAAGAAAAACACAACTTTTAAATTAGCTCATGCAAAAGCAGTGGACATATAAACAAGCATATTAATAGCTCAAGTTAAAATTCCTCCAAATAAAGAAACTAGGAGGCATATGGTAGAGGAAGTTGTTTATATACCTAAGTTGAAAGAGTGAATAATATTCACTGAAGAACTCTCTTCTAGATCATAAAAACAGGGGGAAGAGTATAAGTCAAAAAGTCAACATAAATCAATTCATTAATCCAGCTTAGAATAAAGGGTCTCATACCATGGATGGAATGTGAAGAATATTAAAGAAAAATGTGTGTGATATTTCTTTTACCTATTGAGATTTACAGATAACCCGGCTTCATTTAGCTCAGTGAAATCCACAAAGCCAATATTAAGACACATGGGGTCTTATCAACCCAAAAGAAGGATTTGGTTCTGCAAAGGAAGTATTCAAATTATTTACATACATTTTAATTAAGTGGAACTTGGAAGGCAGTCTAGTGTAGTGGAAAGAATAAGAGCACTGGATTTGGGAGTTCAAAGACTTGGATTTTAAAAGTCCTAATTTTGGTACTTACTAATTATGGGACTCAGACCCCGTCAGCTTCCTAAACTGAAAATGAGCATAAAAAATAATATTTGTTCTACCCTCCCTCAGATGGCTGTAGAAAAAATTATTTTGTAAACTTCCAAGTGGTATAGAAATATGGGCCAGTTTTAAGCATGACTGCAAAAATAGCCATGTAATTCAGAAAGGGCCTGACTTACTGATTATCTTAAGGGTAACAAGTTGAAGTTTTGCTCAAACTTACCGATACTGAAATACTGCATGCTGCTTTGAACAGGAGGGATGATCAATAGGAATATCTGCAATCCGCCGATGTCGGCCCAGAAGATAAGCACTTTGTCTGTGGATGTACATGACAGGAAGAACCTCATCATTCTTAAAGGGATAAAGACGCCAGCGTTTCTTTGGGATCCGTGCTTCTGGAGGCTCACTATACTTTATCACCACACCTCGAAACATGTTGGTATCCTCAAGGAGTGCCCCCGACAGTTCAAAGCTGGGTTTCTCTTTATTCGGTGGATCTTTTCCCTTACTATGGCCACCAGCAGGCTGCAGAACAATCTCCTGATTCTCATCACTGCTGCCACCCACATCTTTTTTCTGGCGACGCTCCCGTCGTCGAGCATTATAAAACTCTCTTTCTGCTTCTTGTTCCTGTAGATTCTGGGCATCTCGGTTCCGCCCACCACTAGGCCTCTCACTAATGGTCTTCCTCTGGTTAGAATGGCTATGGTGTCTGTCCCGGTCACCATTTCTCTCCCGCCTGTGTTCTTGTTCTGACTGCTCCCTGTGTTGCCTTTCATCTCTTCCTCTTCGAGTTTGATTTTCACTTTCCCGTTCCTAAAATTCAAGCAATCATTCAAATGTAGACAGTTTCCAATTAATGAGGTTATTTTCCAAAGCTCATTTTCAAGTTCATTAATTGAAACATAGAACACATCTTCCCATAGGGAAAACATGTTACAAATATATAGTTTTGAGAGGAGTTAAGAGAGAAAAGCTAAAAGAGAAAGCATTTGTTCCCTCTTTTTTTGTAGGACTAGTCAGGCAAAATTTCAAAATAGACAATATTTGCCTTAGGCCTTCTTCCACTTCCTGGGATCCCCTTTCCACCTGCCTTTAAATTGTGCTGAGACCAAAAGAAGGCTGTTTGGGGATAATGTAAGAAAAGAATATAACGATATACCTTCTAAATGAAATAAATCTTTTAACTACCCAAATTGCATATGACAAAGATATAATTTTCCAGTTAACAAAAGGAACATAATTTTGGGCAGAAGTAGCCAACATATATTCAAACTCAATGCAGCCTAGAAAGTCAGTCCTTGGAGTCAGCTTTTTAATTCGGTCTTGCTTCTCACAAATCTCTCTCTTTCTACTTCTAAACACATAAATTCTATTAAGGCACTGTATTTTTTTTTCACAATTGGCTTCTATTGAGGAATGAGGAGAATGCGCCAGTTACAGTAAGTAATAGGTACCTATTGAACAGAGGCTGTCTATATTTCTATTTGGAAATAAACCAAAAGTAACCAATGTATGATTTTAAATTATTTGATATGAATATTAAAATGAGGATATGTTGTTTTGTCTCACATAATATTTTTTGAGATTCATTCACAGTAGCCAAATTTTTAGGAACTAATTTGAGGAAGAAAGATAAGAAATTTCAAGATAATTACTTTTGGTAGTTTTTTTAAAACTTACCTTCTGAAAGCATCAAAGATTTATACTAATATGCTTTTAAAGAAATGGGAGGTTATTAAAGAATTGTACCTCTAAGAATTACATGACAGAGAACCACAGTATGTAGTTCCATTCTAAGAGAACTACAACCAGAGGCACATCATGGAATACAAGCAGTAGCCAGTGCTTCTTTTTCTAAATCTTAAAGAGAATATGTGTGTTTATGTCCAAGCTCTTAAAAGTAATTAGTTCTTTTAATAAAGCCATTCTAAATCCTGTCCCCCTTTTCTCCATAAAAGTAATGCTGGATCCTTGGAGCTCTCTTCCCAATTGAAGAGGAAAGTCCACATGCTAACACTGGATGTAGAAAATGTTAGATTCAGAACCTGTGAATGAGTTATGTCATTTGCAATTACCTGCTTCACCTTGACTACAGGATGATGAGGGCTACGGCTTCTCTTACTTCGAGGAGATCTGCTTCTTCTCCCAAAGGACTTGTTTTTCCTTTTGGTAGGTGATCTTTAGGAAATACAGCACACAGAGGAATTGGTGGTTAAGCTTTAAACCTCTACTCCAATTTCCCTTATCCAAAGGAAATAAAAATTTGACATCTCCTGCCTGGTCTGCTATGAGTTATCATAAACTTGCTGAAGAATAAAACTTTGTAAGCAGTGGAAAATGGAAGGGGGATGTGGGGAGAGAAGAACATAGTACAGCAAAAACTGGCTGAGTAGGAAATCTAAATTATTTAAATCTGCCATAATGTGTGATCATGAGTTATAATAATTCACATTATAGCACTTTATAATCTACAACTATAACAATTTACAGTTTACAAAATTATCTTTTTGTGATAGCCCCACCATTATCCCCTTACTTGGCTGATAAAACTGAGACTCAAAAAGGATAAGACAATGTTCACAAAGTTAATAAGAGTCACAGAATGCTGGAGTCAGGACTCTGAATAAAGACATTTCTATCCCAAACTTAGTACTTTCTCCACTATATTATACTGCTTCTCAAAAAAGAAAAAAAGAAAGAAAGGTGGGTGGATAGAGATGGAGTAGGAAGATGGGGCAGGACAGCAATCACACAAGGCTATGAAACCCTGTGACTTCATGGTGAAAAATATACTTTGTCGTTTGTAAGTCTTTGAGCTCTCATTTCCCCATCTATAAAATTCAATTGGACTAAATACCTGGCCTAGATTCTGCTTCCAACTTCCTCTCTTCCATTCAAGGTCCATCTGAATTGACCTCAGATGTCACCTTTTCTACTAAGAGCCTCCCTGGTCACCACCAACCAAATTCCCTGATATATCGTGTCTTATTTCTTTATAGTCTCATTTTTACTTAACTGAAATGGTCCTTTCCAACTTTTGCTAAATCTCAACTCAGGGAAGATTTTTACTGATAACTTTTTTCTCACTTCATTTCCTCAACCTCATTACTCTGTTTTACTGAACTCTCCAATGCTTCTTCCTCAGGATCACAGGGATCAATGTAATGGTGAATTTTTTAAAGTTACAGTAGGATAAGTTGGAAGGGCTTCAAGTTCAGCATTAATGATAAGACTGTATGTCTGCTGCTTTAAGAGCAGGTTAGATAAATTTGAAGAGGCACATTACCAGAAAGTTGGCTAAGTGATTGACCACAACAATCTATAAAATCTATTAAATTGTGGAGCAATATTTCAATAGAAGGCGTATTCGTACCAGAAAACCACAGAATCTTAACAAAAAACCAAAATATTGGGGGAAGGATTTAGGACTGAAAGGTTTGTAAAGATGAAAAATTATCAGATCCTTTAAAAGGCTTAAAATCTTCTATGTGGGCACTGGGGGTAGAGTTATGAACAGCAACAGCAAATTACAATTACATTATGCACTTTACAAATTCCTATCCTCACAAAAACCCTATAAAATGAATTAAGTCCAACAATGCCTAGTTCTATATTCTGAAACAACAATAAGAAAGGCAAAACAGCGGTTAAAAAAAATCATTTCCAAAGATAGCTCTTTAGACTTTACAAAACCCTTGTATACATTATCTCAACTCACCCACAAAATAACTCTCTGACATAACGAATTGGGTAACAAGATGCTGCAGTGAATAAAGTGCCAGGTCTGGGAGGAAAATGGATCATCCTGAATTCAAACCCTAATTATGTGGCCCTGGGCAAGTCATCTAATCCTGTTTGCCTCAGTTTCCTCATCTGTAAAATGAGCCGGAGAAGGAAATGGCCATCACTGCGGTACTTTTATCAAGAAAATTCTAAGTGGGGCCACAAAGCCTTCAACACAACTTAAACAGCAAAAACACCATTAACGCATTTTTATTTTTGGAAACCAGAAAAAGGAAGCGCCTTAGCCGATGCCAGTGGCAGGAGCAGAATTAGAACCCAGGGCTCACTGGGCAGGGCTCTGCTACACCACAGTTGCCTCTCTAAAGGGAATAAGCCAGTTCGCCAATAGTCACGGCACAGGGAAGGTCCTACCAAGAACGCCGGACCAGGGCAATTGTAAGGCAACGCTTCCTAGACTTGCTTGGGGCGGGAGCAGGAAAGAGAAAGGACGGCACTCAGGCAGAACCTCGGAGGGAGTGACCAACACCGAAATCGGGACGTCCGGACAACGGCGAGGGCCGGGAGCCCAGCGCCCCGAGGGGGCCAGCCCCATAATAAGCGAGAGCTGGAGTCCAAGGGGGAGAGTACGAGGAAGCGCGAGGACGGGGAGCACGGAGACGTCCCCGAGTCGGAAAGGGGCCGTACCTGCTGCCGCTGCCAGCGCGGTCGCCGGAGGCGCGAGCGCTGCGGGCTCGTGGGGCTGCGGCCGAGGCCGGGGCCGGCAGGGGCGCCTCCTCCTCCGGCGCCGGGCTCGGACTCCCCGAGGAACCGCGCCGGGCCCGGGGCCGGGGCCGGTGAGAGCGGGACGCAGGCGTCGGGCTGCGCCGCTCCTGCTTCACCAGCGACAGATCCGGCACCAGCACTTCCTCCCCCGCCGCTTCCCCCGGCTCGTCCTCGTCCTCCCGCCGCCGCCGCCGGCGCCGCTGCCTCCGCTCCCGCTCGGGCTTCG
This sequence comes from Sarcophilus harrisii, assembly GCF_902635505.1. Taxonomy (NCBI): domain Eukaryota; kingdom Metazoa; phylum Chordata; class Mammalia; order Dasyuromorphia; family Dasyuridae; genus Sarcophilus; species Sarcophilus harrisii. The sequence continues at coordinate 542,306,721 of NC_045428.1, forward strand.
CCTCCTTCATCCTCGCGGACCCGGGCCAGTCGGCTCCTCAGCGACGGCCCGAGCGCGCACTCCCGGCTTCCGGTTCCGGGGCGGCTTAAATTCTTCTTCCGCCTAACAAGCGGAAGTCGGCTTCCTGGAGGACCTGGGGCGCTCTGTGTTTGTGCCCCCTCACTAGAGCTGCTGACAGTAAACGCGGCTCTAGGAAGAGGCGGGAGAAGCCGCGGGGAGCCTCGGCTGTAAGCTCAGGCGGGATGAAGTCTCATCCTAAAAAAAAAAAAAAAAGAAGTTCGTTGCCCTTCCCCACCCCCCTCCCCCTGCCCACTCAGTCTTTGGAGAACAGCAGCCATTTATTCGCCCCCCCCCCCCCCAGACCCTCGCTGGATCCTTAGGGGGCACTGTCACTGACCCTGCTTTGTAGAGAGGCAAGCAAAGGCGGAGTGAATTGCCCCAATTCAACCAGCCTGGAGGGTCTGACGTCGGACTTGAACTCGGGGACTTCCGGGTCCCGCGCCGAGCGTCACCTAGTGGCTCGTTGTCTCTTGCTGCGGCCAGACTTTCCGTGATCTTATTGCAGAAGAAAGGGAAGAGTGGGCAGGGCGGAGGAGGAGCGCACAGAGTCCGGGCGGCGTCATTAGCCGCAGAACTTTCCCGCCAGTAGAATGCGAGCTCGTCGGGGGCAGGGGTGGGTTCCATACTAGAGGTTTAATAAATACTAGGAAGGAAAAGAGGGAAGACGTGGTGGGGCGTGGGTGGAACCCCAGCCAGTGTCAGTGAGGTGTCTGAAAAGACCTCCAAATTACGGGCGAAGGTTTCACTCCGCCGTTGCCCAAGTTCCAGAAGAGAGTTTAGTGAAGAAATAGGGGACTACGCCGTTGATTGACAGGTTAAATTCCAAAAGAGAGCTAGGCTCACCATCACCAAGAGACACGAGGGCTGAGTTCCTCAATGGAACTCGACCGTTAAAAGAGGAAATTGTTGTCTTTTTCGAGGAAGACTCCAACATAGCACTATGTCAGAGTCCAGTTACCGCGCATCCGACTGTGACTGGTCAGTACGAGTCCGGAATATCCTGCTACAGCTTAGGCACAAATAAGAAGGAATTCAGGCTTTTGCGGGTGATGTTCAGCCCCAGATTCATTCATTCATTCATTCATTGTACAAGCATTTATTAAGCATTGATTGCACGATGAATCCTGGCTTAGCGCCGCAGGAAGATCAGGAATTCTGCTAGTAATAACTGGAGAAAGCAGCCTGGGGTAATAAAGGGCCGGTGTTAGAACCATGGAAGACAGAGTCTGACAAATAGCAGCTGAGCCCCCTAAGTTTGCAAATGTTACAGAAGGCTGCATTTCTGAACCACTGGAAGAAGTTTCACCACCAGGAATTCTTTACAAATGAAATCTCACCTACAACAAATAAAAACCCAAAATAACAACAGAAAAAAAAATTCTCTTTTGTGAATTATTGGGAAAGGACTAGTTCAGGGTCTACACAGCAAATGTCATAGGCAAATTTCAAACCAGGTCTTTCTCCCGTGAAGCTCATTCTCCGTCTTCCAGCAGAACAGAAGATGCTCACAAAGTTTCTTAATTCGTGTGTGTCAGTGTGTGCGGGAAAGATCCCTTTAACATGGAATAAAACCTGTTTTAAAATAGTGGTAGCTAGCATCTATATGGCATTTAAAGGTTTACAAATTTGTTTCACAAATATCTCATGTGTTCCTCACCACAACCCTGGGAAGTAATTATTAGTCCCACTTTCCAGATGAGAAAACTGAGAGGGACTTAGGTTACATGTTTAGTCCAAGGTAGTATCTGAGACAGGATTTGAATCCTGGTCTTCCTGACTCCAGACTTATCTGAAGTACTGTTTGAAATAAAATGAAAAGGATTATAAAGAAAACAATTATACTGAAATTTTGATAACTCAAAATGTTAAATAAGTTCACAGACCCGGGATGAAGAACACAAGACAAATAATATAAAGGAGCCTGTGATCATTAATAGCGCTCATTTGTATAGCGCTTTAAGATTTACAAAGTGCTTTTCTCATAAACATTCTAGGTGCCCCAGAAGCAGGTTTCTTGCCCAGGGCTAAGTGACAAAAAAGTTCCATCAGGATACTGGGGGGGGGGGGGGGGGGGGGGGGGGGGGGGTTGAGAGCGTTAGCCAATCCCTCGGGTCTCCTATCGCCACGCCCCCACTACTAGCTCCGCCCCCACCACTAGTTGCAGCTGGGCACGAGTGGTAGTGGCGGGGGTGGGGGTGGGGCCTCAGTTTCCATGGTGACAGTAAACAAGGCTGCGGAGCCACTGCTGCAGCAGCCACCATGATTCCCCCAGTTGACTCTCTGCTCAAGTATGACACCCCGGTGCTAGTGAGCCGGAACACAGAGAAGCGGAGCCCCAAGGTGGAAGCTAGGGAATGGAAATGGGGATTGCAGGGAGGGAGGGAGCAGGGAGGGAGGAGAGGTAAAGAGAATGTGGAAGGGAAGAGGAAAAGAAAGAGAAAGTAGAAACAGCGAGCGGGAGAGGAGTGGACGGGGGAGGAGGGATGGGGATAAAGGGATAGGGAGGATGGAAGAAATAGTGGGAGGACTGAGGAGGGAAGAAGCATGAAGAGGAAGGCGAAGGAGAAAGGAATGTGGCTGGGAAGAGAGGAAGAAAGTGGGAAAAGCAAAGGGAGGGAGGTGACTAGGAGGGAAGAGCAAAGAGGGAAGGGAGAGAATGTGGAAGTTAGGAAGAGAGGAGAAGTGAGGGGGATGGGAGAGGGAGTGAGCAAAAGGAGGAATCGCAGAAGAGGACACGGACAAAGGGGAAAAGGTGAGGGCAGGAGGAGGAAAAGGAAGGAAGGCAAAGATGAGGGCAGATGCATGGGGGATGGAAGGAGTAAGAGAGAGAAGAAAAAGAGGGAAGGGAAGAGGAGAAGGAAAAGACACAGAAAAAGAGCCCAGGACCAGTTGTGGGGGCCAGGTCTCTGAAATTCTCTGTCATCTTCTCAGGCCCGTCCCCTGAAGGTCAGCCCCCAGCAGCCAGTGGTTACAGGGCCAATCCCACAGCCACCTAAAAGCAAGGCCATCCCTTCTACCTCTACTGCCCCAGACCCCTCCAAGCAGGCGGAAGAGATTCTGAACTCCATCTTGCCACCCAGGTAAAATCATCAAAAGATAATCAAAAGCTGGAAAGTTCCCGAAGGGATTGTATGGCGGGGGTCCAAAGACTGACTTGGCCAAATTAGCAGTCTCATCCTGTATTTGGCTACAGGGCAATGAAGATTTTAATCATGGCAACTCTACTAAAATGTAGTACAGCAGGGGAGGGAATAGCTAAAATGATCAGGTAATAGATCCTGGAAGTAATGACATCAGCAGTACCTAGTAGCTAAAGCAGCCAACAGTCCTGGAAGAGTCCCACAGAGTCTCTCTTTCCCCCACAGGAATGGGGAAAAAATCACAAGATTGGACATTTAAAGTTGTGAGGGACCCTGGAGCTCCTTAATCCAACACCCTCTCCCTTATTTATAAATGAGAAACAGGCGGGGAGTGGGTTGGAGGGCCTCGTCCTTTGACTCTGATACAAATAGGCAGCAGCTTCACACACAAAGAAGAGGGAAGGGGCGGAGAGACACAGAAATCTCAAGCCCCAAAGATATGAGCACCTTTTTTCCCCTCCAAGATCTGAGCTCTAGAACCCAAGGGTCTGATCTCCTCACACCAGGTTCCTCTAATTATAATCTATCTACCATCCTAATAGAATCCTCATTGCATCATATAATGCCAGATCTGGAAGGCGCTTTAAATATTATTTAATCCAACTATTATATTAACATGGAGATTGAGTCCAATCTAAGATCAATTAGTCTTAGTACCCCAGGGCCTTCAAGTAGTTCAGGATCCTTCATGCGCCTAATATGTCATTTTTGTCCTGGCTATTATCCTGATAGAATCATAGAACACAAGAACTGTAAGACTGCAAAACCATCCAACTCCATCCATTTCAATTTTACATGTGAGGACATATAGGGAGGTAGTCAAGTCTTTTCAGGAAGACATGTTGCCTCGGAGACTCATTAGTTGTATGAACCCGAGCAAGTCATTTTACATCTGTCAGATTCATTTTCCTTATAAGTAAAATATAAACCAATAGTACCTTCCTAACTGGGTTGTTGGGAGGGTCAAATTAGATAATGTATGTACTTTACAAACCTTATAAAGTGCTCTGTAAATGCTAGTTACGGTTATCATAACTACTGTTGCTCAGAGTCAAAGAGAAAAAAGCTCCGAGGAGGGACCAGACTGCTGCTTGAGGGTAGATGGAATGATGACAAGAAGCAATGCAGAGAAGGCAAAGTTGATAAAATTTTACTTTACTTCTATTTTTCTCTGCCAAGAATAATGATTTCTGGACAAGGAAAAAAATTGCTTTTAGGGAATCAGAACCCAAGATAAGTGAGGAGATAATAAGCAAGCATCTAGTTTATCCTAGAGTGACTCATGTCCCTGCAGCCAAATGACCTCCATCCCAGGATGGTAGAAGAACTGGCTGATGTGATGACAGCTGCTTTCAGTGATTTTTGAAAGATTTTGGATTTCCTCCCTAGTGGCAGAGGCCTCCCTGCAGTGTCTCACTCCAGACACTCCATCTCCTAACTTGAGTCATTTTCATAGGCTGTCTTTGATGTCTGGAATTCTTTGTCTTCTCATATTTGTTTCTTGGTTTTCCTGCAACTCTCAACTAAAATCCCACCTTTTACAAGAAATCTTTCCTGATCCTGGTTAATGCCAGCACCTTCCTTCTGAGATTACTTCCACCTTATCCTATCTATATCTTGTTTGTACATAGTTTTTTGTATGCCATTTCTGTATTAGACTGTAAGCTCCTTAAGAGCAAGATTTTCTGTTCTCCTTAGAGAGAGGAAGTACTAGGCTAGAAGTATATCTACTCTTTTAAATATTCATTTAGGACCTAGCTTCTTAAATTGTGTTAGGACCCCATATGGGGTATGAGTTATTATCATTAATTGTTTGATTTGTACACCTGTTTTATATATCTATATACCTGGGGTCACCTAGAAATTTCATGGGTGAAAATCAAGTTTAAAAAACCATGATTTAGGAGATTTGATTGAGTTCAAACTAACTTCTGATCACTTTGACATTTCTTGTGGAAGGGAGACTTTAAACTTTATATACAAAGCTTGACCCTTTGACCATCTAATACCAGTTCCATGATGAATATATATAGGAAATAGCAAAAAAAAAACTTATTTGTCCAAATCATAGCAAAAAAGAAATCAGAGTAAGAGTAAAGGAGTTCTTCCATTGAGAATGAGATAAATCAACTCAACCAAGAGAGGCAAAGAGTCCTGGATTTGTGTTTTCTTTCAGCAATCTGAAGTGGGATTGACCTCTGTCATCTTCCCTCTCTTGAAGCTAAAAGCATCTGAAGCAACTCAACAATTTGAAAAAGACTACTAAAGAGCACTGTCTCTGAAGAATCCCAAAAGGGGACTGTTGAACTCTTGAGCTCTTTATCTCACCAGCTCCACTCCACCCTTCACACAACTCGGTATTCATTTCTATCAATAAAAAGAGTTCCGTATCAATGGGCTTTGGGAAAAGGTTTCAGCTAGATTTTAGCAAAGCATTTGATAATTTATGTTGTTGTTTTTGCAAAGATGGAGAGTTGTGACCTGGACAATAACATTACTTGATAGATTCAGAACTAGCTGGGTGGCCATTTCCTTTCCCCAAATGGTCATTAAAAAAAACCTCATTTTTTGAGGTTAGCTTGGAAAGAGATCTTCAGTAGAATACCTTAGAGATTTGTATTTGCTCTTTTTCTCATCGACTTGGATAAGGCATAGGTAGAAGAAAGGACATGAAAAATGGTGTGGAGATAAAAATGACTAGTTGTGGCCACTGAGAAGGTGTGCAAGCAGGAGAAGAACAAGGAATAGAGAAGGTTGTAATAGAGGAACTACTGGTTGAAGGAATTAGAGATATTTAACTAGGAAAAGACAAGACTATGGAAAGAGATCATAATTGTCTTAAATCTTTAAAAGGCCCTCCTTACATGGGAGAGGAAGTAGGCTAGCTCCAGTAGGCCCCATAAGACATTATTAGAGGTAATGCAGAGAGGAAGGTTGAGGCTCCATTATAAGGAAGCAGTTTCTAGCAGCATAAACCCTAGAGGTGGAATGGGCTGACTTAGGGGGTAGCAGATTCCATTCTCTTCCAAGATCTTCAAGCAGAAGCTAGATGACCAAGAGTGAGTCCTAGACAATAGGACAATAGTCTTAAGACAATTCAGAACTAAACAGTTGGCCAATCAGAGGAGATTTGGGGGCAGTATGGCCTGGACTGTGGGTTCTGAGGGTGAATTCTAGCCCCAACATTCTATGAATATGAAATTAAAGAGACAGATTTTGGTGTAGTGTAGTGAAATTTCCTAACAACTAAGCAAGAACTAGTGGAACATTATTTTCTCAAAGTATGGTCTAGAGAATCTTGGGGATCTCTGAAACCCTTTTAGAGGGTCTACAAATTCAAAAAGTTTTTATTTCCAATATGGTAAATGTCTATAAATATAACCCAGATAAACAAAAACTCTTTGGAGAGATCCTCAATAATTTTTAATAGGATAAAGATACTGAAAACAAAAGTTTGAGAACCACTGTTGTAAAGGATAATCTTGTGAGATACATGTTAGATTAACTAGCCTCTCAGGCCCCTTCCATCTCTCACATTTTGGGATTTTTTAGAAGTATTAGGGCAGGGAACATGACCTAGGACTTCTGACTCTTTTGGTGTGTCAACCCTTCTGCACTGGTCATTCCCCAAATGCTTCTTCAAAGCCATTTCTAGAAGTCTTTCTCTGTGTTCTGACTCATCTGTTCTCTTCATTTTACTGTATCCTCACTTTACTTACAGAAGGCTTCAATAAACAGGGCAGTATTTCTCTGAAGTGAGCTCACAGTCTGGTTCTCTAACTCCAGGCAAATTGAGTTTCTTTTCTGGACCTCAGTTTTCTTACCTGTGAAATGGAACTAATAATCCCTGCCCTTCTTTCCCTTGGAGCTATTGTACAATTGATAACATTATATAAATGTGAGCTATTGTTACTGTAATCTTGTAGTTGCTATAGAATATGGAATGAAATGGGATAGAATAGAAAAGCGTTTGTTACTGCCTTCTTACTATGAGTGAAACACTGTGCTAAGCATGAAGAACACAAATAGAAAATCAGTATCGTCCCTCTTCTCAAGGGACATTTTTGAAGGGAAACCAACATATATAAAAAGTTTTAATTGAAATGGACAAATAGAAGGTCCAGTGGTTCTTAGAGTGTAGAAGAAAGGTAGATGAGAAGATCCAGGGGTCTTTAGTTTGCAATGGCAGGTAAGCCAGAAACACCTGGGGACAGTAAGGATGTAGTGATAGAGCCATTATGGTCTGCTACACTGATGATAAATATTTAACTTGAAAAACCTAAAAGTCAAAAAGTAAAGGGGAAGTTGGTGCACGATGTTTTCTTCAAAGATAGCACTCAGTGCAGCTGCTGAAGCTGAAATCCAACAATGTATGAATCAGTTCTGTGATTTTTTTTTTTGTGCTAATTTTGTCCTAATAATTAACATCAAGAAAATACAAGTGCTCCACCAGCCAGTACCACATCTTCCATATGTGGAACCATTGGTTACAGTACATGGAAAAGTTTGAATGCTGTGGAGAAGTTCACATACCTTGGCCGCACACTTTCTAGGGATGTACATTGATAATAAAGTTGACATATCCATTGCCAGAGCTCAGTGTTTTGGAAGCTCTAAAGGATAAGAAAAGTATTAGATTCTGCCAAATTCTACCAAATTCTGAACTGAAACAGAATTATTGTGTCTCTGAAATCTGTACAGTCTTACCATTGCAAAGCCAGGAAACTGAATCACTTCCATCTGAATTGTCTTGGGAAGATTCTGAAGATCACCTGGAAAATTAAAACCTTGAGATCCTTTCTTGAGCAAATCCGCCAAGTATTCAAACTGTACTGTAGAAAACATAACTCCAAAGGACTGGTCGTGTTGTTAGAAGGCCAAAGGTATGCTTGCCTAAAAGTCTTGTTTTATAGAGAGCTCTCATTCAAGGGAAGTGTTCACATGATGATCAGAAGAAATGCTACAAGAACACTCTGTGCAGAACTTTGGAATGGATTGCATGCCATGGGAGATACTGGCAAAGGACCCATCAATGAAGGTTCTATGCTCTTTGAGCAAAGCAGAATTACAGCGGCTCGAAAGGAACAGGAGCTGGGCAAATTTAGAGAATGTGCCCCACATGTCCACTTTTTTGCCTGACCTCTTGTAGAGCATTCTGAGCTCATATTGGTCTGATTATCCACAGTCAGATACACTGCAACTTAACTCTTAGCTTAGTGATATCATTTTGGTCCTCTCTGAGAAGGAAGAACAACAACCAAACAACCATAGATAGTAAGGCCAAAGAATCTAGAAGGTATGTGGATGGTGACTCTTCGATCATATAAGATGTTTGAGTGGCTGTGTCTCAATCGATGATTATTTGAATCATCAATTCAAATCAGGGTCAAGGAATAGGATGTATGTGAGAACACCCATCTGGGTGTTTAGAGAGATAGACAGTTCTTTCAAGGATGTTGCAGTCAAGGAAAAGTGAAAGATGGAACAATAGCTGGGTAGACTAGAAGGAGTCATGGAAATTTTTTTTCAGAATGGAGTGAACCAAACAGATGAAAAATGGACAGCTTACGAATGGAACTGAGGGAGGAAGAGCAGTCTAGAGGGAGATCGAGAGACAGAAAGGTTAGGTGAAAGATCTTTGAACTTGGAATTAGAAACCTTGGGTTGACTCCTTGATCTGATGTTTAACTATTTGTGTGACTTTGAATATATCCATTTACCCCTTTGAGCCTCAAAATTGGTTCCAGTTTTAGATTATTTATATGCAATCATATAAAACACATTTCTATATTAATCATGTTATGAGAGAAGAAATAGACCAAAAAAACATAAAATAAAGTAAAACTAGAATGCGTTGATTTATATCAGTTCTTTCTCTGCATATATATATCACTTTCCATCATAAGTCCATTGGGATTGTCTTAGATCATTATATTGCTGAGATCATCAAACAGTGATCTCAAAAACAGGTTTTGCTCACTTCACTTTGCATCAGTTCATGTAAATCTTTCTAGGTTTTATCTTTGCCACCATAAAAAGAACTTCTATAAATATTTTTTGGTGCTGAGACTTTCTGTGTGACATCATTTGCACAATGTTAATGTGCATTTCTTTTATGCCTGAAAAGTACAGCATGAGTAGAGAGTTTCAGAGCATGCTAGGTCTGGGGTGTGCAGGCAGTAGGGTAGAATTCTAGAGATAAAAACTATTTGTGGATAATTCATAATGTGGTTCAGTTTGATGTGGCTAATGAATGATAACTAGCAAAAGGCCTTGCACACACTTAGTGCCTTCTCTTCCACATCTTTGCTTGGACCACTTCTAACCGTCTGGATGTTCCTCTTCTATCTCCTTTGATTGTGCTTTCTATTGATCCTTATTTCTTCCTTTCTTCAGTCCCATCTGCCCTGGGAAGCCTATCCCTCTTGGGCCTAGCCTGTGGTAATCTAGGCCTCTTCCAAGTATAACTAGATCAACATTGAGCATAACTTTGGATTATGGCTTATTTGCTTTTTCATTCTTTTTTCTTGAAAGACTGTGGGCTCCCTGAAAGCAATGACCATGACTGACTTATTTTTCCTTTGACCATAGCCCTGAAAATAGACCTGAATATTTTACACATTTATCAAGTGCCTATTGTGAGGAGAACACTGTGTTAGGCTGTAGAGAAATTTTAATGTTTACATAAGGACAGTTCCTGTTTTCATAGAGCTCACACTTTAGGAGCAGAGATGGGGCACATACCCAAATATATGCAATTTCAGATTAAAGGTGGATTAGCATAACATAGTGCTTTACATATAGTAACATCTTAATGTTTGTTTAACAATGATTTCTTGAAATAGCTTTGGAAAACCAGACTTGATGGAGTACGTGGAGCTATTTGACCATGTTTTAAACCCAAACCACTCTGGCTCTCACTGACTGGCCAATAATAAGTTCCAGCCCATGCCTCACTTGATCCTGTTTGGGTTTTGATTCACTCTGGGCTCAGGGTAAATGTAAACAGCAGTTGTTTCTGGCCAGAAACCATGAGGGTCTAACCCTCCCAGTTTTTTGTTTTTTTTTTTAAGTGAGCAAACTAAACCATCTTTTGCCTCTTTAACCTAATCCTTAAATCACTGAATGGGTATTGCCTTTGACAAACTGAAACCTGGGAAAGATCTTAGCTTTTAAAAAGACCAAAGTCCCTATTATACCTGGGAATCATCTCCAGTTATCCTGACCTATATCTTTCCACTGGATTCCCATGAGCTTGGAGGAGAGAGTGAGCCCAGCCTCATTTAAATCTAATTCATTTGCAAGTCAAAACATCACTCTTCTGATGGTTCTCTTCTAGACAAAGGACAAACAACATCAATTTATATTCACCCAAGATTCAGTGTAAGATTGGAGGGAAAATATAATTACTGATTGGGAATTGTGATCAGGAACAGTTTACTAGAGGAAGTTCACCACAGGGGGTAGTGTGAGCAAAGACATGTTGGTGTGAGAGCAGGTGCTCACTGCTGGAACATAAAATATTCAGCTAGCTTACTATGCATTGATTCTATGCTGCTTGTGCTAATTTTGGTCTAAAAATTAATACTAAGAAGAATGAATTGTCGGGAATACTCATTAGGAAGACATAATAGTTTCAGCAGGGGTCAACGAGTACTTGTTTGAGATCATGGTAGTAGGAATAGAATGGAAGAGAAGGGTGGGAGAGATGTGGCAAAAGTAGAATCCTTAGGACCTGGTAACTGCTTGGACATAAATATGAAAGAGAGGAAAGTTTGAATGATAGTTTCAGCTTTATAAATATGGGAGCCTCAGCTAATGGTGGTGCAACAGAAGGAACTGGTTTAGCATAGAAGATAAAGAGCTTGGACATGTTCAGTTGGACTTGCTGATTAGCCTTCTCTGAGTTAGAAATGCACATCTAATACTTAAAGCCAGAGCTGAAGGGATGGACTTAATTGTCTTCTGCCTAGAAATGGGAGGTAATATTGAGAGAGTGAATGACATGGCCACAGGAAAAAGCATAGAGAGGGACAAGCACTGACCTTAAAGAATATACATATTAGAAGGTTTATAAGAAGACCAAGTGAGAGAAGCAGCTAGAGGAATAGGAGAACCTATTTACTTTTTTTTTTTTAATAGCCTTTTATTTACAGGATATATACATGGGTAACTTTACAGCATTAACAATTGCCAAACCTCTTGTTCCAATCCTTCACCTCCTACCCCCCCACCCCCTCCCCCAAATGGCAGGATGACCAGGTAGATGTTAAATATATTAAAATATAACTTAGATACACAATAAGTATACATGACCAAAACATTATTTTGCTGTACAAAAAGAATCAGACTCTGAATTATTGTACAATTAGCTTGTGAAGGAAATCAAAAATGCAGGTGTGCATAAATATAGGGATTGGGAATTCAATGTAATGGTTTTTAGTCATCTCCCAGAGTTCTTTTTCTGGGTATAGCTAGTTCAGTTCATTACTGCTCCATTAGAAATGATTTGGTTGATCTCGTTGCTGAGGATGGCCTGATCCATCAGAACTGAACCTATTTACTTTTGCAAAATAATCAGTCTTGATTCTGGACCCTTTGGCTCACCATTCTGCATTACATTTGGAGTCACAATGTCTAGTTGAAAGTTGCTTAGAATGAGAAGAGAATTCTTTGGTGATTTAAACAGAATTCACTACGAAAGTCTGGTGCTTCTGAAACTAAGAAATGGCAGTGTCCAGCACCAGAGGGATAGATGTTGGGTAGATTGTTAACACCATCAAAAGTTACAGAAAGGGCCAGCAGCAGACCATTGTAGTTGTTGAATCATGTCCAAGTTTTCATGACTCTGTGGACCATAGTACACCAATCCTGTCCATGTAATTTTCTTGGTAAAATACTACAATAGTTATAGATCCTTCTCCAGTGGATTAAGGTAATTTAGGTGACTTGCTGAGAGTTACACTGTAACTTGCCCAGAGTTATATAACTAGTAAGTGTATGTGTCAGAATTTGAACTTGGGGGTCTTTCTGACTCCAGGACTAACACTCTATCCACTGAGCCACTTAGCTGCCTTAATCATTGGTTTTGGTGCTTAGAAGGTACTTCTTAGAAGGTATCTTGAAGAGGACAGTTTTGATAGAGTGGCGAGGCACTGTGAAATTGCAGGAGATTGAGGAAAAAGGGGATTGATGGAACAGTAACGTGAACCAGAAGGGTGGAAAAAAGGCTTTTTCAGGACTGGGGAGGGCCGAGCAGAGGAAAGGGATCTAGTGTATAGAGAGAAATTAAAGATGCATGGGGATAGAGTGTGGTTAGGAAGGGGATAAGTGTTGGAGCAATTGTGGAAGAGAGAGAAGGGATTGGGTTCAAAGGTGCCTATTGAGGAATCTTAACTATTTTGATCTCTTTACTTTTGTGATTAAGAGGAAATGGGAGAAAGAGGGCAACAGTGAAGAGGAGTGAGGCTGAGGGAATTGATATTGTATTACCTTTGATCTTCACAAAAAAGTCTAGATTATCTGTTGTCCAGTGGTGGTGGGTGGTTGGTTTTGCATGACTGCAAATAGGGGTTGGAGGAGAAAAGAGATTTGGAAAAGTTCACTGTGATGTTTCACTTCTCATTGCAGAAGTGATGGATTGGAGGTACTGAGTGAAGCATATATTATCAACATGGCCAATGTATTGATTTGAAGTGAAAAGAATAGATCCCTCTGTTTAGCATTCATTTTGCATAGCTATATTTCTTTATTATAAGGGGGTTTATTTGTGAGGAGGGAAATGATTGGGAAAGACCAGTGGAAAAAGAGCATTAATAAAATATTTTTAAAAGAAGGAAATTTTAGGAAAAATGGAAAGAAAATTTGCATAAGGAGTGAAAGTCAAAGGTGGATGATGATCTTTTTTTTGTCTTCATTTTTGAAGAGGACCAATGACATCACTTGTACATAAATTGGTTTTAAATGAGGCAGAATTGCACAAAGTTGTCAGCCTCATTTTTTCTTCCAGAGTTATTGAAGTACAGTGGCAGACAATAGTCAACAACAGTTGATGGCCCAGGATGCTGTGGAAGACCTTGGTGTTTTTGGTGTCTGACCAAGCCCCATGGACCTGCCTCAACCACCTTTCAGATTGTTCTCATCCACTCATTCTGTCAAGGGGAGTCTTCCCTTGCTTGGGGTACACATCGCCTAACTCACTGATGTGTCTGAGGCCTGTCAGTTACCTGCTACATAGTTTAATATAATCTGCCAAAACACTTTGCCAGGGTATGGCCCTGCTGCATCCTACAGCTTCTTGGAACCATAAATGAAAATTGGATAATAAATAGGTAGAAATCAAAGGTGGAGAGCAGCCCTGAAAAGGACTGAGTAAGCCCTCACACCAAAGGGGCTAGTCTTCCTTGCACACTCCATCCACCCTGATAGAAGATTTCATTGTTAAGGAACAATTAGGAGCCAGCAGAGGTTATAAACAAGGTATTAAGGATGAGTGAAATTAGTTCAGTTCTGTGACTTTTTTCAAAGACTTTCAGCAGCCAAAAAGTGAGCATGGAAAAAACTAGACTTGTAGCCACAGTAGATGCAGCATCTGAGCACCCATAGGAGGAGTAAGGAAAGGACGAAAGAAGCATGAAAAGGATCCCAAATATTTGCTCCTTTACACTGTGAATTGGGTTTAGCCTGAGGCTTACCAGAAAGGGGTAGTTAATGGATGGGGGGAAGGTGAAACCATTCAGGAACCTCAGAAGCCTGAGATTCTTCATCATGTGAAGCAGAAAAGAGCCCCATTATACACGATATTCTGATGACTGAGGGTTAACACGGGAGAACCTCTAATAGCCTTGAAACCTAGGTGTCATTCTTGACTCCCCAGGCTCCCTTTTTCCTACATCTAATCAGTTGCCAGGTTCTTTTGATATTACTTTGATACTATCTCTTGTATACATCTACTTCTCTCTTCTGACTCTACCTCCCCCCCCCCCCCCCCCCCCCCCCCTTTCAAGCCCTCATCACTTCACATCTGCACTACTGCTGGGAATTGAGTCTGCCTGCTTCAAGTCAATCAGCTGTCAAATTGATCTTCCTAAAAGTACAGATCTGATCATCTCCCTCCCTCCTAACCTTTCTCTCTGTCTCTGTCTCTCTCTGCTCTCCCCTGCCAGCTTCTTTGTTGTCTTCTCATATCTTTCTGTTCTTCACAGATTTCCCTGAACCAGTGACCTTAGCCTCCTGCCCCTTCCTAACACGTGGGTATCTCCCATGCCTAGGAATCTCTCTTTCCTCATCCCTGCCTCCTGGCTGCCCTAGTTTCTTCCTTCAAGCCTCAGCTAAAATTCCACCTTAAAAAGAAGTCTTTTCCAGTTACCTTTAATGGTGGTTCCTTCCCCCTGTTCATTATCACCGCTTTATCCTGCATATATCTTATTTGTGCCTAGTTATTTGGGAGTTATTTCCATCACACTGTGAGGTCTTGAAAGCCAGGACCATCTTTTGCATTTCTCTCTATCCTTAGTGCTGGGCATAGTATTTGACTTACAGTAGGTACTTAATAAATGCTCAGAAATCAGAAGTGTTGGGTTTGGTTCAGAGCTCTCTCATCTAATTGTCTGACCAGGGATAAATCCATCCTCCTCAGCTGTGAAATGAAAGGCTTGAATTAGACAGAGTCTCTAAGGTTCCTTCTAAGCCATGACACTCCTCAGTGCTATGAGTATGATTCTGTGATCCCTTAAGTACTAGGTCTTGGAACCGATTAGAGGTTTTCCTTCTTGTTTGCCATGAGCACAGAGAGTTTGTGGTGACTTGACTGCCTGCCGCCGTTGCCCCTGACTTTGTCCCTATGTTGTGTGTTTGTGCTACAGAGAATGGGTGGAAGACACTCAACTATGGATCCAGCAGGTGTCCAGCACCCCCAGCACCAGGATGGATGTGGTGCATCTTCAGGAGCAGCTGGACTTGAAGCTGCAGCAGCGACAGGCTCGGGAGACTGGAATCTGCCCAGTGCGCAGGGAGCTGTACTCCCAGTGCTTCGGTGAGTACATTTATGGGCAGCAAGGTGGGGAGTAGGATGGCCGCTGAGAGCCAGGATGGGGTGCAGAGGCATCCAGCTGGGCTCAGCTCATGAAAATGGCCTCTGGGACTTGTCGGGCTTCTTCCTTCAGCATCATCAGCTATTAAATGTAAGGATTGTGGCTCTTAATGTTAGGGACACTGACGCCCAGAGATTGTCAGTAAGTCAGCAAGCATTTATGAAGAACTTACTCTGTGTACCAGGTACTGTGCACAGATGGGCAGACAGAGAAAGGCAAAAACAGTCTCTGCCTTCAAAGAGCTCACATTTTAATGGAGGAGACAACTTGCAAACACGTATGTGCACATAAAATATATACAGTGTAAAAGAGAGATCATCTCTGAAGGCAGACACTGGCAGGGGACTGGGGCATGGTGAAGACTGGAGAAAGCTTGTACAAGATGAAATTAGTGCTGAGTTTTAAAGGAGGTCAGAACTTCCTTTAGAAGGAAGGTAGAGGTGGTGAGGAAAAATAGAGCAGGAGGTGGGAGCGGGAGGGCAGCCAGAAAAAAGCAGAGAAGGGGGTAAGTGATAATAGGTCCAAGATCACCAAGTAGGGTGTATTAGACTTACACATATGTAGATATATACATATATATTTATATCTATCTACATATGTATATATATCTGTTTCTTATAGATTCTAAATATTAGTCTTTTTTCTAATATAGTCATAGAACATAATTTCTGCCAGTTTGTTTCTTTGCCTTTAAAGGTTTTGCTTTTTGTTACATGAAATCCTTTTTTTAAAAAAAAAATCTGTACATAAACAAAGCCACTGATTTTTGTGCCTTAATAACTCCTTCCATTTATTTGATTAAATACTCGTATTCTTTGTGGGTGGAATGTTGTTTTTTTTAAAACTGACTAGTAATTTTCTCCTAGCTTCAAAAGTCTAGGGTGGGTACCCTCTGCTAATTCAATTCCCTCCTTGGCAGTGAACACAAATCTCCTTACAGAAGCCTCACTTAATACTGGTATTCGGGTATTTGACCCCTGGAGGTCACAGCCTGTTACCCCCCCCCCCCCACCCACCGTGGGGCTACTGGGTAGGCAGCTATCCTCCTTGGCATTATATCAAGACTAAAATGAAATAACCCCTCTTACTTTTGGCTTGTCCTTGGCTCCCCAGTTAACATTCTCATTACAACTGGAGTCACTGCTTGCATTTAGAAGCTGCTTGGAATGGGAAAAGAGAACTCTTTGCTGATTTGAAAATATACAATCCAACCACATTCAGACCACAGTCCAGAAACTTATTTCAGAGATTAATTTGCTTACCATTTGATAAACTGACTGGCGTCAAGAGGCTGCAACAAGAAGTCTTAAAAAACTGAGCTTCTTAGCCACTCCCCAGATTCTCTGTGTCAAGGCTGGGCACTTGCCATTCAGTCCAGGAAGTTAATCCTATCCTTAGGATCCTAAGAAAACTGGAATGCCCTGAAGTCCCACTCGGCCTACCCAATCAGGTGGGATTCCTTCTCAGTCTCATACAGAAAAAATGAATAATATTATGAAATTGTATTATTATTTTTTAAAAATTGTATTCTTTTTGCACTTTTTGCCTGCTTGATAAATAGTTATAGATGGGTAATGTTGAATTGTAGTGGAAGGAGTACTGACCTTGGAGTCAGGAGTACAGGGTTCAGATCCCAGCTTTGTCATTCTTTGTATGTCCCGAGAAAGTCATTTCCTCTTGCCAAGAAGAGCTTCTGTTTTCTTATCATGAAGATCTTCTGTTTTCTGATCATGAGGAGTTGCCATAATCGGTAGAAAAAACTAGGAGTATTTAGCCAGGAAAAGCCTTGGAATGGACATGGTAATCCATGATAATTTGAATTTACCATTTGGAAGTGGAATTAGAGATTTTGTGAGGACAGGACCAGTAGTAATAAACAGGTAGAGAATGAGAGAGAAAGAGTTAAGCTCAAAGTGAGGGAAAACTTCCTTACAATTAAAGATGTCTAAACACAGAATAAACATAGACTATTAATCATAAAATCTACTAACCACCATGTAAAAGGGAATGACACTGAAACTCAAAACTGAGGGGGTTAGAGCTCACGTGGTTCTCAGAGGAAAATTTTTCTCTGAAAACATACACTAACACAGAAGAAAAGGAGAGGATCAAGAAACAACCTAGAAAAGCAACAAATGAACAAGCCCAGAATAAGCCCCAAAGTAATGTTGACAGTTTCAAAAGTGGGACGAATGATGGGCTCTTTCCTGGAAGGAAGGCAGAGATGGGATTTCTGTGCAATCTAAGATTCTATGGACTGAGATTCTAAGAGTCAACCCCAAGATTCTCCTGGGGCCCTTTCAGCTCTTAATACTTGTTGGCTCTCTGGCATCTGCTTCTTTGCTGCCTTTGGGGAAGGGACTGTGAGGACCCAAAGTGCCCCTAACAGCACCAAAGGCATCAGCTTTAGACCTGGAAACGGAAGATCTAGGTGCCGGTCCGAACCCAGCCACCACCTGGGTCACACTGCTGTGTAACTGGAGGCTACTCAGCTTCTCTGGGAGCCTCTCCATTTCCCCTCATCTGTAAAGCATTGAGGTGTTTGTGAAAACTGGTGTTGATATAGGAAAATGACAATTAAACTGAGTCGTGGGCCTTGGATCTTCAATGTCTTGAAATTCCTCAATTCTGCAGCGAGGGGAACTCTAGTCTGCTGTCAGAGTGTTGTCCTAGGCTCACTGCCTGGCACTCTACAAACCTCAGAGTTGGCAATCGGTCTCCATCAGAAAAATGTTCGGTCTGGTGGGAATGGACTCAGCGAGTCATCACATTCCTCCCCTTCTCTCCGAGAGAGACAGAGACAGAGATAGACACACAGAGAGAGAGACAGAGAGAGACAAAGATAGAGACAGAGACAAGGAGGGGGGAGGAGAAAGGGAGAGAAAGAGGAAGAGTGGGAGAAAGGGAGAGTGAGAGGGAGAAAGACAGACACGGGGGAGGGGGAAAGGGAGAGAAAGAAGAAGAGTTTGAGAAAGGGAGAGTGAGAGAAAGACAGAGACACAGACTGAGAGACCCCCCCACACACAAAGTCTTGTCACTCCAGTTTTCCCTGAATTGTATTTTAGATTTTGGACAATGTCCCCAGTTTGAGTCAATAGCAGTTGAGAGCATTGCCCTCCTCAGCATTCTCAGGGAGAAACCCTGTTGGGAATGCCCAAGTTGCCTTTTCCAGCTGTCCTCGCTGACCGGTATGTGAATGTGTGTGGGGGTATTTCCTTGTGTCTTGGAAGATGAGCTGATCAGAGAAGTGACCATAAACTGCGCCGAGCGGGGCTTGTTGCTGCTCCGAGTCCGAGATGAGATCCGCATGACCATTGCAGCGTATCAGACCCTGTACGAAAGCAGTGTGGCCTTTGGTATGAGGAAGGCGCTCCAAGCCGAGCAAGGGAAGTCCGACATGGAGAGGAGGGTGAGTAGGATGGAGGGACTCGGCGAGCTCTGCCCGCTGGGGCCAAGCCTGCACATGCTTACCCCTGTCCCCTGTGACCGTTCGGCCGAAATCCTGCTGGGACACTTCTCTGGCACCCCCTTTATATCAAAGTCCCCTCTAATAGAAATCTCATCGTTTACATTTCAATAGGACACACTAGGTTTCATATGTCCTGGGATTTATTTGGGGTTTCTTGGCTTCAGTGTCAACAATTTGGAATTCCACTGGGTGGCAGTACAGATTCTGGGAAGATGGGATTTTCCCCTTGGTTTCATAGATAAACTTAGATGTGACTCAGCCTGTTAGACACACATTCTCTGTCTCTCTCTGTCACTGTCTCTCTCCCTGTCTCCCTCCTTCCCTCTCCCCTTTTCTCTCTCCCTCTCCCTCCCTCTTCCTCCCTCCCCATCTCCCCCCCACCCCAACACATGGAAGCCCTGTCCTGGCTCTCTCCCCTGTGGGGAAATCAGCGGTCCCCTTTCCTCAGATTGCAGATTTGGAGACAGAAAAGAAAGATTTGGAGAGGCAAGTGAATGAACAGAAGGCCAAGTGTGAGGCCACTGAGAAGCGGGAGATTGAGAGGAGGCAGGTAGAAGAGAAGAAGCACAATGAAGAGATTCAGTTCCTGAAGCGCACCAATCAGCAACTGAAGGTGAGGATGGTTGCGACTGCTCTTTGGGGATGGAGGGCAGAGCTCTCAGGAGGTACACTCCCAACCAGAGCCAAACTTGCTCCCTTCTAGCTTGGTGGGAGCAAGGACGGGCACCTTGCTCTGCCTGCCCCCTCTAGGGTTCAGAGGGCCCCTCCCTCTCCAAGAAAAATTTATTCCCTAAGCCATTGTTGGGGAAAGTGAGGTTTCCATTCCAACACAGCTTAGGTCTCTGAGCCTCTGGTTCTGGCAGCATTTCCTCCAGAATAACAGAGCCCAGGACGTGCTCCTTGGCAGTTTCACTGCATTTTCTTTCACAACCTGACCTTTCCCAAGCCTCAAATGCACATGGATGTTGCCCAAGACAGATCTTTGGGCCAGAGCATGACCCACTCAGGGAAGGCCCCAGAGAGGAAAGGGGCAAGGGAAAACATTTGTAATTCAAAGTCTCTACCTGGTAGGCCATCAGAAGACCTGGCCGTGCTTATTTCCCTCCTTTCCTTGTAGTCCCTTTATCTGCCTAGATAGAAACACAGCCAGGGTGGGATGTCATCCACGAGGAGTGTGGAACACAAGCAACCAGTACTGCTCCTTTCCTCTGCCCACCACGAAGGCTGTCTTGGGGAGAGTGCTGCCTTATCTTCTGGGGGTCGGTCTTTCTGGGCTTGGTTGGAAAGGGCACTCAAGGAAGGATTTCCCTACTGCCTCTCTTTTCTTCTCAATGGAAAATCTGGAGGGAGGGAGCTTTAGCTCTAGGATTGGCAGGGACATCAGAAATACTTAGGATCTGAAAAAAAAAATGGTAATGCTTCCTCTAATAGAGGGTGACATTAGTCTCTTGCTGAAACCTGATTTGCTATCGTGATACCTAATTCAAATTCAATTTAGAAATCTTGACAAGTGAGATAAGTAGCTTTAAGAGTAAACTTGTTCCTATTTTTTAAAAGATACATTTGGTGTATCTTAACCTGCCAGGGACTTTGCAATAACAGAAGCAAAGCTACTTTAGCATCTTTCCAACATGTTCTAGCAACTACTTAATCCTTATGATGGATTCTTTAGACATGAGTTATTTCTATGAGCTCAATGTTGTCCTGCTTCAAGAGCACTGCCCATCGACGTACTATAGTGATTAATTTTACTAGATACCTGAAGAATAGAACAAATGTCCTGGGCACTGTTAGTTTGACATAACATAATTCAATATTCCCATGTCCCACCTGCCACATAATTCTTGAGTTCCAAAATTGGAGGGTCAAATGTTTAATTTAGTGACCAGAGTCAAGCCTGAAATGTGAATCCTGCAACCACTGTTTTTAACAATTTTTATTCAATTTCCTCTTCAGTGCTTTACATTATACTCTGAGCCTGGCCATTGTATGGAAAACAGGGCCACTTTGGTTTCTCCTAATGCAGGAGGACCATGTTGCCAAGCCAGAAACAAATTTTAGAAAACATGGCTTTAGGAATAAAAAAAAAAAAAAAACAAAAACAAAAAACCCCAAACCCTAAAAATCTTGGGCCTGGCTGTCTGGACTATTGCAACTATTAGGCAGGGACATTTTTCACTTTGCATCTGGGAGAAAGACCTTAATGGTTAATATTTGTTACTTAATCACCTTAAAATGGCTTGTTTTTGTTTTTCAGGCCCAACTGGAAGGCATCATTGCACCAAAGAAGTGAAGATTTCTACGTGGGCCCCAGTGAAAACTATCCCTATATTAAACAGTCCCCTGTAATAAAAAGCTACAGTTTAGTGAGTAAACCAGCCCAAGCCCGTGGCCTCCAGAAAAAAAAAAAAAAAACACCATGCAACATCCAAACCATAGCCTAAATGCCCTGAAAATACTTCAAGATTTGGTAGCAATGCCCAAGTTTGGACGATGGGAATTCATGTCTCCCAGATTTCTTCCATAGTTGACTTGCCAGACAGTTTTGGAATTAGCTAAAAGCCCTCTTGGCATTGCTTAATGTAGATTCCTGAACAAGGGTTGTCCAGCTCAGTTGAAATGGCAATTATCGCACCTTCTCTCCTACAGCCAAGGAAAGTGGCTCCTTATCCCTCGAACTCTAGTTTTCTCTATTTCTTATCCCCTCACCAGCGCTTCTCCCAAAGCTTGCTACTTGTTCCAGTCCTCCAGAGGGTTGCCTCTCTGGGGTCAGTCTTTCCTTAACTGTAGTCTTTAAGACCTGTTTTTATGCTTTGCTTCGAGTTAGCCCAGTCCTTCTAATAAATCAACCACTATGGCCTCTGCTGCTTCAAGCTGCCAACAGCTATTTCTCTTCAGAGGAAGTAAGATTTTAATGTTCATGATTTTGTTTGGTGTTTGCTAGAAAGAAATCTGAGTCATGGTATCTATCACAAGGAGGTCCCATACACCAAGGCAAGCTATTTCAGAAATTATCAACCTATTTCAGAAAGTATCTGTTGTTGGACTTGCTCTGCAGAAAGAACACCTATCCTCTAAATAGCCACACCAAATTAAACTGATCAAAACCCCAGGAAGCAACCTTGATTTAGATCATCTGCTAAACCAATCAGTGAGAAGTAACCACAGATGGCTACTACTCTTGCTCAGAAGGGTAAAATTCAAGTCAAAGTAAAATAAATCCAAATCAGGTTTCCTGGTATTTTTGTTGATTTGGGGGAGGGGAGGGTTGGTTTTGTTTTTGTAGCACTATACCTGTTAAAGAGATTATTTCATTACCTGGTAAATGAAAATTGAAGCCAAGGTGGGGGAAAAGAGAGCTAACTCTATTTCTATTTGGGGTCAAATGGATTCAGTCAGTGGAGGAAGCTGTTCAAATTCATTCTCCCAAGTAGCATGGCAAAGAAGTTTTCTTTTAAACATGGCAAACTCTACAAACACTTGCTGGCACCATGGAGGAAGGAACCTTCCTAGTTAAGTGGGAGCTTCCCTTCTAGCAGGAAAGACTCAGTCTCACAATTATTCAGGCAGGGAGATTTGCTTGAAAAGGGGCCACAACCTGCAGGAATCATTTGGTTCCTCCTCTAAGTCAAGAACTACTCATTCACCACAGACTCAGAAAAGGTGGTGTGCCTCCCTAGCATTGGACAATTCTCAGACACTGCTACAAGAATTTGCATGGGCTTTGAGTATCCATAGCACTCTACTCACTGAAAACTGAATTCCAAACTCTGGTCCTGCCACCCAGCATCTTGAGTTCTTAAAGGGAAGATGCTGCTGCTGTGGCTCAACTTTAGGCTACATAAAATGTTACTTGAACGGCTTCTATTTCACAAGACACTCATGCTTCTGATCTAACAAAAAAACTAATTAGATAACCATTAACTACTTCTGTATCTGCCAGCTAAATAGAACTACCTCTTGGTAAGACTCAGAGGATTATTCAAAGAATCCCTGAAAATCCCAAAGTCAATAGCAGTGTCTCTTGGTGTATTTTTTCCAAGTACACGTAAATGATTTTTAATGTCAGATCAGAATAGCAGCAATGTGGTCTTGAAAATGCAAACTCTGTATGAAGAAAATGAAAACAACTAATTGTATATTTTTGTAAATTTTAATAAACCAATTAAAAATTACTGCTTCCGTCTGAACTGTTTGTGGTGATGCTTTTGTCCCCCTGCATCATTGATGGTCTTTTTGTTCCTATTCTTGTTTTTCACATTGTGAGTGTCATAGTATCGAACTCCAATCTTTTTGACTTTCTTCTGACGATCTGCTCGCCTTCGCTGCAAAAATGAAAGTCAAGAGTCAAACCAGGAAAGCTACAAAAAAGGATACCTCTTTCTGATCACTGGGATCCTTCCTACTAGATGATGAGTTTATTTTGAAAGTCTGTCCTGTAATCATGCCTTGTTTTGGCAACTTAATCTATTTCTAGGACATGTCAATCACTCCTAAGTTTACTCATCCTGTAAGAGAGAATGCCTATAGGACTGTGGTCACAAGATACAGCTCTGGCTCCCTGACAGATTAGTAATTTCAAAAAGTCATAGTAAAGTTATGAGAGTTTCCACAGTGGTCTTTATAATATGCACTCTGGGGTAGAGAAAGATGGAGAAAACTTACTGCCTTTGACGTAAGCTTTTCAGACTCATTTTCAGGCTCCTCCTCTTCATGTGCCTTTCTCTTTTTTCCCTTCTTGGTATGTCCTGAAAAAGGAATGGTAACTTGAACATAGAAACTACAGGGCTGTGCACTAAATAACTGCCTTAGGAATAACACTGGACTCTTCTCAAGAAGGAAATTAGAAAACTTTCTTTGCATTCTCAGTGAATATGTTACTGAAGTTAGATAATTTCTTTAGATGAAGAGAAGTTCAAGATCATCTATAAATACTCAAGGAAATTTCAGTATTTACAAGGAAAAAATCTAGTGACAAAAAAAAAAAAGCAGCTAACTTTACTATTATTATGTGGAAATCACACATAACTCACATTTCCATACTACTTTAAAATTTATCAAACATCATCACAAAATGAAAATGAACTACAGCTCTAAGAGATTAAATGACTTCCAGAGTCACCCAGGAAGGATGTGCCAGAGCCACCAGTAAGAGCCAGAGAAAATGTGCCTTCTTAATACAAAATCAGTGCCCATTCCATTACTCTAAAAAGTCAGGTTCAATTTGGAAACATGTTTAAATATCTTTTACTTTACCTTTTTCTTCTATATCATCTTGTTCTTTAGATTTGGAAAACACCTGTTCACTAAGATCCTTGGGAATTCTATTAAGAGAAAGGAAAGCAATGAAATGACTCAGAGACTATCACAAAGACAGTAATATACTGAGCTATATGCAATATCATCTGGTAAAGAAAAACCTATTAGGAAAGCTTGTCAATCAACAAAGAGAAATACCCAAATTATTTCTATACTTGAAGAGCTAAACAAGTCAGACACTGTCACTCACCTAACTGAAAGTTATTTATATGTTGTTATTTGGGGATAAGTGAACTATATATATATAAGGAAAAAAAAAGATATACCCAAACTGTAGTTGTCAGATGCAATGACACGCTACCTGATTGCTGAAAACTTTTTGGCTTTAGCTTTATTTAAGAATTTCTTGTATTTAGCAATTTTTTCATCCAGAGCTTGAATAACTGCTTTGCTGCTAATTTCCACATTTCCTTGAGATGCCTGGTTTAATTCTTCATCCTCTTTTTTAGGCTGTTGTTCTTCCTCTTCCTTCTCGTCCTCCTCTCCAAAGGAGTCATCAAATTCTCCATCACTATCTGAGATCTCCACAGGGACCAGATCTTCTCCCGTAAACTGAGGCACAACATTGATCCTGCCAAAGTTCTGTCGAACACGTGCCAGGAGCTCTCTCATTTCAGCATTTGTGTCACTGCTCTCTTTCTCCTCCTCTTTCCTTTCAGCCACAAGTGTGGTTTCGTGACTTTCAGTTTCCTCCTCTTCCTCCTTGGTTTCATGGGATGATTCTGTCGAAACCACCAAGGATGTTGGAAACTATTGAACAGGCAAAAACACAAGCTTTTAACATTGTACCTTCAGGGTTGCTATGTAAAGCTACTTTTTCCCTGGATGCTGAAGGCACCACAAATACAATACCAGTCAAAAAATTTTTCTCAAGTATTTATTATGAATCACAATGCTATGAAGTGTCTGAGGCCATATTTGAACTCAGATCTTCCTGATCTCAGGTCTGCCACTTAGCTGCCTAAGATGATCTGTAAGAGCTCTCTAACTTAAAAATCCTGTGATATCCATGACTTGGCAAGTGAAATTATCAGTGAGAACTGAGAACATTATCAGCCTGAAGGAAGGAAATTTGGAGGAAGATTTAGGTACAGAAAGGAAGGCATTACAAAATCCTAAATCAAGAAGTTTGTCAGTAAAAGGCAAGAAAGACAACAGTTATATCTTGAGGAAATAAGAGGTTTTTTTGTTTTGTTTTGTTTTGTTTGAGTCAGGGAAGACCTGTACATATCTGAATGGCAAAGTGCAATTGGAAAGAGAGGTCGTGAAGAGATAGGAGAAAGGGTTTGATAAATATGAATACAAGATTCTTCAGAATTCAGCAAGGGAAAGGATCAAGAACATTTTCCACTGTCTCCTGTCAGCCCAAATCAAATTAGTTTTTCATCTTAACCTGTCATATCAACACATTTGGATACACATTCACATCCTCACCATAACTGAGGCAGTGTAGGTATGATACAGAAGAAAGGTTGTCTGTGGAGTAGAAAATTCAAGTTTCAGGTGCAGCTGCAGGTTCAGACCTGCACTCTGCACTCAGTAGTTTTATGACCACATGTACTTCCCTTAGTTTTCTCATTTGTAAAATATGAAGATCCTTCTTTTACATATCTCATAGTGTTGTTTTGGGCTTCAAATGACATAATGAACATAAAATACTTTACACACCTGGGAGCACTATGTAAATACCACTTTTGGTTTTTATTTTAACAAAAATTACAAGTGCCATAACAATACCCATCATACCTGTCATATGGTAAATAGTAATCCCTCAAACACCATTTCAAACTTAGCCACATGCTATTTATTTCCCTAACTCCAAGTAGTGATTCCTCAATGAACTAGGAAAGATGAATGGACCCCACAGCACAACAGAAATTGTAGAGGTAAAATTATCAAATGATATCAGCTTATCAGCTGAAATGCAGAAGAGGTTTGTATCTTAAGTATTAAGATTTCCTAGTATTATCTCTATCTCATTCTTACCTGGGAGGCTGATGGGGGATCTGCATTGGGTGGCTTGACAAAGAAAGGAATTCGGCCCCTTTGCCAGTCATTAAGAACCATCTTGCCCACAGTCTGCAAGTCAGGCTCTCCACCCTGAAAAAAAAAAAATCACAACAGATTTCTATCGGGGCAGTGAACAAAACTAGCCAACAGAATAGAGGCCTACAAAGACCTCACTTTTCAGCTCCATTATTATTGATCACATACTTAATTACCATATTACATTACTGAACACACTGAAATTGGTCTTATCAGTATATAGGACATTACACTGAGATGTTCTTTCTTACTTTTAAAAGCTTTCCAGTCCTGAAGGCTAGCTTTCCTAAGAAGTCTTCAGCATTTTCCCAATAATCAATTTTATATGTCTTACTGATATATTCTGGCTTTGCCCTTTCAAGCACAGCACTTATATGGTCTTCAGGACTCTTAATTTTTTCAACTTGAACCTAGAAAATAGCAAAGAAATTGATGTTTGCAAGCTTCATTGTAGTTCTTAAAAACAACATCCAGTTAAACTTTAAAAATTCCCCAACATTCTATAGAGCAAACACTGTGCACTAGGCTCTGGAGGGGAGAGAAAGTTTAGGTAATATACAGAATCTTACCTATAGAGCTTACAAGTAATTAACATGTTTTAGAAAATTTGTTCCATAAATATCATATAGCAAAACGAGGTCCAAAATGGGAAGAAATTATCACCAACTGGGGTAAATCAGGGAAAGTCTTCTGGAGGTAGTTTTTAAATTGGGCTTTAAAGGATGAATAAGAATTCAATAAGTCCAGGAGGATATTCTCTAAGTATAATGGCAGCAAAGCAGAAGGTGTACAAGACAGACAGTAAGCGGTCCAATTTGGCTGGACTGTAGAATACTTACGATTACAGATTTTGGTCATCTTGTCCAAATCTTTCATTTCACAAAGAAAGAAATGAAATGAAATTATGTGATTTGCCCAAAGTCATAGATAGTAAATGGTAAAAGGCAGAGGTAGGATTTGAACTTCCTCCAAACCAGTATGCTTTCCCTGGGATCAATTATTTGAGAAAAAGTTGGGAGATTAAGGTGATGTCAGATTGAAGGGTCTTTGAAAACTGCCAAGCAGTTGTATAATATATAATCAGAACCATGAATCAGGAAGCAAGTCTGGCAGTGAGGGAAGGATGGCACAAAGGTGAAAGAAAAAGGAAAGGCAAGACCCTGTTGTTCAAATCACATCCAATGTTGAAGCTGCTAAAAAAAAATTTTCTTTCCAATAGTATTTTATTTTTCAAAAACAGAAATATGTATTTCCAAAAACATGTAGTTTTCAACATTCATTTTTGTAAAACTTTTGTGTTCCAAATTTTTCTTCCCCCCCCCCCCCCTTACCTCTAAGGCAGCAAGCCATCTAATATAGGTTAAATATGTACAATCCTTTTAAACATATTTTCATATTTGTCATGTTGAGCAAGAAAAATCAGATCAAAGAGGGAGAAAACACGAGAAAGGGGGGGAAAAAAGACTGGTAAAAGATTTCAACAGCGTTCAATGAGAGCCCAAATTGCTGAGAGTCCTCCTAATGACTAGGAACCATGAAGTGAGTGTTCTATCACAGACTTTTAGCTGTGCAGCTTTCCCACACAGCTTAACCCCTGGGTGCCTCCTGCTAATCCTACAGACTAAGTATTTTAAAAAGGAAGGACTAGTTTAAAATGGGATGGAATATACACTCATGAATGCTGTTAAAAGGCTAAAAGAAACCACTTACTAGTTTTGGTTATATTCAGAAGCAAGGATATAGCAAGACTCCAAAATGACTCAACTCTTTAAACCCACAAATTTAAACACAGGCCCAGAAAAACACAGAAGTCTAGCTTCTTTCTGGATCCTATGTATAAACTTAAGAAATCCTCTTTGGGACAAAGCTGATCAGAGATGCCTAGGATTTCACCCACCACTCAAACAGGGAAAAGTAGAAAGGCTGTCCTGCTCAGTACTATGTTGTTGACAGACCTCAAACTACTTTTGTGTGAGTAAAGTAAAAATCATCTAAAGGACCCCCCAAAGGTCATAACTGAATGTGACCAAAAACACTCACCACTCCTTTCAGCACAATGTCTGTTTCAGAGTCCCCAGAAGGGTAAACCACACCTGGACAGTCAATAAGGAATATCCGACGCATTAAGGTGATGTATTGCCAGACCTGAGGGCAGACCAAAAAGTCAGAAAACATCCTTCTCTTCACTACTGAGAGTTTGTTCTTAACAACCAACTACTACACCACACCCTCACATGAGACCCATTGAAGAGCAACTTTCTGAGTAAGATTTACCAACTGTAGTTGTTGTTCAGTTGTGTTCAACTCTTTGTGACCCCATTTGAAATTTTTTTTGGAAAAAAAAAAAAAAACAAACTAGAATGGTTTGCCATTTTCTTCTTCAGCTCATTTTACTGATGAAGAAACTAAGGCAAACTAGGCTAAGTAACTTGCCCAGGATCATACCACTCTTCGTCTGAGGCTAGATTTGAACTAATAACGAAAATGAGTCTCTAAACTCCAGGATGGGTACTCTCAGCACTGCACAGCACGTACCACCGGCTGCTCCATGTACCAATTACCTCTTGTACTTTGTGCCATGTACATGACACTTCCACTGAATAAACCAATTTCTATAAGCTAAGGGAATAAAAATGATGCTGACAGAAATTTCACAAGTGAGCCTTCCTCTGCTTTTTTTTAAAAGTGCTGAAATCTCAACAGCAAACCTGCCCCCTTTCTCTCTCTGCAGAAACAAGCTGCTCTCCAAACATTCTGTACGTAAGGCCAGTACCCCCAATGGCCAGAACCTAGACAAAAGAATGACAGTTTTCTTAGATCCAGATATCGGATTTTCTTTCCTTTGACGTAGAAAGCAGGAGTATAAGAAAAATTAAAAACAGGCAAATATGAATGGTATGTACTCAATCATGCCAAAGCTTCACATTGGTCTTTAAAATGCTCTTTTATCAAAGTATGCAACAATTTACAACATACTAACAAACTGGATCTGTTGTTCTCATTTCTTGCTCCTAAACTAAGTCTATGAGGCTAAACTCTCCAAAACAGATTCATTCAGAAAATGATAGACGTGCTCAGAGATCCAGGCAATCTCCAATTTTTTTGTGTGTGTGCATGATGGAGATATATAACCACAAGACTTCCTTTCCAAACAGACCTACCTTGGTTTCTCCTGCAATGGGAGCCACATTACAAACTTTCTTGGAACGCAGAGTATTTATCACAGAGCTCTTGCCAACATTTGGATAGCCAATGAATCCCACACTGATTTGCTTCTTGTCAGTATGCAACTATTAGAAAAACAATCAATTAATACACAATTAAGAAACATTAATACAGAGATGATTTTTACTTATCTCTGCTCTACCAAAAACCTATCCCAATTTCTTATTGTTGCAGAAGGTTCCTATAGGTAATTAGGAGGTTGGACTGGATGCCCTTAGAGGAACCTTCCAGTTTTCAATCCAAGATCCTATATTAACAATACAATATAAAAAAGATGGGCAAAGAGGGGAAAAGAGGAGAAAGGAGGAGTCCTCCTCCAAGCTGGGAAAACGCAAGGTCATTGGGATAAATAAGTGAGGCTCAAACAAGCCTGAGAAGGAGTCTCATCAGAGTGCTGGCCACTATGTGATACATTTTTTTCAGTCACAAGAACTCATAACATTAGTCTGGTTAGGATAAGAGGGGACAGTCATATTGAAAAACATTTATGTATGTCCAAATGGAAACACAGATTTTAAATAAGTCAAAGAATTTGCTTTCTCTTCTATGTGAAATTATATGTATGTCTTAAGTTTGAAAATATGTAGGTCATGAAACCCAGAAATAAATAGGAAATCTCTATGGTTAGTTAAAAATTTACTTTAAAAATCCAACATGACACCACAGAGAAAGGATTAGTCATCATAAGAAAAGCACCATTGACATTTCACTAGGCCTGACAGAATCCTTAGAAGAAATTCTATGTCTGTCCCAACTCACTAGACCTCCCTTTTAGTACTTAACACATTCACCTCTGATCCCACATACCAAAGAAAAATAATTCCAAATAATTTTGAAATTTCTAAACCACACCTTATCTTTCAAGGCAAACTAGATCTGAGAATCAGATAAAAGGCATTTGTACACTATTTACCTCTGACTACTTGCTTCCTCACTTAGCAACAACCACTCTTCCATGAAGAGCAATATTAAAAGACATTCAATTTAAGTGAACAAACAGTTATCACGCAAAATGACTCCAAGAGAAATAGATCATATCTTGATACCTTTCCAAATTGACGTAAAAGCTGTATGAATGCTCCTTTGCCAAAGGGGTTGGTGAGACTTGCATGAAAAGCGAGCGTTGGATAATCCTGGGAGAGGACTGCAACCCATCGTTTCTAAAGAGAAAAGATATGTTGGTAAATGAGAAAATCCACATAGAAAACCATAAACTCTAACTTGTTTATTTACAGTACAAGGCAAAATCAGAACTTGAATTGCAGGAGTGTTTTTCAAATATACAGCTAATGTTTTGTCTATTGTTTTACAAATGCAAAACAATATTGTAGAAATACCTTCACTGCTCCTAAAGGCAATTAACAAAATCTGAAACAGACTAGTAACTGAAATGGATGTCTCCTGAAAAGGCTTATCTACCATGCTCTGGGAACACCAGTTACTGTGCCGTCACACACAGGACAGCTACCATGGGATAATAGAAGGAGCACTTTATTAGGGATGAGGAGACAACATATCTAGTGGAGCTGTAAGAGTCTGGGCAAGTCATAGCTTCTTTGAACATTAGTTTCCTCATATACAAAATGGGAATGAGAGCACCTGACTTTGAAGCTTCTCAGATTTGCTTAAACGATCCAATGAGAGCCTATGTGTAAAAGATTTAAAAACAAGAAAGGCATAGATGACAAAGTAATATATTATGGCAGCTATCTTTTTCTATTACTAATCTTAGAATCCCAGGGAAACAATACAATTCTGTTATCACTAACCACAATATTTACAATATTTTTACAATAACATCACTCTACTAACAAAACAAATACATGGAAAATTCAACAAATGTTCCCAAATCATGCAGCCTCTTCAAAAACTACTTGTTGCTAAGGCAAGAGCCACTATAAAGTTCCCTGGAGAAGGTTGGTTATACTTACTGTTGCCCATGTTGGGACAAGATCACATTTGTTAAGAACAAAAATTAGATGTTTCCAGGGTTTTTCCTTTTTGAGATAAGTCTCAATGTGAGGAGAGCGTGTGCCCAGTGGATCTCTGGCATCAAGAACCTGAACTACAACATCTGATGAGTCGATCACCTGTAAATCCAAAGAAGCAAAAATGGTTTACCACAGAATGAAAGAAAAATTCAATAGGAAAAGACAACATTTTTATATCTACAAATAAAACTGCAATAGTTCTATGAGGAAGGAAAGTAGGTAACAAGCAGACTTATAATTGCTAACTATTCTCATGGTCAAATAGAATCTTAAAGAGTTTTCATTTTTCATAAGTCTATTAAATAGCTCTCTGGATTAATGAAAAAGGATAACCGATGCAAATTGAAGTAAAAGAGAAAACAGGCACAATAACTACAACAATGAAAATGGCAAATTCAACAAAAAACAATATTCAAAAATTATAGTATGGTTCATATAATGCCAAACAATGAATGTGTTAGTTTTGAATAACTATATTCTTTTTTTACCCTTTTATGTGTAATTCTTTATGTTATTTGGAACAGTATTAAGATATGATCTGTTTCTCTTGGAATCATTTTGTGTGATATCCATTTCTTCACTTAAATTTCTGCAATATATGGCTCTTTGGGGAAGGGTGAGAGGAGAAAAATGAAAGGAATATAAAAACAAAAGATATCAATAGATGACTTAAAAAAAAAAAGAAAATCGATTAATCTGCCAGTAATTAGCTTTACTATATGACTTCAGTGCATTACCAAACAGAGGCCCTTACTTTCTTAAAATGACTCATTGACTTCAAGCCTGAGAACTCCATAAAAGTTCTTAAAACTCCAATTATGAGTTTAAATTAGAGGAGCCAGTGTTATTCCAAAAGATCTTTAAAATCTATGCTCTCAAATTAATGCATCAAGTCTGTTTGAGCATGCCAACAATGCATATTTATGACCATATGCACATACAAATACATACATGTAACACATATAAATATATGCATATGTAGGTGTGTATAGTGTGTGTGTGTGTGCGCAAATTTTTTTTTTTTAACAGGTGAAATCATCACTTTCTGAGTAATAAGCAAGATGGACTCAACCATCTTATTAGGGTGCTTGCCATCAAGTATTACCACTGAGTAACAATAGGCAAGTCACTTTACTTCTCCAGGACTCAGTTTATTCATTTGTAATGAAAGGACTGGATTAGATAATTTCTAAAATTCCTTCCAGTTCTAACCTAAAACTCTATGATCAAATAAATCCAAATAGAAATGATATTACAACAGATCTCTAATCAAATCTCAGTCACAACATACCTCTAATTATCCTAGATATGACTATTAGCAGTTTATGAGTAATATAACACCCCAAAAAGAAAGAGCTGCATTTGCCTGGACTAATATATACATATATATCTTTCACTTACTTGGTTGCACTAAAGTGGTGGGAGGGGTATGTTTCCTTGTCAATACTTCAGTAGATTAAAAGCACTTTTCTCAAAAAAGATCTGGTTTGTTAAAGAAACTCAGCACTAAGGAAACTTTGAGATTAATCTCTTACCTTATAGAGCTCTCCCCAGATTCGTTTGGACTGTCCCTTTTTAAATATCTCCTCTTGTGCTTCACTCCTAAATAAGAGAGGATACAGCTGAGCTAAGCAACTGAAATAGTAGAGTGCTGTCAACTTAATGAAAATGCTATTTAAGACATAACAACTACATATCAGAAGGAGAGATGAAAACCACTGATCTGGTGTTTGTCAATCAATGACAATGGACTGAATGCAAACACAACTAGTAAAGTGATATAAAATTTCAGGGTCTGAATTTGAGTCTTTATCTCATATTTATGTCATTATTATTATTAATACTATCACTTTTTATTTGTAGAGCATGATACACCTTATAGTGGTCATTATCTTATATGAGCTTCACAATTATGAGGAAAGGGTACATAGGGGCAGTTATCAAATATTTTTGTGTATAACTCCCACTAATGGATTTTAATTCATCCATGCTTTCTCATCCTGTCTACGTGTCTTCCTATATGTTCCCCTAGGGATCCACCTGAAATATTAAGGGGCATTCCTCCAGAATACGCCATACCAATGAAGCACACAAACTCCATGAATGAATGAAAAAAAAATTAAGCCCTTAGTATGGGTAACACACTGTGCTAAATACTGAGAATATAATAAATAGAAAAGTAAGAAAATCCTTGCTCTCGAGGAACTCGCATTCTAATGGAGGATTCAACACATATGGAAGGTTTTAGTTCTAGGTCAGAATTGTCCCATGGTCCTTAGAATGAAGTAGCAAACCAGATAGTAATGTTATCAGCTTTAATGTAATTTCCAGCTATAAAATCTTAGTTTTTCATTTTGAACCACTTAATAATGCCAAGAACATTGGTAACGAGCTTTTTTTCCTAGATCTTCCATAGCTATGGTTGTAGAACCTTTAAAAGCAGTTTCAAGGCCATGTCTCTAGGAGTTGCTTCCCTGATTAAGAGCAAATATAGAAGCAAGATGAGTGCTCTGAGGATGGTGTCCCTCCTAGGGCATTTGGGCTTATAAAACCATAGGTGACAGTCAGCAGCTGGTGTTGGTGGTGACAGAAAGGTCGGTTTATAGTGACAGTCACAACAACCCTGTGAGGTGTGGTCACGGGGATCAGAACTGAAGCTACCCTTAAGATTATCTAGCCCAAACTCCTCATTTCACAGAGAAATTTGTAAAATGGGGCTTAGAAAGTTTAAGTGTTATACAAATTAGATAGTTATATAAGAAGTTATACAAACAAGTGGCAGAGTTGGTATTCAACCCCAGATGCTCTAATACTCAATCCAATGTTCTTTCCTCTATACTAAGATGACATGCCTCTGTAGGATTATTTTCATTTTATAGGTAAGAAAACTAATGTTTATAGGGAGCATCTGATTCCAAATTTAGTACTTTTCCCACTCTAAACTTTTTAAAAAAGCAAATTTATTTGACAAGGAGTAGTGCATTTGTGTCAAAAAAAAAAAAAAAAAAAGCAAATGAGATTTTTCAAAAGATGCACTGTTTCAGAAAAAAAACTCCAAAACCCAACATACCCATTAGATTCCTTCACCCAGTGTCTTACCTCTCACCAGTATCTTCTGTTACTAAATCACGATCTTTCTTTTGGTCATAAGTCTCAGTTGAAGCCTCTGCATTTTCTATAAGAGACTGCATGTCACTTGCAAAGAGAGTAGGTTTCTTCCTCTGTGACTTTGGGCCAAATGTTGTTTCAAAAGTTTCTGTGTCAAGAATATGCACTTTGGAATGCTTAAAAAAAAAAAAAAAGTAAAAACTAATGAAAGTAGGAGGAAAGAGCAAAAAATTGCAATATACCTTGAAAGTTTTCTGCATTCATTTACAAGAGTGCAGCTTTAACATGACTTTAAATCAGAAATGCTTAAATAGAATGAACACTTGTTCTTCCATTCTGAGCTCTTCTAAGTTTCACTGGAGAAATACCAAAGTAACACAAATAATCAAAGCAAATATGAATAGTTTTGTAAGATCAGCCAAAAATTCTGCTTTATTTCACTTATCATAAACTTTAGTCAAATGTAATTAAAGCTACAATGATGAAAATTAACTTATCTTTCTGATCACTTTTTTTGGGGGGGGGTTTAAAAACAAGTGCACAAAACTTGCCAAATGCACAGATTTTGTCAAGGACAATCATACTCAAATTTGTGTTTTTTTTTAAACCAACTGTAAATGCCAACTTTTTCTTGGAAGTTCATTTCTTTCATGGCTAAAAGGAATTGCTTGTTTTGTAAGATGCATTTTAGTTTCAGATAACATTTTCCCTAATTTAGGTAACATTTTTATTAAATACACATGGAAAGTTTTTCAGATGAAAAACATCTAGCAAAAGTCCAAAATAATAGTTTAGATGTGATAAAAGAAACCTGATACTAACTAAAACTTGATGTGCCTGTAAAGGAGTTACAGGCATAGGAATTTTTGAAGCAGGATGAAAGTGACTGTTTTGGTTGGGCTCTATCACGTAACAGGATGTTAGCAGCAGGGAGTTATGCACAGCCTCACAAACTGTCTTCTGCCCATCATTTCAAGTTCTTTTATAAGCACCAAAAAAAGAATACTGTTAAACTGTGAGGGCACCTTATGTGTTTTAGCTCCTTAATAGTAATCATTTGGAAATTTAAGTATTAGAACATTTTCCCAGAAGCAATATGCTTCCTGAGTATGGACTGTCTTATTTCATCTTTGTATCCTCAAAGCCTAATAGTTTCTCATACAGTTTTTGCTCTATATAAATTTGCAGTATGTAAAGAATTCTGAAAGAAATCCTTATCTCCCCCAAAATCTATGTTAACTTTGCTGTTACATACAGCATTTCTGCTTCTCAGCCCAGTGTTCCATTCTTCGATCTCTCCCCCATTTTTAACCCCCCAAAAAAACCTCCCAACAACACAAAAACCCTCAAGTGAAAACAGAATGTACACTGGATGAGGGACTGGGTTTTAGGAGGCAGACCTCTAGCACTGAGTTAAGAGATTTTTGACCAATTCCACCCATCCACTGTCTAGTCCCCATGAATCTGTCTTCTGTCCATCTGAACTTAGACAAGTCTGTTCTCATTTATCTTCTCCTGTCTATGTTCAGCCTCCACGTATCTGCCCCTTGCATTTCTTTACTCTAGGTTCTGGTCTGGTCCCCACATGGCTGGTCCTAGCTCCTGAATATTCTTCCTCTTTTCACTTCTCTGTCTCTGACCCCCATGTGTCCTTGAACCATGTGCTGTCGAACAGTCCCCTTCTTGTCTCCCCCACATTCTCAAGCAAATCTACATCATGTAAAAGTGTTCTATATATAAAACAAGAACTATCTATATATGGGAGGTACTTAATATATGTTTAAATTATAGAAGATTGTGGAGGTTTTTTAAATTGTGTTTTTTAAGAAAAAATATGAAAATATTTATTAGGGTAGAATAAGATCATCCTGGCCTCCTATGGTCTAGAAATTTTCCTCAATCTCTTCACTCCTCTAACTGCCAATATCCAAGTGATCAATTCTACCTATACAATATATATCTTGATCTGTCCCTTCTTCTCAACTCTGACTCATTGATCCACCACCCCAGATCCTAGGCCTCCATCAACTCTCACCTGAACTATTACAAACTATCTTGTTTGGGATCCCTCCCTCACATTTCCCATCCAATCCATTTTCCACATAGCAGCCCAGAAAATGTTCCTAAAACAAAAGTCTGATAACTTCACCCTCCGTCCTGTTCAGTGGCTACAGTGATTCCTGACTGCCTCTAGGATAAAGAAGTATACAAAGTGTACCACCAGTTGTACCAATGACACTAGATACTCTCTTGTACCAAAATACACAGGCCAAGTGGTTTAGCAACATGGAATATTTGGAATGGTCAACAATAAATCAATTCCATAAGGATTTAATAAGTGCTTGTGATGTAACAGACCATGGGCTTAGGGCTGGGGATTTAAAGACAAAATCAAAACAGTCTCTTCTTCAAGGGATTTATGTTTTGCCAGAGGTGAATAACTTATACACAGAAAAATGCAAAAAACCCAAACTCACATACCCACAGAAGTTTCAGGCAAGGGGAGAAGGAATGAGCTAGCACTTCAGTTGAGTTTTAAATGGATCTAGAGTCTTAAAGGCAAAGACAAAGAGAAATGACATTTCCAGTATGAAGACACAGATTATATAGGATATATAATGTTATAGGGAATAGCAAGAAGGCTGGAACATAAGAGTATGTGACAGGGAGTAATGTGAAATGACATACACAGAAATACAGCCTGACTTCAGCCTGTGAAGAGTTATAAGTAACCAATAAAAGATTTCGTCATTTATCTTGGAGGCAATACAGAATCAATGAAATCTCTTGAGAGGGTGACATGACCAGGCATATTTTAAAAACATTCAACAGGGCAATTTAGATGGCAGAGGTGAGGTATGAGGTAGAAACACCAAATAGGAAGTTACTGCGATATTCCAGGTAAGAGGTGATGAAGGCCCCATCTAGGGTAGTGGACCAATGAGTCTGAGTTGAGAGAAGGAACTAGATACAAGAGATGTTGTATAGATAGAATTGACAAGCTTGAATATGGACAATAAGGAGAGTAAAGAGGTTGGGAATCATTCCTAGGTTGTAAATCTAAAGCACTACAGAGAGAGTACATGGTGACTAGAGCTCAGGAAGTGGGACAGATTTTTGATTCATTTGCATAGAAATGATAAATGAACTCATGGAAACTGATAAAATTGCAACAACAATAAAAAAAGGAGTAAAGAGAAAGAAGAGAACAGAGCCCTAGTTTACACCCAACTCAAAATAAGATTAAAAAGCAATCATCAAACAAGTAGGAGTAAAATCAGGTAAGAATAATGTCATGAAAACCCAAGAAGAAAAGAATAATTTCTCTTCCTCTTTTGAGGTAGGGATTGTCAGCAGTTTCAAAAGCTACAAGGACAAGGACTGAGAAAAAGCCATTAATCTATAATAAAACCTCTTTATTCTGTTCCTCATAAACCAGATTCAATCTAATTTTAAATGACTACCTTTAGTATACCAGAAAACATAACATGGGAAATAGCAATTTGTCCACGGCTCATGAATCATACTTTTGTTTCTCTGAAGGAAATCATTGCATTAATTGAATCTGAATAACCAAACCTTGATTCTTATTTTGTTTAAAAAGATGCTTTTTTTTGAGCTTTTCCTTCCATCACCCTCCCATCCCCACCCCAGCCAAGTTTTTAGTGGAATTGAAACTGTAATTACTAATTACATTTCTAGGAACTATTATGCAATTAGTCCATTTCTCTGGTTCAGTGACAAGTCAGTTACATTTAAGTGTCAGGGTTTTCACTGTGCTCCACTTTAGATTATTACCTTCTCATCTAAAAGAGAATATCATCACCTAAATGCAGCCAAAATCACTGATTCAACACTTACTGAACCCAAAGTACTCAATCCAACTCAACACAATATAACACAAATTTTGTTTTCTTCAAAAACAAACAATAAAATGAAATCCTACTCAAACCAAGGCTTTCTACTTCTGAATATTTGATGGAATCATCCTCCAAATAAAATAGATTATATACCTGCCCAAAAACATTCAAGTCAGAGATAACAAAAGAACACCCCACTCACAAAATAAAAACATCTTAATTCTGAGGGAGAAAAGAAGACTGTAAATATTCCTACTTCTAAATCCCTTATCCTCTAAGAAGAAAAAAATCTGGAGTAATGGATTTATTAGACCTAATTCATTTCCACATGAGATGTAGATCACATTCTTACATGAGGCTGGATTCGGTCATGGAGGAGAGACATTGGTAATTTGCTTTGCTTCATGACAACTTGATATGGATCCTTCATAACTTTATCCATTTCTTCTTGGAATTTCTGTAATGATGACTGCTTAATCACACGTGTATTTCCTGTTTTTACAAATGAAGGATGGTTCAATTTAATATAATGACTATGCTATTGTGAATGGCAAACTTTTAACTTCCCATTCCTTAAATACGTGCCATTCAATAAATTAAATGATTATGTATGGAGCACCTAACGGAAGCAAAAGATGTTAGAACAACAAAAAATTATGTATCTATCCACTTCTACTTTTAACCACAAGAAAATAAAAATTCTTTTTTTTTTTTAAGACCTTTCTTCACCTACCCTCTAACAATAACTCACCCATTAATCATCCAAATCGTGGGTTTTTACCCTCCTGACCTCAGTGTCTAAAAAGATCTACCATCCCCTCCTGTAGATACTTCCCCAACTGACTGGGCTTACAAATCTACTAAGTCTAGCACTGGGATCATATGGGCTTTACACTTTAATAAGCACTGCCAGAACTTGAATTCCATTGGCACAGCCTTCAAGAACTTATGATCCCCTCCACATTATGATGAGGTATCGAAGGAAGATATCAATGAGTATAAAACTAGAAAATAAACATCCTTTTGAATGGAGTTGGGGTTGACAAATTTCCTTTCTGATAGATTTGGCAAGGGAACTAGCACTCAATCAGAAGCAGGCCAACAAGTACGAAACAAAAAGAGGTTCAGTATAGTGCCACATTTACCATTCCTAAATATGGGAATATTT
The DNA here is from genome assembly GCF_902635505.1 of Sarcophilus harrisii. Classification (NCBI taxonomy): domain Eukaryota; kingdom Metazoa; phylum Chordata; class Mammalia; order Dasyuromorphia; family Dasyuridae; genus Sarcophilus; species Sarcophilus harrisii. Next base: position 542,346,199 of record NC_045428.1, read on the forward strand.
GGAAGAATTACTAAATACTGTTAAAAGGATGTTTTAAATCAACATAAAACATGAAAGGGAACAAAATGAAATAAATAATAAACTTCCTTTGGATAGGTATCACATAAGTTTTAAAGTCTAAGGATCTATACAATTAAACCATGTCCTGCAAATGTAAATGCTTAACTAGAAAATTCAGGTTCTAGAAAAGATTTTTTAACAGCTTGCTCTGTCATGCAAAGTGCTAGGAAGCATCCTTCATCCCACAAGAGATCAAGATTCTTCTAAAGGCAAACTAGAGAGTCCCTGGGCTCTCAAGGAAGGGAATTTGTCGGGATAGTTTACTCTGCTTCACACATGAAGTCTGGCAATGCCAGTAGTACCTCATGTGCTTAGCAATGGCTTAAAAGATGTCACTAGTAGGTAGGAAGTATAATACAAGATGGAACTTGTATGAAGTTTTGGAAACTCAAAACTGGACTATCCTTATTATCCTTTCACTTATCACTGAAGCCTGATATTGTCAAAAACTATTATATACAGGGAATCAAAAAAAAAAAAAAAGGAGTTTTGAAGGAACTTTAGGTTAAATCATTTTTTGGTCATAATATGGTCAAAGTCTGTTTATATCCACAAGCCCACATTAATAACAACCTCTCTAGCCAAACAAGAACCATAAAGGTTTTAAAGGCTTTTCATGTCATAAAGATGTATTTCTAGAAGACTTAAGTAAATAGCAACAACCATGGATTAAAACAGTAAGTTATGGATGAAATACTGCCAGCATACTTTATATCATTGTCCTTTCTATTTGTGGGTGCCTGAACTATACTATATAATTAAACACTTACTGCTATCAGAGACCTTGAACATTTTATTCTATCCAGCACCGAATGTATTATCCATAAAACAAATGGAATAGTAGGTGGACAATATAAATACTTACCAAACCATTTAATATTGGGTTCCACTCTTGCCACTGTGCCAGAAGCTACTGATGATTGATACTGTAGAGGTTTAATTACTTTACCACGACGGTTTCTAAATTCAAGAAATACATTTTGTTTAGTGATATAAAGACAAATGGCAATAAAAAAATATGATTTACTGATGATTCAAGAATCTTTGATTTTTACAAGCTAAATGAATAACGAATAATTCAATTACCTAAAAGTATCCTATTTAGCTGAATCAGATGACCAAAAAGTCATTAACACACCCTCTTATGAGAAAGCAGCAAATAATAATTTCTCATAGATGAGTAGTCAACAATGCTGTTTTATAATTTGGATACTTGGAGAGGAAAGCATTGGAGGGACAGAGATACATACTTGAATATTTTAGGTACAGGCTGGGCTGGTTCACATACTTGAATATTTTTGGTACAGGCTGGGCTGGTTTAAATGAATTTTAAGCAGTGGCTGACATGTTAAAACTCAAAATTCTAAACCAAATTGCAAAATGAGTGACTAAGGCAGACTGATTTAATCAAAATTTTGGTTATGATGCATTTTTTAAGAATGGACAGAGAATCTAATTACTAAACAAATTAGGACCAGCTAGTAAAATGCCACCCTCAGCAAGTCACTATAGTAAAGGCTGTCTCAGCAGAATTACAGCCACTATTTTCCAAGTGTCAGAATTTTTTCATTTTAGAATTTGACATTAAGAGAGTAAAAAGGGGAGGTTTTTGGCTGTTCTAAAACAATTCTTCCATATTGTCTGTTAAAAGAAAAACAATTTTCAATCTGGCAGCTAACAAACTCTTACCTATAAAATCATTAGCAAACATATTTATTATCTTTCAACTTAATATGATATATAAACCTGGAAAAGCTTCAAAGTAATTTTTCAAAACCTACAAATTTTATTTATGGCAAAATATGGTTTACTTAAAACACTAAAGTTTGGGGGTAGTTAGGTGGCACAGTGGATAGAAGACCAGCCCTGAAGTCAGGAGGACCTGAGTTCAAATCTAGCCTCAGACACTTAACACTTCCTATCTGTGTGACCCTGGGCAAGTCGCTTAACCCCAATTGCCTCAGCAAAACAAAAACAAAACACTAAAGTTTAGTAAGAATGCTATATAGCAGGATCCAGCGCTCACCTTCGTTCCTTTTGCCGATACATATTAAGGCGCCGGATTGTTGCACGGTCCCGCATGTTTTGACCCCCAGCTCCTTTTACCCGATCTAAGACATAAAAAAGTTAGATAGCATACTATCCAACTAACAAGTCACTTTTAATACCTCACTGATACCAGATAAGCCAAGTGAACATTTCTGTGAAACAGCAGCCTCATGCTCTCAAAAGATTAGCTTTTCATTATTATTAAAGCCACATGAAACAATTTTTGTTTCAAACCTTGATCTGCTGTTTAATATTGCTCTTTATTCCCCCAATTTCCTCACCAAAAAAGTAGGTAATGACGAACAAGGCAAATATTAGCCTGGCATTCATTTCTGTTTCTCTTTAACAGAAGAAAGACCAGGCACATCATTATTACCCCCCCACACACATACACATATGTACACATTTATATGTGTGTGTATATATATATATGTATGTATGTATGTAGATATATATTATTTTCCTTTGAGATAAAAATTTTCAACTTATAAAATCTATTTTCTTTGTCCTAAGAATTAAAACATAAAATACACACATACACACACACTTTGCACTAACAGTTGCAGTTTGGTCCTTTCTAGGTATTCTTAAATTCTATTCCTTTCAGTATTAAATCACCTTATTATCCTCCAATAGAGGTAGGCCTAAATAATTTAATCTTTAAGAATCCTTCCAGATCCTGCATTCAAAAACTGTAGCATTTGAGGAAATTCTCCAAGAGTACTTAACTGAAAAGTTAGGATCTCTGTCAATTCTAATTCCTCTACTTTGTTACTATGCTACATTACTTAACCTTTGCCTCAGTTTCTTCAACTATAAAATGGGGAGAACAACAGCATCTACCTGGGAAAGTTGTTGTACAGATCAAATAAGATATAGAAAAACTTACTCCCTTTCCTTCCCCAATCCTTACTGATTAGTTGTGTAATTTCATGCAAATCATTTACTACATATAAAGAAGGGGGAAAAATTATGTGTGTGTGTGGGGAAGTTAACTTATTTATTTTTATTGAATTCTAACATAAACTTAGCAGTTCCTTAAAAACAAACACTACAGGAGCAGCTAGTTGGTGCACTGGACAGAGAGCACCAGCCCTAAAGTCAGGAGGATCTGAATTCAAATCAGACCTCAGATACTTAACACATCCTAACTGTGTGACTCTGGGCAAGTCACTTAACCCCAACTGCCTCAGCAAAACCAAAACAAAAAAACACCACATGACTCTCTGAAAGAGTACCAGTCTGTCAAAATGGTTCATGGCACAAAAGGTAAAGAGCCTTTGCCCTAAACAGATATCTATGTTTTCAATTATGAAATGAAAGAGCTGGATTATACATCTCTACGATCCTTTTCTGCTCTAATATTCAATGATTCTGGTCTCAATAAACTAAATTATTAACATCTGAAGAAAACTGCCAAAGGTTCTATAATGTAATCAAAGGGGTTAATTTGGTTTTAAGTACTTTAGAGTAACATTTATTTCTGATTTAATTTTTATCTAAATATCTTCAATGTACTTTTTTTTTTTTTTGGCCTGGTCACCTCTTGCTTACATTACTCCCTCAAGAAAAAAAATAAATTAAGGTTTCTGGAGCCATTAAATATTATTAATGTAATAAAGTAATAAAACACTTTGAATAAGTGGACCATCAAAGGTTACTCTTGCTCTCAGTTAATATTGACATTTAAACATCTATTTTCTATATATAATCTCCAGGAAAAAAAAAAACAAAAACAAAAACTTTATCAAGCTTTTTTTTTTTTTTTTTATCCTTTCCTGTGGGAAAGAAAAAGAAAAACAAGTATAGTCAAGTCAAGCAAATTCCCAAAGTGGCCAAGTCCAAAACTTTGTCTTATTCTGCCTATGCTATCACTACTCTGTGGAGAGATAAGTAGTATCCTTCATTATAGGCCTACTGGAATCATGATCAATTATTTTGTTGATTAGAATTCTTAAGTCTTTTCAAATTGTTTGTTTTTACAATGCTGTTATAGTATAATTGTTCTATTGTGATTCTTCCCACTTCAGTTTGCATCAGTTCATGTAAACCTTACCAAATTTCACTGAAATCATCTTTTTCCTTATGGCACAAATTACATTTATATATCACAATTTGTCCCCCGGTTCTTTAGGTGACAAACACTTCTTAGTTTCTAGTTCTTTGACACCTCAAAAAGCACTGAGGTAACTATTTTTGTACATATAGGACCTTTTTTCCTTTTCCTTTGATTTCCATGAAGTTTAGAAATTTTAAGGGCACAGTTCCAAATTATGAATTTTTTAAAGTCAACATTTCTAAGAAAATATTGACTGTTTAGATCTAAAAATGTATAATATGGTACTTAAAAATTGTAAAACGTCTACACCACTTTTTACTTCTGGATCTGACCTGCCTGCTTATCTATCATGAGATGACTGACTTTAGATGATCTCTAAGTTCCTTTCCAATGCTCACTCAACATTTTAGAACTTGAAATGAAACTGCACTTATGGACACACTCTTCCAAAGAGGCTGTCATGTTGCAATTACGACCTTTACAAACCTCAAAGTAAACAAATTTAATAAACCAAATGAAAACCACCAAGTTTACTACAACAGTAAACATTACAATCTCTTGCTTTAAATGATCCATGTCTTTGTAACTTCTGAGTTGTTTTTTAAGGGTACTAAAAAAGATGATTCTAGGGATCGGATCTATTGTATTTTTCCTTTTTAGTAGTGCAAAATAAGTGCAAGCCCTTGTCAAATTTAGGTTAAAACACCAGCTTATAGTGCTTTGATACCCATCTACTAATATGCAGATTAGAAGTCACAAAAGCAGAAAATCTTGGAGTTGGAAGGAGTCTCAGAGATTATCTAGTTCTATCTGTATCTGAACAAAAGTTCATTCTGCAACATCTCCAACAAAATGTCATTCAATTTTTACTTCAAAGATCCAAGGTCTTTAACAGATCTCCACTGAAGAGGAATACTACCTCTTTTAAAAATTAAAAAAAAAAATTTCCTGTTACACGTAAAACAATTTTTAACATTGGTTTTTAAAACTTTGAGTTCCAGATTCTTTCCATTCGTCCCTGTCCAACCTTCTCTTGCTCACTGAGAAGGCACTGAAGTTATGAAAAAATATTTCCATAAAAGTCACGTTGTGAAAACATAGATATCCCCTCAATCCCAAGAAATCCTCAAGAAAAATAAAGGTTTTTTGTTTGTTTGTTTGTTTGTTTGTTTTTTTAAGTACGCTTCATTTACATTTAGACACCATCAGTTCACTCTCTGGGGATAAGCAGCATTTTTCTTATGTCCTTCAGAGCAGTCTTGGAGTTTATATTGTTGAACATACTTTTTGAGGCAGCCTATTTTACTTATGGACAGTTCTGATTGTTAGGAAGCTTTTCTCTCATATGCACTCAAAACCTGCCTTTGCAATTCGCACACATTGTTCCTCCTTCTGCCATCAAATTCTTCTGCTGGAAATGACTATATTCAACGATCCACCCCCTAATCCTCGACAAGAAGGAAACTAGGGAGATTAGTCACTACTAAAAAAGCTCTGCCCCTTTGCAATTCTACTCAGTTCCCAACCTAAAGATGCCTAAATGTGTCACTGTTATTTCAAATTTGCCGTTCCACTTCTATCTATCTAGAGTCTAAGTTTAAGGGTTTTAAGAAACTGAATACTTTAAATAAAGTTTTCAGAATTAGACGTCAGGAAGAATATGCTCGCGTCCCACGTGAAACATTTCCGAGTAAAAGCAGGTGAATCATTTATGTAACTGACTCTCTAAGGGCGCCCCTGAGGCTGGGTGCGCTCTCGCAACAGAGGACGGACTCCCTCAATTCCGAGTTCCTGACACCAATGAAATCTCACACATCCCCAGCATCATTACTATAACCTAACTTAACACACAATAAACGCCAGTCATCACCTCCGTAGAGCGGTGGAGGGCAAGTTCAAGATCTTTTATCCAATCAGCCGAGGGCTACAGAGCGCAGGCTCACAGAGTTAGGGCTTTGGAAGTCATTAAACCCACATTCTTCCCATTTCACAGCGGAGAAAACTGAGGTTCAAAGCGCGGACTGGCTAAATCAGAGCTTCGGGCTCCCAAATCTCCACCCCTCTCGCCGCCTAAGGCAAGTGACTTGTCAAGGGTCGCCACGAATTACCACCAAGGTAGTCCTGGAGTAACAATCCAGGCAGGAGCCTTTCCCCAAACACCCCGTACCCCATGCTGGCTGGGAGCTTAGCCAAACCTCGGAAAGGGGTCTCGGGATCATTCCCCCTCCTCCGTCCCAAAACTCTTCCCCACAGAACCTCCAGCCCCGAAGGCCTCCTCCCCCTGCTCCCGTACCCGGGTTCGTGCTGGAGGTGGACGGGTTGATGGTGCTCCGTCCTTTGTACTTGGGCTTCACCATCCTGCCGGCAGATCGGGGGCCGAAGCCTGAGGGAACTGGGACTCGAGGTTCGGGTTCGGGGCCTAAGCCGGCAAGACGGTTTGAGGAGTTTGGAAACCACCACGACAGCCCCCGCGCGCGACGAAAGACGTCACTTCCCGCGTGCCCGAGACTCCCTCCCCCGCCGTTCCCTTTCCTCGCAGCTACTTCCGGCCGGCGATCGCGTGCGCACGCGCAGATCGCGCGCGCACGCGCAGATCGCGCTCACTTTTCAGTTGCCCGGACCCTCCTGCCCCTAGCCGCGGCGTCTCAGCGTATGACGACTGCGCAGCCTCTAGTGCGCTGCCTTGTCGCTGCCCGGTTTCGCTGCGGGCCACCCTCGTGGGAGGCCTTTGCGTTACGGAAACACGACGTTTGTCTTTTCTCTAAAATCCCCTCTTTGCTAAATCAGGAACAGCATCTTGGGCGCCCCCCTCTCCTTTTCCACTGCCCTGCTCACATTTTTGTATTTCTGTATCTCTTCGCCCTCGCTTGGCCCCAGTCTAACCCACGAGGGACTGAACCCCACGTGTGGCCTTTTGCTCGTCGCTCGTTTGCTTTGTGCCTCCAAAACACTGGCAGAAGGAATCACCCATAGCAGGAGCTGGACATGTTGAATGAATGAATGAACCAATAAAAGTAAATGACCCAAGAGGTCGAATGTCCACTGAAAGGGACCTTAGAACCCAGAGCCCAGACTGTTAGAGCTGTTACATGTGTAACAGACTGTTGGAGCTAGAAGGGACGTGCAACATAAAAGATCAGAGCTGGAAGGGACTTTGGAACATAGACTGGGTGGTCCCGATGAAACGTAGACCTGCAACTGACAACTGTTAGTTTGCAGAACGTCTGTGCTGGTGAATATCAATCTGAAAAAAAATGATATCACAATGCGCTTTTAAATTGAATCTGCATCATGAACATTTTGCCCCTTCCTTAAGTCTAGACCATAAACAAATCAAGCTCTAATTTGAAACATTTGCTGATTTCTGACATCTTCACTTACATTTGAAACTGACTCCAGCATATCCCAGCTTCAATGGAACTCAGAACATAAAATGTAGTATGGCAGAGCTAACAAGGAAGAATTTTAAAGTATAGACTATCTTAATTACATCGGACCTCAGAATGAATGAATAAAGCATTTATTAAGTGTTTACCACAAAGGACTATACCAAGCACTGAACTGAGCACAAGATAGTAAAAGAAAAGGCAGTCCCTGCTTTCAAGGGCTCACATTCTAAAAAGGAGACTGCTGCAAATTGGATATAAAGGTCTCATGGTCCTTAGGGTGCAGAGGCAAAGCATACAATAATGTATCAGTTTTAATGTCATTTCCACAATAAAAACTGTATCCATTTCTGATGTTGACCCATTGGACAATGCAAAGATTGATTACAAGAACTTTCTTTGCAAAGATGCCTGTAGCATCTACAGAAGCAGTTGCTAGATTGCATCTCTACCGAATATGCTTCTGGAAGTTTGCTATTCATAATCAAAAACTTGGAGTTCGGGATACTAGGCTTTCCCCATCAGGATTCGAAAGATAATGTTCAAGGAGGTGGTATTGGTTTGACTTCCTTGGCACAGTCTACCTCCTAACTCTCCTTCAGGGTACACCCTAAAGAGACCTAAAAACATAGATTGTCAGAGGTGGAAAGAACCTTTGAACTTAGAATGTTGGTTGGCAGGGCTTTTGAACACAAAACATTTTTTTTCAGCTTAGTGTTTTTTATTTTTTTTTATGCATACATATTTATACAATTATCTTATTGCACAAGAAAAATCAGATCAAACCGGAAAATTTTTTAAAAAGAAAACAAAATGCAACCAAACAACAAAAAGAGTGAAAATGCTATGTTGTGATCCACACTCAATTCCCACAGTCCTCTCTCTGGGTGTACATGGCTCTCTTCATCATCACTGGAACATCACTGGCCTCAATCATTTCATTGTTGGAGTCATGCCCATCAGAATTGATCATCATATAATCTTGCTGTTGCCATATACAATGATCTCCTGGTTCTGCTCATTTCACTCAGCATCAGTTCATGTAAGTCTCTCCAGACTTCTCTAAAATCATCCTGCTGGTCATTTCTTGTAAAACAATAATATTCCATAACATTCATGTACCATAATTTATTCAGCCATTCTCTAACTGATGGGAATACACTCAGTCTCCAGTTTTTGGCCACTACAAACAGGGCTGCCACAAACATTTTTGCACATGTGGGTCCCTTTCTCTCCTTTAAGATCTCTTTGGGATATAAGCCAGTAGAAATACTGCTGGATCAAAGGGATAACTTTTTGAGCATAGTTCCAAATTGCTCTCCAGAATGGTTGGATCCATTCACAGTTCCACCAACAATGCATTAGTGTCCCAGCCCTCCTATATCCCCCTCCAACATTCATCACCATCTTTTCCTGTCATCTTAGCCAATCTGAGAGGTGTTTAGTGGTATATCAGAGTTGTCTTAATTTGCATTTTTCTGATTAATAGGAACACAAAACTTAGAAGACCAAAGTGGATAGAACTACTTTAAAGACCTGAAAATATCAGAGTTGGAAAAGACTCCAGAGATCATCTCTTTCAATCTCTTCTTTAAAAAAAATAAATTTCATCAATGCATTTTGTTTTTATAAAACAGTTACTTCCCAACACATAACACCTGTGATACAAACAGAGCACCTTCCAGGATATTCAAACAATAAGGTTGATAACAAGAAGTTTCTTTTCTGAATCCTTAGTAGAAAGGATTTAACATCCTACAGAAACAGTTGCCAGACTGCATCTCTACAGAGTATGCTTCTGAAAGTTTGCTTTTCCAAAGACTTTGGAGTTCCGGACACACATATAAAAGGGGGAAAGAAGTTAATATCTGATATATTGTAACTGAAAGAGCGTGCAGTAATCTTATTTTAATTTATTTTAGGATAGCACCTAGTCACCATTGTAGAACCAATATTGCTTATTGTATTTGATCTAAATTCTTTTGTCTTTGAGTATCATTTTCATTTTTGCATTATTGTGTAGTGTACATCAATCAGTTAATCAATAAACCTTAAGCACCTGCTCTGTTCCAGACACTGGGTATTGTTTCTTTCTTGTCTCTGTTTACTTCCCTCTGATCAAGTTATACAATTCTTCTACAGGCTTTTCTGAATTCTTGTTTGTCATTTCTTTTTCTTTTTTGCTGAGGCAGTTGGGGTTAAGTGACTTGCGCAAGGTCACACAGCTAGGAAGTGTTAAGTGTCTGAGGTCACATTTGAACTCAGGTCCTCCTGACTTCAGGGCTGGTGTTCTATCCACTGCACTATCTAGCTGTGCTTATTTGTCATTTCTTAAAGTATAATAGTATTCTGTTTGTTTAGTTCCATCATTCCCCTTCCCCCCCATAAGGCAACTTCTTTGTTTCCAATTTTTTTGCAACTATAAAAATGTTTCTATGAATATTTTGGTATGTCTAGAACCTTTCTTTCTGTCCTTGAACTTCCTGTGTAAATTCCTACTAGGATGACTGGTGGAACAAAGTATATGGATAGTTTAGAAACTTTTCCTGCATGATTCCAAGTGACTTATTAGAATGTCTAGACCAAGTTATATCATCAACAACAGTGCATTAATGTTCTCGTTTTATCACACACAGCACTGATTATATCCAACTTTGATTACTTTTGCCAAAGTAAACCACCTCCTTCATTGTACAGAGAGGAAATCAAGATTAAGGAAACTGTGAAATTAAAGGGCCTGCCTGAGACAAATAATAATTAGCAAGATCAAAATTTGAAACCAGGTTCTCTGCTTTCAAATCCAGCATTCTTTCCATGACTCCACTGAAAGAGATTTCTCTCTAGGAGGAGATATAAAATCTTCAGCTGAATATTTAAAACCACCTACAATTTAGCTCCATCTACCTTTTCATTTTTACTTGAATTTCCTTCTTATCATAGTCTCCATTTTAGTCAAGCTCAACTGATCATCCTCCCCAATCATGACATTTCATCTCCATACTTCTGGCCTCCTAAATATAGGGAATATTCTGCTTGTTTACTTCTACCTCTAAATTCTATTCTCCCTTAAAATATAGCGAGGTTGCCACTGCCTTCACAACACCTTTCAGTTCTTATCTCTTCCTTATTTCAAGCATTCTTTCCTTCTGAAAATTACCTTGCATTAACTTTTAAAATTGATTTTTTATTTTAAAATTAAACTCTGTTACTTAGAATTTACTTATAAACATTCCCCTCCACTGACCTCCATCCCCTCTACAAACACACTTATACTAATAGAATATGGACCATATGTTTCTTAAAGGTAAGAAACTACTTCATTATTTTGTTCTTGTATTCTCAGTTTCTGACACAATGCCTTATATACAGTGAGTACTTAATAAATGCTTATTGAATTGAACTGGAAAAAATCGAGTGGATTATATGAGTGCTGAACTACTTTCTACTAGAGAATCTTGGGACACTAGGCTATTGTCCTGTGTAAAACAGAATCCTGTATTCACAAATGTGAGATTTCAGAAGAAGTTAGGAAACAGGCAAATCATATCCATGTTGGAAGCTTCAGTTTCTCTATCTATAAAATGTAGGTGTTGTTTCAGGTCCCTTCCAGTTCCAAATTCTATGAAATGTGTTGTTCTGAAGCTGCACACCAAGAGAGGCCCAGCAAATTCAGTTCTGAGGTTGCTGGCTCCAACAGCCAAAGCAAAAACTGTCGGATGGCTCAGAATTTTATCCCTGGCACCACCAATTCTCATCTGGAATTTAAAGTTCTCCACAGTTTGGTTCCCATCTATTTTTTCTTCAGAAAGTATAATGTCTTTGTTCCTTGTATCCCAAACTCAAAAGATTGCTACCACCATTCAAGTCACCTTTTAATATTCTCTGTGTATTGTCAGGATCAGCCCAGAGACAAAATTGTTGAGAAGGAGTATGGGGCCAGAGTGAGGGCAAATTTGAGCCTATGTTACAGATTATTCAGTAAAAACAAATAACTTTTTTTTTTTTTTTTTTTTTTTTTTTTAAACGAAGGGACGCACCCTCATTTCAGGGGATTTGGTGCTTTATTTGTTTTCCTATGTCCAAAACAAAACAAATAAACCTAGTACCCGAGCCTGGAAACATTCCTCTTAGAGCAAAACCAGACCAAATCTTAGAAGTAAGCTGGAAAGATATTCTCTTCTCTTGTTCCCCCAAGGTCAAGGACAGAGCTGAAATGAAACTCAACCCTAGCCCAAAGGTTCTAGCCCTGATACTGATTTTGAGAGAACCTTAAAAAAACTAATGTGAGAATTCCTTCATGGTCTGTAAGGATCAATGATACTTTCTCAAACCAACCCCAAAACACTTTTTGACCCCCAGAATCAGAATCATAATAGATTAATCCCAGAGAGATGAAAGGTTAAAATACTGTCCAATGCTGCAAATTGGTACAAAAACAGAATAAACACGGATGGCAAAAATCAGCTCATGAGCTCATATAGTCTTTGATCAGAGACATAATTTCATTATGAAATTTTGAATCAGGCTGTTGTGAAGTCCTGCCAAAGAGTTTCATTTTCCCAGATGATATGGCGGGTTATTTCTCTTCTCTTTCTCACTCTGCTTGGGTTTACCATATTAACTTTCTCCTCTGTTTATAGTACCCAGCCCTTTACTATGGCCTCTTCTGAACTCCAGGAATTGTCTTCAATTCTGAACCCGAGTTAGTAATTATGATTAATGGTGAACCGATCTGTAGTGTGGCCTGGCTTCCTATTCTTTATCAATTAATTAGCAAGCCATTTGTTAAGTATCAACTCTATTCCTGGAGCTGTGCTTAGGATTCAGAGTTATAAATGAAAAAGTCCCAAGCCTCAGGAAGTTTTCATTCTTTAGGGCCTGAACCACATATCTAGCTAAACACAACTTTTAAAAATGTTTTGCGTTTCCTGTTGTCCGAGTGTTCAAAACGTAATTCTCAGTAAAGACTCTCTCAATACTTACTCTATTTGTGAGTAGTGGTCAAGTTCCTTCCCCTCTTTGGGCTTTTGTTGTGGGACAAGATAATCTCTAAGTTCTTTTCCAGTTGCAGCTTTTGTGATCTTGTGGACATGTTAGTGAGGAATGAATCTACTATTTTGATACTGGACAAGTCACTAAAACACTATCAGCTTCATTTTCCTCATCTGTGACTTGGGGATAATAGATTTGTTGAGAGAATCATGTGAAATAATATGTGTGAAGTGCTTTGCAATCTAAAGGTTCAGGTTCAGTCATGGTCGATTCTTCTTTTCCCCATTTGGGTTTTTTTTTGGCAGAAATCCTGAAGTGGTTTGCCATTTCCTTCTTCAGCTCCTTACAGATGATGAAATTGAAGCAAACTGGTTTAAGTAACTTGCCCAGGGTCACATAGCTAGCTAGTGACTCTGAATTCTAAAGCTGAATTTGAATTCAGGAAGATGAGTATTACTGATTCTATTTTTTTTTTTTTTTTTGCTACATGAATATATGCTTTTATTATTACTGCTTTTGACTCTATCTCAGTCAATTATTCAATAAGTATTTATTAAGTGCCTACTATGTTTCTTTTTTTTTTTTTTTTAATTTTTTTTATTTAATAGCCTTTTATTTACAGGATATATACATAGGTAACTTTACAGCATTAACAATTGCCAAACCTCTTGTTCCAATTTTTCACCTCTTACCCCCCCACCCCCTCCCCTAAATGTCAGGATGACCAGTAGATGTTAAAATATATTAAAATATAACTTAGATACACAAGTATTACTGATTCTAGACCCAACATTCTATCTGCTGTACCACCTGGCTATTCTATACAAATGTTTGCTGTTTATTTTCATCTTTTAATATGTTCTTGCCCTAAAGTATCTCTTTTTGCCTTAATACAGTTCCTTGATTTTCTATAATTCTGTCCCAAGTGATTACAGTTTTAAATATATATATAATCTATATATTGTTTTTGTGTTGCTTATGTCTTTTCCTATATCCTCTCAGAGAACCATCTCTTATGACAAAGAACTTCTAAAAAGAATAGAAGTTAAAAAAAAAAAAAAAAGCCTAGCAAAACCAATGAATATATCACAAAAGTGTGATGTTATCTGCAATATTCCACATTTGTAAGACTCTCATCCAAATTTGGCCTGATGACTACACTTAATAGAATTCAAGGAGACTAGATAAAAAGACTTCAATTTTAACTAAAGATCCCACCTTTTTGAGAAAACCCCAAGCTAAAGGTTGATCAAAACAAAACATGAGATATTTCTGCAGAGGCTATAGCAGCATTTTTATCTTACTCAGTGTATCGTAGTGCATTGAGCCCTGGATTTGAATCAGATTATTTCTCAGACATTTATTGTTATTGTGTGACCTCGGGCAACTCCTTTAAAGGGTCTCAGTATCCTTATCTCTAAAATGAGGATGATTATAGATTATCTCCATGGATTTGGGGCAGGAGGGGACTTTAGAAAGAACAGTTTCCTCTTTTTACATGAGGAAGCTGAGGTCTACAGAGATAAAGTGATTTGTTTAAAGTCATCTAGGTAGGGGCAGAGACAGTATTTAAACCCTAACCTCTAACTGTAAATCCAGTAGTCTTTCCACTATATCAATTGTCTACATCACAAGCTTGTTATGAGTATCCCATGAGTTCAAGTATCACAGTAAGATCAAGCAAGATCTTACATATGGAGCAAAAGCACTTTCAGACTTTGCCATTCCTTGAATGGCCCATTTTTAACTTTAAGGCTGTCAGACTTTGAGTAATTATGTTTGCATATTTAAGAGTTAGAAAATATGTGTGTGATTGGCAGAAAATAGATTTATAATCAGGTAGTGGACCGACTAGGTTCCTTTTCTTTGCCTACTCCTTTATGTGGATGAATAGGAGAAAATGAGAGTTTAAAAACAGGGGAACCAATTCTAGTAGAGAGATTTGAGAAAAGATCTTGGTGTCTGAAACTGAGATCCTGATGCTTGGGAGACAAGCAAGTCTCAGAACCTAAACTAAACACAGAACAGTCAAATTTTTTAAGAACTGAGTCTTTATCTTTAAGAATTTTTACCGTTTCTTTTGGACCTCTTGCAGAGTACAGCAAAAGGGGAGGGGATTTCTCTCTTTTTCCTATTACTAGCAATGGCAAATTGCATCAGAAGCCCCTGCCTACCCTATACATGTGCTTGCAAGAATTCAAGGTTATCACTTTTTGAATCCCAATCTTCTTTGTAGAGAATGGGAGATTTTTAACCCCTTAGATAAAATGATCTTAGAACTCTAGCTTTCTGGCAAAGAAAAGAAGATTTCTAAGGCAGTGCCAATTTTGAGAGTTCCTTTATGGCTAATTTCAATTTAAAGAATTTCTGGGTTTGCAGTTTCTAAGACATTGCATCTTTAATTTTCTGATGTTTCTTGTTTTCTTATCAAGAAAAAAGAGTCCTCATGGTTTTAGCACATATCCTACTTGGAATACAAGCTCACTGAGATTTTAGCTGAACCAAAAGGTATAGATGATGAAGAAAAACATCCAAGCAGTGCCCAGAAGCAACCATGGAGCAGCGTCTAACAGAAATTGTAAGATTCAGGCCAAGAAGAGCAATACCAAGATTTCATCGGCCTTAGGCTGCAAACTGATATGTATGCTTTCCTTTCCCAGATCTGAACCATGCACATTTCCTATTTATGTGCTTCTCTATTTAGGTCTTCTATATGTGTCTCTTTTCCCAGCTTGACACAGGATGAGTTTTGGGGAGAGTTCTTCATAAGTTTTTAGGGATAATGTTCTTTTGTAACATCCTCTGGTTATGTTCTTTCATTAAATGCCTTTGCAGTGAAATAATTATGTTCTCTGACTGATTACTGAATGTAAATACATCAATGGGGGCTCTTGAGCTATAATTTGAGGAACGTTGAAGCAGAAGCATAACTTGAAGTCAAGCTCCAAGAGACATTATCTGCAAGTAAGAGTCAGAATCAACATGCTCCCAGAATGCTACATATAAAATACTTTGAAAACTTTAAAGTTTATGCTATATAAATGTTATTGTTGTTCAGTCACTTCAGTTGTATCCAACTCTTCATGACTTTTTTTTTTTTTTTTTTTTTTTTGGCAAAGATACTGGAATAGTTTGCCATTTCACTTTATGAAATTTTATAAAACTAAAGCTAACAGGATTAAATGACTATCCCAGGGATCACACAAATTCTAAGTATCTGAGATTGGATTTGAACTCAGGTCTTCCTGACTTCAGATGTAGCTCTCAATCCACTGTGCCAATTTGCTGCCTTTATATAAATGATGACTATCATTCTTATTAGTATATTATTATTATTCCTACTATTATTCCTTCCCCTATTAACAGCAATAGCAGCAGTGGATCACAAACATCTCTTAGGTAGTTCTAATAACTTGAGCACCCAAAAGTAAAACACTAACATAGGGAATCTAACAAATTAACTCCCTTTGTGTTTTCTCAGGAAAGTCCTGGAATCCTTAGAGAGGAAGATTCTGGTAGTGACTAAAATACATACATACCAACTCCAAAAATACATGTCTTGGATTTATTCCAAATGCTTTGACGTTTACGTTGCAGCCAGAGGGTTGTTATCCCTGGGCAGCATTCCACTATCGGGCCATTAGCCCTTAATTAGGGACAGCTTGTTGGTGTGCACATCTCCAGTATAGCTGGGAGCTTACACTCATACAGTATATTCCATTATGATTCTCCTTTAGCAATTTGATAATAAACTGACCTCTTCCTGTTGGGGCTTGGAGTCGTGGCCCTGAGAAACTGGTCAAGTTCCATAGCAGGAGAGACTCTTGCAGAGCTGAGAAGCTGATGTTCTGTATCTGTTTTCAGGGCCCCCTTTCCTCCCTCCCTTTTCTTTCTTATTCCTAGGAGAACAGAGGAGAGAAACCTTTGTCAGGAAAGTTAAGTGCCAAGAGTTTACATTTGCAAGTAGATACAAGAATAACAAGGTGCCGGTAAATTGGGGCTTTATGGGCCAGCATCCCTTGGTTCTCTGTCAAGGACGTCTGAGTTTTTCCATGCCATTGGGGTGTTTGTGTACAAGGCTATGACAGGCCATAGGGATGCTCGTCGACTTCTTATGAGGAAGACATGCTGGAGAGTTCAACTCTGGACAATAGAGACCCCCCCTCCCATAAGTTATTATTTGGTCTAGTCAGGCTTGTGAAGTTGGGGGAAAATAGTTTCTATTAGTCTTGGCCAGCTTTGCATGACGGCTAAGGAGCTCTTCAAAAAGATCCCTAAGATCAAGTTTTGACAAAATAACCGGCAGCACTCTCACTGACTATGAGATATCTCAGAATCCCTGTGCTCTCCTGAGCATACTAAAACCCAATATGTGAGTTTTCCAAGGCGCTATTAGAGAACTCTTTAATTTTAAGTCTGGTTTGTGTTTCTGGCCTGGGCCTGGGAAAATTGGTCCAGAACACACACTGATGTGAGAACTCGAAAAAGAGGTCCAAACTGTAGGTAATTGTTTAAGCTTATATTAGGGCTGGAGGCCCACTCAAAGCTGTCTCCCCTAGTATCAGTGTGTTTCCTATTAAAATTGATATTAATCGGTCAAACTGTTCTTTTGATTTTTAAGTCTGTGAGACTAAATTGTTGTATAATTGTTTTTTACCCTCTGGTACTCCTGTCTACCTTCCTCCATTCCATTTCTTAGGAAAACACTTTAAAAAATAGTTAGCAAACTACCAGGCTTATACCCCAAAGAGATACTAAAGAAGGGAAAGGGATTTGTATGTGCCAAAATGTTGGTGGCAGCCCTGTTTGTAGTGGCCAGAAACTAGAAAATGAATGGATGCCCATCAATTGGAGAATGGTTGGGTAAATTGTGATATAGGAATGTTATGGAATATTATTGTTCTGTAAGAAATGACCAGCAGGATGATTTCAGAGAGACCTAGAGAGACTTACATGAACTGATGCTAAATGAAATGAGCAGAACCAGGAGACCATTATACACTTTAACAGCGATACTGTATGAGGATGTATTCTGATGGAAGTGGATTTCGTTGACAAAGAGAAAATCTAACTCAGTTTCAATTGATCAATGATGGACAGAAGCATCTACACCCAAAGAAAGAACACTGGAAAATGAATGTAAACTGTTTTCATTTTTGTTTATTTTCCCGGATTATTTTTACCTTCTGAATCCAATTCTCCCTGTGCCACAAGAGAGCTGTTTGGTTCTGCACACATATATTGTATCTAGGATATACTGTGACATTTAACATGTATAGGACTGCTTGCTATCTGGGGAAGGGGGAGAAGGGAGGGAGGGGAAAAGTCGGAACAGAAGTGAGTGCAAGGGATAATGTTGTAAAAAATTACCCAGGCATGGATTCTGTCAATAAAAAGTTAAAATTATGAAAAAAAAAGTTAGCAAAATATCTTGGAGATTTTCCAGAGAATAATGTGACTTTAAAGCACCTGGACATAAGTTCCAGAATCCAGATCTCGAATCATGTCCCGTAAGTGAGAGCCTTTTGTATTAGTCCTGCCTTGGAGGTGGATTGTACCCAACAAGATGCAGGGATTTTAAGAGGGGCCTTCTCCCTTCCTCATATTCCTCTGCTGCTTATTGTTTGTCTTTTGTTCTCAAAGAGGACCATGATATCAAGAGAGATGATATCATGACATGCAAGTGAGTTGAATTAAAGTGAGGGCAAAGTCACCAGCTTCATTTTCTCCACTAGAACCATCTGGGTCCAGTGCCAAGACATTGATCAGGATGACTAGAAATGGCTCTGAATACAGTGGGAGACCTTGGCCTTTTTAAGCTAAAGTTTTTAACAGTCTCAGGTTTGACTGAGGCAATATCCATTCAGTAATTAAGGCTAGATAAGAATTGAGGCTACAGAAAGGCCTCTTTTACCTCATTAAAAAAAAATAGAAAAAAAGAAAAAAAATTCAATCAAAAAGAAAAAATTCAAAAAATCAATTTTTGACTAAAATAGAAACAATTCTCATTTACATTTATTTTAGTCAATCTGGACACAATGATCAATTTGGCTTGGCTTGGGACCTACTGATCGCGAAGCTATGAGAGCCAGAGTAATTTGAATTGAAGGCATGGTCCTTATGAAAGAAATCTAGTCAGAAAACCTCAAAATAATTTGGGAAGTTTTAGTGTTGTTGTTTTTTTAAATGGCTGGTTTGTTGGTTAGTTGTTGTCCTTCGTTCTTGAAGAAGATCAAAATAAGATCAGACTAACACAAACTAGGAATACTCTGCCACAGGTCAGACATTTACTATGTATGTACTATGAACATTTCGAGTGGACTCTAACTGCACATCTGGTGGTTTTTGTTTTTTTTTTCTGAACTAATTCAATTCTATTTTGTTCATACAGTACAGTGCCTTCTCTGATGAGGTCACACCATCCTTGGCAATCCTATGTCTACCAAGTTATACAATCAATTCTGAAATTCTAAAGAGACACTTTGAGGGAGTCCTTGTATTGCTTTTTCTGATTCCTTGTCCTATGTGAGTTCTCCATAAAATAGTCCTTTTTGGCAAGTATAAATTACTTTCCTTTGGGCAAAGCATCCACAGGTAAGATTATGATACCTTATGTGGACAGAAGGAAGGGAAAGAAAGTATATGAATCCTAAACTAGCTTACTCTCAAGAATTGTTTGAGTGAGCGAGCCCATCCTGCTTCTTTGACAACTATGATCAGGTCAATTTCCTAGACTGTTCTGTTTGTATGGAATAATGTGAAGACAGAATCTATTGTTAATTCATCCATCCTGTCTCCAATCTAATTAGCATATTTAATGACAGTCATGACAACCTTGATGGGAGCTTAGCTTTCCCAAACTGTTTTATTAACATAAGTTAAGGAAGTCATAAAGTAAACTCTATCAATCATAATTGCATGCAAAAAGAAAATTAGCTTTCCCAGATTATGTTGATTGCCATATCTTTATACAGGTCTGGGACCTAGTCAGTGAGGTGGATCCATCCATCTGGCTTCTCCTTGATTCCTCCCTGACCTCTCCCCAACTTCACCCTGGTTCCTTCCCTTACTCCCTAGATCCTGCTTCTGCTCTTTTGAGATTTTAAAAGTTTTGTTCCCCAAAAAGTAAATTGCTCATTCATTTAGGACTCTGCTTTGTCTAGTTGTATTTGCTTGAGTTGATGAAGTTATTTCATGTAAAATAAAATAGCAAACCTTTGTTACCTGATGGATGCCTATAATATAATTTCTTTATGCCATGAACTGAATCTATTTTTATTCTTTTACAATTATGTTCCCTCAAATCTATTTCATAATACCACTCATGGTAACTTTTATTACCACTTTAAAAGAAAAGCAGTTTTTTATTTTTTTTAAATTAAAGTCTTATTGATGTTTTTTGCCTCCATAGTTATTTTGATTTTTTAAAACTATTTCTTATTGTTTTGTGGAATCATTAACTTCTGTTTGGTTCACTATAATTTTCAAGGAGTCTGTTTATTGGGTTAGGTTTCAAGGCTCTTATAATATTCTGTTAATTTATTATTCCTTCTAAGTCTTTGCTCCAAATTTATCATTTCCCCCCAAATCTGTGTATTCATTTCATTACAAAATCATTTAAAAATTCTTGCTTTATATCTTCCAGGAATCTAGTTAAATTTGTATCCAAGCTGGATTGGTTTTTGAGGCTTTGCTTGTAGATGTTTTAGAATAAATCTTTCCTTCTGGGTTTGTATCTTGGGTGTCCCAGTCATCATCATGGTTCCTTATGGTGAGAGTTTTTATGTTTATTCATTCTTCCTACTTTACTTCCTGAATTGGGACTTTGTGTTGGGGTTAAGCTCTATGCACTTCTGGAAGAAATGTTTGGGCTTGTTTGGTCTTGATTTGTATTCTCTGAAGTCCTGTACCTGCTTTCTCCAGGTATTAAGTACTGTGTTCTTCAAAGATCTCAAGCGAGGCTTAATGTGGGTACCTGCAAGCTTTGAGATGTCTGATCCAGGCCAAAGTCTGAATGTTTCCCTTTAGAACTGAACTTTGCAAGCTTCTGACCTCAATTTTTGTCTGGACAACACAAATGAAGGCTCGCCCTTTGTTGGTGCTCCAGTAGACTGCTGTTGGTTCCAACATATTGTTAATTAGTGTGTGTGTGTTTGTGTGTGTGTGTGTGTCCAAAACAGTGTCCAGATGAGAACTCAAAGAAAGAGTTTTAAAATGACAAACAAGCATGATCAATAAAATAACAAACCATGTGTGCTACCGACAGAGAAATGATAAACCTAAAATGTAGCATGGGATATCCATTTTTGGACATTGTCAATAAGGGAATTTATTTCATTGGATGATACATATTTGTTGTGACAGTTTTATTGTTCAATAAATGGGCAAGTAGGAGACAGTTAATCAGAAGGAAAGATAAAAGTCAGAAGGAAGTTTTCTTTTCTTTTTAAAGGAAAGAACTAAGAATCATGCTCTTGAGGATAAAGAATCTGAGATAGCAGAAATGCAAAAGCCAGCAAATATGTAGCTGGTCACCTAGACCAGCTGTGGACTGGTCACCTGGTCAGAAAACTACACCCTACACATTTTAGTGATAAGAAGGGAGAAAGAAGAGAAGGAAGAAACAACAGAGAGGTGGCTTTATTGTGTCTATGAGAATTTGCCAAGTGCTATTTGTGGAAATTTTGGTTTGTTAGGGAGTGATGAAAGGAATTATAAATATATTTAACATTTGGGTCCCTCCTCAACTCACACATATGTGCTTTCCAAATATGCTACACTAGATTCAAAGTCTCTGTGGGTCTATATCCACTCAACTTCATAGCTTATGACTTTTTTTTTCCCTTGAGGCAATTGGGGTTAAGTGACTTGCCTAAGGTCACACAGCTAGGGAGTGTTAAGTGTCTGAGGTCAAATTTGAACTTGGGTCCTCCTGACTTCAGGGCCAGCATTCTATCACTGCACCATCTAGCTACCTCTTATGACTTTTAACAATGTGGGTACCTGCAAGCTTTGAGATGTCTGATCCAGGCCAAAGTCTGAATGTTTCCCTTTAGAACTGAACTTTGCAAGCTTCTGACCTCAATTTTTGTCTGGACAACACAAATGAAGGCTCGCCCTTTGTTGGTGCTCCAGTAGACTGCTGTTGGTTCCAACATATTGTTAATTAGTGTGTGTGTGTTTGTGTGTGTATGTGTGTCCAAAACAGTGTCCAGATGAGAACTCAAAGAAAGAGTTTTAAAATGACAAACAAGCATGATCAATAAAATAACAAACCATGTGTGCTACCAACAGAGAAATGATAAACCTAAAATGTAGCATGGGATATCCATTTTTGGACAATGCCTTTTCTCTTATTAGGTAGTCAGCATGATGAATTCAAAATAAAGAAGGGCAAAGGAAGAACATTTGGTGAAAAGCATTTACAGAAAAGTAACAAGAAAACCTTTTCTCCATTAACGTTGGCCACACTTTCCTGTCCATGGAGAGAGGATACTTTTAGGAACCATAGAAACACTGTCCCAGAATACCCTTGCAAAGAATAGAAACTTGATTCGATGGAGCAAAGACAGGTTTAGCTCACTTATGTTTGATTCCTCAACACATCCCAGTGTGAAGAGAAGATTTTGTGACTTCTGGAGCAAGAGGCTAAAGGTAGAAGAAAAGGACAATTCCTGAGTAAATAACTAATAGTTTGTTGGTCCAAGTCCCAAATTTTCCACCAGTTTCTTCCATAAGATTTTACAAACAAGCTTATATTCTTTGTCATCTCTTTGTATGGGACATTGGCCAAGTTTACCTTTGCAGGTATGCAGTACTCAGTTCCCAAAGTATTCCAGTCCCATTCAACTTTTGATCAGCTAAAGTCTGATTCTTTTCTTTTTTTTCCCTCAATAGTATTTTATTTTTCCAATTACATATAAATGTAGTTTTCTTTTTCTTTTAAGTTTTATTTATTTATTTATTTTTATTAAAGCTTTTTATTTACAAAACATATGCATGGGTAATTTTTCAACACTGACCCTTGCAAAACTTTTCTGTTTCAAAATTTTTCCCTCCTTCCCCCCATCCCCTTCCCTAAATGGCAGGTACTTCAATACATGTTAAATATGTTAAAAATATACGTTAAATCCAATATATGTATATATATTTACACAGTTATTTTGCTGCAAAAGAAAAATCAGATCTAGAAAGAAAAAAAAAAACAAAAAACCTGAGAAGGAAAACAATGCAAACAAACATCAACAGAAAACATGAAAATGCTATGTTGAGGTCCACACTCAGTTCCCATAGCCTCTCTCTGGGTGTATATGGCATTCTTCACCACTGAACATTTGGAACTGGTTTGAATCATCTCATTGTTGAAAAGAGCCATATCCATCAAAATTGATCATTGTATAGTCCTGTTGTTATCGGGTATAATGATCCCCTGGTTTTGCTCATTTCATCTAGCAATAAATGTAGTTTTCAACATTTATTTTTGTAAGATTTTGAGCAATTTGATATGGGTTATATATATATATATATATATAATCATTTTAAACATATTTCCATTTTTGTCATGTTGCGAAAGAAAATCAAAAGAGAAAAAATCATGAGGAAGAAAAGGCCAACAAACAAACAAAAGATGAAAACACTATGCTTTTGATCTGCAATCAGTTTCCATAGTTGTCCCTCTGGATGTGGATGGTATTTTCCATCCCATTTCTATTGGAATTTTCCTGGATCACCACATTGCTGAGAAGAGCCAAGTCTATTATAATTGATCATCATATGATCTTACTGTTACTATGTATAATGTTCTCTTGGTTCTGCTCACTTCACTTAGCATTAGTTCATATGTCTTTCTAGGCTTTTCTGAAATCATCCTGCTCTTGATTTCTTATAGAACAATGATATTATATTACATTTATATACTACAACTTGTTTAGCTTTTCTCCATTTGATGGGCATCTACTCAATTTCCAGTTCTTTGCTATATAAACATTTTTACACATGTGGGTCCTTTTTCATCTTTTATGATCTCTTTGGGATACAGTACCCAGTAGAGACACTGCTGGATCAAAGGGTATGTACAGTTTTATAGCCCTTTGGGCATAATTCCAAATTGCTCTCCATAATGGCTGCAGCCTGATTCTTTTCTTGAGAGCACTTGTTATATGTTAGTGGCCAAATAGTCCACAATAGGAGCAGAAGATAACACGACCTCTTTGTGTTCTGCTGGTGATGTTTGTGCATCAGATGGCAACTTCTGGTTCTATAGTCCTGTGTGGCTTCAAAGGGAGGGACTCTGTTTGCTTTTTCCATTTCTTATCCAGCTTTCCCTGAGCTTTTTTCCTTTATTCAGATATAGACAGTTAAAGTGTCTCTATTACTTTGCTTTTGTGAAAAATGTTCTAGAACCAATTTGGTTTTCTTTGTTTCATACCTTTCCCTTCTCAATATTGTCTATTCAATCCTTGTAACAGGTCATACTCATCTTGCTCTCAAGCTTTCACAATGCGTAGAAAGTATACCTTCAAGTCATTCCAGACCCAGATCCTGGTCTGGATCTCATCACAAACAGTCCACGGGTCCTTTTCACCTGAATTCATAAGATCTTATGCAGAAGTGATTGAAGACTGAAAGAACAGGGCATCTTACTCTGGTGATAGAGTATAGTGATTCTGAATTCTGGGGCTGGGAGCTGAGCTGGTCTTTCCTAGCCTTCCTGTTTTATGTATATCGCAGCATCCCAAAGTAGGATTGTCCCAGACAATGTGGAAGTATGAAATAATCTTTTCCTTATTTTATCCATTTATTGTCCTTTCAGTTTTGACCTTAAATGGCCTTGAGATAATCTGATTTAATTTAATCCATTAAATTTTCAGTAAATATGATTCCTTTAAATCACAAATAAAATCCTATTTTCTACAGGAAACCTTTTCCAACCCTCTTAATTCTTGTGTCTCCCCTGCTTATTATTTCTTATTTGTTCCATTTTTAAACTTACATATACTTGTTTTCTCTACATTTTATTGTAAGCTTTTTGAGGGCAGGGGATATCTTTTGCCTCTTTTTATATCCCTAGAACTTAGCATAACCCTTTGTGCAGAGCAGACATTTGAAAAATGCTTATTGCTTGACATGAATGTTTTTCTGTTTGATTTTACTTAGTTGTTTTTATTACAAGGGATTCTCCAATGTGGGTCTAGAGTGTATGTATAGTTAGAATACCAGATTTAGATTCAGGAAGACCTGAGTTTAAATTCTGCCTCAGATATTTACTGACTCCATGATCCTGGGCAAGTTATTTAATTTTTCTCAGATTTAGTTTACTCATCTAAAATCAGAGAGTTATATTCAATACCTTAGAGACAGGTAGATGACAAAGTAGATAATTTTTCTTGTAACTGCTAAGTGAATTGAGCCACATCTTGCCATGTTAACTATGGTTCTGTACTTTAATATGAAACAATCAACTTGGAGATTGTCTCCACAGGATGCAGGGATGCTTGCCTTATCCATGCGTGAGCCTGCTACTCAAAAACCTAAGAATGATGATATCATGGTCTAGTTCACTTCTGGTTTTTCATGTACATAAGCCCTGGCTTTGCCTCAGCACGTCAGTCTCTCTCCTCAGGAGGACTCATGCTTGCAAGCCTTTTCCTCACTTGGAAATTAATTAAACTTCTGCTTGATCCCTGACTTTCCTCTCTAACTAACCTACTCTGTTTGGCTCTGTCCACTCACAGTTTAGAAGCCAATTCCAACCCAGTTGACAACAGCATCCCTCATTCTTTTCTGATTCGTTTCAGTTTTTGTAGATGACACAACCAATATTTTTTGCCAAAGCTAATGCTTGTTTGTGCCTTTGATTTCATCTTCTCTTCTCTCTTCTGGAAGCTCATCTCTTCTTCTTCACCACTGCCAGGTCTCCTACATCCTTAAAGAATCCTCACTTGAACCTGACATTCCTTTTCAGTTTTCTAACTTTTCCTTTTCATGGTCATACTTTTAGAAAGCATCCCCTATGTTTATGTCTCTATTCTTTATTTCCCATTCACTTCTCAACTATCTTTTCAATCTCTTTTATGATACTACCTCTCTACTGAAATTGTTCTTTCCCACTGTCACTAATAATATGTCCGCTGCTATGTCTAATGTCCTTTTCTCAGTTCTCACTCTACTTTTTGAAACTGGCCACTGCTCATTTCTAGTGGAGGTTCTTTTTTCAATCTGGCTTCTGGGACATAGATATCTCTTGGTTCTTTTCCTATCGATCTGATCATTCCTCGGTGTCCTTTGCTGAATTTAATTCCTCCCAACCATCTGTTAAGTTTCTACTTCATTCTGCTCCAAGCTGGGGATTCAAAGACAAAAATTAAAACAGTTCCTGCTCTTAGGAAGCTTATATTTTATTGAAGAGAAAGATCAAAATGCACAGATAAAAGTACAAAATAACTTGGCAGGAAAAGAACTAATAATTGGGGAAATCAAGAAATGCCTTGAATAGGAGTTGGCCCTCTTTAGTTAAGCCTTCAGTGAAGCTAGGAAATCCAAAAGATGGAGGGGAAGAAGAGATATCTCAGGCTACGGTAACATTACCATCAACCTATTCATTATTTATGGGCATTCCTCAAGGATTTGTCTAAGATCTTTTTTTCCCCTCTCTCTGTACTCTGATTCTTAAAGAGCTCATCAACTCCATTGACTACATGATCAACTCCATGTAGATGACTCTCAGATCTCCATATCCAGCCTTAATCTTTTTTTCTCCCAGAACTTTACCACCAATGGATTGTTAGATATCTTTACTGAGACATCCCATTGACATCTGTGATTTAATACATCCAAAATGGAACTTATCATTTGCCTCCACATACTCCAACTTACGCCTTCTCTAAACTTCTTTATTTCTTTAGAGAGTTCCACCATCCTTATACTTCAGAGTATTTCCTGATTCTTCCCTTCTTCCTCATCCCTTCCATCCAATCTATTGCAAGTCTTGTGGTTTTACCTCTACAACATCCCTTCAATCATGTGGCCACCATCACCTCAATTCAGTCCTTCATCACCTCTCTCTTGAATCATTGCAATAGTCTCCTATTGTCTAAAATAGTTGCCATGTATCCAGTCTCTCCTCTCTCATCCTCCAGCCAGCCACCACATATTTTAAAAAGCTATATAAAGAACTTTTAACAAGATATAAAATATAAGCTCCTTCTCTATACTCTAGCTCCCACTTATCTTTTCAAATTTATTCCTGCATCTTTTTTTATCTAAACTGGTCTAGTAGAGGTTTCTTATATATGAAATCCCACATTCCTTCTCCAAGACTTTCAGCCTTCATTTTCAGATCTTAAAAAAATCTAATATTGCATTATCTTGCAAATCTTAAAAAAAAAAATTATTTTCAGATCATAGCTTCCCTTCAGGCTCAGCTTAGGAGTCACCTTCCTGGGTAGATTTTCATGATTCCTAATTGCCATTTTCTTATATCTCAGTCCCAGTGGATGTTCTTTCCCCGCTTAAGTTGTAGGCTACTAGGTGGTACAGGAAATAGAGTTGCAGAGAATGAACTGCACTGATAGTTTCCTTTCTACAAATGAAATCTCAGTCTCGTCTGTATTCTCCTAATATAAAATCAGATTGTGTTTAAATGCATACATACATACACATGCATGCATAAATACACACACACATACACATATATATTGACTGCAGCATATCTCAAAGACCATGTACCAAGTCACAGAACAGTTACTGTTTGCATTGGCTCCTTGAACTATCATCATTATTTCTCTTTCCCAAGATCTTTACTGACTAACAGATCTTTGCCACAGATGGTGCAATTAATTAGCAGAATCAGGATTCAAACTGAGATCTTCTGGTTAGCCAACTGACACTAATTCTATTATGCCAGGCTGCTTCTTGCCTCCTCCAGTATCTTGGACATTGTCAGACTTTTTAATTCTCCCTTCTTGCCCACCATGAAGTAGACAATTGGGGATCTTGATATAGCCTCTCCTCACATTATAGGTTGTTGTGAAACCCTAGGATATAAGGACTTCTGAGCTTTCTTATGAGGGAACCCACAATGGACTGAGGTAGAATCATTCTGGAGAATGTAGAGCTGGGGAGTCCCTTCTACTAAGGACAACAGATAGCAAATAGATTAGCAAATAGCAGAGAAGGACTGGTAATTTCATTAGTATATGAAACTACCAAGTGAGGAAATTGCCATGTTAGATTAGTACTTTCTTTGCTATTATTTTTTTTTTAATTTTATTAAAGTTTTTTTATTTTAAAAACATAAGCATGGAATTTCAACATTAACCTTTGCAAAACCTTATGTTCCGAATTTCCCTCCCTTTTCCCTATACTCTCCTCTAGATGGCAAGTAATCCAATATATGTTAAACATGTTAAAATATATGTTAAATCTAATATATGTATACATAATTATACAATTATCTTACTACCAAAAAATCAAATCAAACAGGAAAAAATGAGAAAGAAAATAAAATGCAAGCAAACAACAACAAAAAGTGAAAATGCTATGTTGTGATCCACACTCAGTTCCCACAATCCTTTCTCTGGGTGTAGATGGATTTCTTCATCACAAGATCACTGGAGCTGGTCTGAATCATCTCATTGTTGAAGAAACATGTCCATTGAACATTGTATAATATCGCTGTTGCCGTGTACAATGATCTCCTGGTTCTGCTCATTTCACTCAGCATCAATTCATGCAAATCTCTCCAGGCCTCTCTGAAATTATCCTGTTGGTTGTTTTTTACAGAGCAATAATATTCCAAAACATTCATATACCATAACGTATTCAGCCATTCTCCAATTGACAGGCATCCATTCAGTTTCCAGTTTCTTGCCACAAACATTTTTGCGCATGTGGGTCCCTTTCTCTCCTTTAAGATCTCCTTCAGATATAATCCCAGTAGAAACACTGCTGGGTCAAAGGGTATGCAGTTTGATAACTCTTTGGGGATAGTTCCAAATTGCTCTCCAGAATGATTGGATCTGTTTGCAACTCCACCAACAATGCATCAGTGTCCCAGTTTTCTTACATCCTCTCCAACATTTGTCTTTATCTTTTCCTGTCATCCTAGCCAATCTGAGAGGTGTGTAGTGGTATCTCAGAGTTGTCTTAATTTGCATTTCTTTGATTAATAGTGATTTAGAGCACCTTTTCATATAACTAAAAATGGTTTCAATTTCTTCATCTGAAAATGGGAGAATGGCTTGAATTCTTATAAATTTAAGCCAATTCTCCATGCTAATTACTTTCTTAGTGAATTGCCTAGAACACCGAGAGGTTAAGCAACATGTCCTGGGTCACATAGTCAAATATGTGATGTGTCAGAGGGAGGATTTGAACTCGTCTTCCTGTTTTTGAGGTTAGTTCCTCTATCCACTATAGCTAGAGAACAAGTCAAGAAGATCTGAGTTCAAATTTGGCCTGAGACGTTCATCAGCTGGGCAAACCATTTAATCTTTGTTTGCCTCGGTTTCTACATCTGTAAAATGGGTATACTGTTAATATACTTGCCTTCCAGGATCAGTAGCTAGGGGTCACACCATAATGCACATAGTACCAAGCTTCATCTTCCTGAGTCTAAATCCTGCCTAAGACATTTACTATCAGTGTGACCCTGGGCAAGTCACTTCACCCTGTTTGCCTCAGTTTTCTCATCTATAAAATTAGCCAGAGAAGGGAATGGCAAATCCCTCCAGTACCTCTGCCAAGAAAACCCTAAATGGGATCCCTGAGTCAAAGATAACTGAAAAATAACCAAACAATAAGGAGGATCAAATTGTTGTGGGGATCAAATGAGAAAATAATTGGCCCAGTACCTGGTGCATAATAGGTGGCATGTAAATGTTAGTTATTATTCTTATTATTTATTAAGTGCATACTGTATGCCAGGGGAATGAACCTAGAGCTAGGGGGGTTTTATTTTTCTCCAGGCTCGTATCTTTTCCTCTTTCCCTTTCCTTGACTCAGGCAGACGGAAGCAAGACAGCAGAACTTGGCTTGGCAGCATTATTAGCATGTGCTTAAGGCTGACTTGAACTTCCCAGAGGGAGTAGAGGGATGCTTCTACACCTCTGGTCCATCTCCCAACTGGGAACTTCCCATGGCTTCCACTACCCCAAGAGAGTCACAGGTCACCCCAGTGGGCAAAATCACTGCCAGGATAACAACAACGACTGGGATGTACATTGAGCTTGAAGCTTTGCAAAGTACTTTCCAAACATCATCTCATTTCGATTCCCATATTTCTGTAAGGTAAATGAAACTATTATCCCCATTTTACAGATGAGGACATTGGGATTCTCCCATGGACAAACAGCTAGTAAACTCCAGAGGGTATATATGAATGTAGGTCTTCCTGACTTCAAGAGCAGCAGTCTATTTTGCTTTAATTCCAGTCATGCAAGACGCAGGCAGATACTCAAGTGGCCTCAAGGATTTCCATAGATTCAACAATTATCTTTAGGCATGTGACTCCCAGACTGACACATATTTCCCTGGGGTTTTAATCTTGCACCTCCAACTGACTCCAACCTGGATGTCTCCCACGCATCTCAAATACAGTATGTCCAAACCCACAAACTCTCTCCTCCACCTAACCATTTTTCTCATCAGGAGATTACTCTCAACTCTTCCCTTCCCTGACCATCTATCTCGTCAGCTGTCAAGTGTTGTAGTACCCTTCAGCATTTCTAGCATCCGTACCCTTCTCTCCATTCACATCACAACTACCCTAAATTAGGTGCCTGGACTCTTTCAACAGCCTCCAAATTTGCTTGTCTGCATCCAGCCTCCCCAGCTCCATTCCATTCTCCATTATCCACATGGTGCAAGTCTGACAATGTCACTCCCCTGCTCAAGAAGTTCCAGTAGCTCCCTGTTGCTTCTAAGATTAAAAAAAAATATTCATCTGTTTGGCATTAAAAGCCCTTCACAATCTGGCTCCAGCCTACCATTCCAGACTAATCACACATTGCTCCCCTTACACATTCTAAATTTTGGCCAAGCCGGCTTGCAGTTTTCTGTATATAACATCTCATATTCCATCTCCGTGGCCTTTGCAGTCTGCTCTCCGATGCCTGGAAAGCTTTCCCCGCTTAATTCCCCCTCTTCAAACTCTTCGTCCCCTTCAAGACCCTGCTCAAGAGACTTTGCTTTGAGAGACTTCTTTTGATTCCCAAATCATTTTGTATTTACTGTGTAGCTATTCTCTGTGCTTCATAACTGTAAACATGTAAGTCAAGGTGGAACAGTGGAAAAAGTGGAGGATTTAGAATCATTTGACTGGAGTTTAAATTCCAGTTCCACCATTTACAGGACCACCTGTGGGATGTAATCTCTTTGTATGGCCATTCTTCATTTGCAAGAGGAGAGCAGCGGACTAGATGACATCCTATGTCCTTTCTGTCTCTAAGTCTCAAGCACTCACAAGGTTGTAGTAGGCTCCTTGAAATCAAGGATTTTATCTCTGTATCCTTAGCTCTGAGCCCAGTGACTGATACAAATGTTGAATGATTGATTCATAGAAAAAAGGATCAGAGGAGGCTATTTTCTTGTCATCCATCCTGTCCACCACCAACCCCTCCACTCTCAGCTCTCTCTTCTTCCCATTCCCCTGCCCCAAGGGATGTGTGTTTATTCCTTTGGGGATGAGCACATTGTTGATTCTAACTCTCTTCGATGTTTCCTAGGAAAGTGTGATGGCATGTAGCCCACAGCCACTCCTTGAAGAAGCGAGACCGGCATGTGCCAGGACAGGGTGCCAGGAGCTTCAGAAGTTGCCAAAATGCCTCCCATTTTATGGACAGGCCTGGCTCCACCTGGCCACATTCCAAGTATTTAATCAGTAACTTGTGGTACAGATTGGATTGCAGCAGGAGCCCCTCGGAAGTCAACTCTTCCAAAAAAGAAAAAAAAAAAAAAGGTGGAACCATGAATGAGAGCAGACAGTCCAGATTCTTCCCCCTGGGCCCTGATGACCCTCACTTAGAGATGGAGTAAGCTGTGCTGATAACAGTGATCAATAACCAGAGGTTGGCTGCTCCTATGACCCGAGGGCCCCAAGGGGCTTGGCTATGCCCTCCTCCCCACACAGGTCTGGCTCCAGCCAAGAATCCATCTCACCCACCTCCCTGCACCAAGCCCTAGGAGAATGAGGGAGGAACCATTTTTCACATATTTTCTCTTTTAGAAAAGGAGATGTGTTTTGCAATTTCCTACTTAAGCACTTGAAAGGCTTTAGGGCAGAATCTGACCCACCTTTCCCTCACCAGCACCTCCTCCCCATCCCCTCAACAACTGGCCCTCATCTGGGTTTTCTGAACACCACCAAGAAAGAGTAGAGCTTGAGGTGCCTGAAACCCTCAGGGATGGAGAAATAAAGGTTCTAACTCTTCATCCCCATCCCCAAGCCCCATCCTTAGGGACTTCATCTAAGGCGGCATCAAGGTGGGAAAAAATGCTTTCTATTGGTGACAAAGCTTGGAATTAAAGGAGTTCTGAAGTACTCAGCAAAATCCAGTCGCTCCCTAGTACCTTCAGGATTAAATCTAAAATGCTGTTTGGTTTTTAAAGTCTTTCACAACCTGGCCCTTTCCTTCCTTTCCAGTTTTCTTACTCCCTTCCATATGTTCTAGGATCCAGGGCCACTGATCTTTTTTTTTTTTTTTAAATTTCGCACACATTTTTCATCAGCAAAATTCTGTCTTTTCTCCTACCCACCCACCCACTCCCAGCTGAGAATAAAATAAAAACAAACCTTCGGTCAGCAACATATATATTGTGATAAGGCAAACCATATTGCTGCATTGGACGCTGGGTTCCTTGTTACTCCTTGTGTATGACACTGTCTCCAGAGTTCATGCTTTTTCATTGTCTGTCTTCCTGGACCTGGAAGGACTCCTCCCTCATCTCAGCCTCCTGGTTTCCTTTAAGACTCAGCTCAAATCCAACATTTTTCTAGAAATCTACTCCAGGCCCTTCCTCCTCCTCACCCTGTCCCCATCCCCAGCCTCCCCT
The DNA here is from genome assembly GCF_902635505.1 of Sarcophilus harrisii. Taxonomy (NCBI): domain Eukaryota; kingdom Metazoa; phylum Chordata; class Mammalia; order Dasyuromorphia; family Dasyuridae; genus Sarcophilus; species Sarcophilus harrisii. The sequence continues at coordinate 542,378,797 of NC_045428.1, forward strand.
CTGAAATTTTCTCCAATTTATCACGTGTCTCCTATGTATATAACGATGATAATAATACCTAACATTCATATAGCACCATGTGCCGGCTACTGTGCTAAGCCCTTTACAATTATTATCTCATTGGATTCTCACAACAACCCTGAGAGTTAGATGTTTTTATTAGCCCTAATTTATAGGTGACAAAACTAAGGCAAAACAGGGGTTAAATGAACTTGCCCCAAGATCACACAGATACGTGTCTGAGGCCAAATATGAATTCAGATCTTCCTGAATCCAGCCCTGGCACTCTATCCACTGCACCATGTAGCTGACCTCCAACATTTATATGTTGTCTTCATGATTAAAGTGTGAATCCTTGAGGTTAGGGACAGCTTTTGACTTTCTCTGCATCCCTGGTACTCTGCATAGTGCTAGCCACATAATAAATACCTCATAAATAAGGTCTCCGTAGTGTTTCTTCTCCTGGGGAGGGCTGGCAGGTCTATAGAACAAGAATCCAGCACCCCCCAGCAGGTGCTTGCTATGTACTCAGCAAACCCAGACTTTGGTCCCAAGAGCATTGTGTCCTTCAGATATGGCTGTGCTTTTGTGCTTTTGGCTGAGTGTTCAGAGGCTGACTGATGTGGTGCCTTTGCAATTAATCCACTTAAGCAGTAAAAATGCAAACTATTGCTTTGGCCTGGACCTGGGTTTCTGGCTCCCACGGCTTCTTTGAGGACCCTGGAGGCGCAATATCTAAATGGCCCTATGGCCAGCAGCTGGAGAGATGTCCCTGACCACTGACCTTCACGATGGAAATGTATCAAGGGCGGGAGAGCTGATGTCTGTCCTCAACTTTCTCCTTGTTTGTTCTCTCCAGCAGTTTAAAACAAAACAAAACAAAACCCCAAAAACCAAACCCCAAACAAAAAACTAACAAATCCAAAAACAGCAAACCCAGAACACAAAAAATTCTCCTCTCCCGAAAGACTGAAATGGAAAACAAGTCCATTCACTGGGGACTTGGTCTGGAACATACCAGAGCTGGGTAAGGTAGCCAGAAACGCCAGCATCCTGATGTGGTGCAATCTGCCAGACCCATGGAAGAAAACGCTAACATTTTCCAAATAACACTGTGGGCAGATAACAGCCACTTCCAAACCATGCGTTATTGTTGCCGAAAACCTGGGGGAAGGGGAAGGAATCTAAGAAACAGATTCCCTCTTCCCAGTACTTGCTGGGGCTGGAAAATATGTCAAGGTGTGGGCTTCTGAGCCAGGCAGGGGGCCTTGTCCTCGGACTATCCCCAATGCCTTCTGCCTCTGGCCTGCAGGAGGAAGGCATCGGATGCTGGGCAAGATGTCCAGCTCCCTCTGTACCTCATCCCCTTCTCCCCCCATTCTCGGACTCGTCCCATGTTGTAGAAAACTCCCTAACCCAGGATGAGAGTGAGGATGGACTCCCGGGAGAGACATGGGATGGCTAGTCTCAGCTTCCCCTCCTAACCAACGAGAGTCAAGGTGATGGGCTTGAGGAGGAAGCATCTCCCCACTTTGCTGATGAGGCTCTGAGGCATTAAAATGAGAGAGTAGGAAAGGCCCAGAGATACAGAAGGGGCCTGAAATCACTGAGGCTCACCCTCTGGTTGTCCAGATGAGGAAACTGAGGCTCATAAAGGAGAAAGGATTTGCCCAAGGTTCATAGGATAAGATTTGGACTCCGAATCCAGGTCCATTTTCCCTTTATCACCCCATCTCCCAGTGGATCCAGGAATCCCAGAAGTTCAGTTCATCAAAGTCCAGCACATTAAAGGGTAAATGTATATCTCTTCCCATCAGTCACCTCTAGCTTTAGCATTCAGGATGCTTGAAATTTAAGGGAGGGGCTAGAGAGAGAGAGAGACAGAGAGACAGAGGTCATAGAGAGAGACAAAGAAAGACAGAGAGACAGAGACAGACACACAAGGATAGAAAGATACAGAGAGAGAGAAAGAGATGGAGAGAGACAGAAACAGAGACAGAGAGAGGAAGAGAGAGACAGAGCGAGAAATAGACAAAGAAAATTAGATTTAGTTCTTCCTTGAACTTTTTTCCTCAGTTTTTTTTTTTTTTTTTTTAATAAATTTAGGGAAACTAGAGAAAGGCAGCTTAATATAGACATTAGAGATCCATCCTCAGAATCAATGAGATCTGAGTTCAAGTTCTGCATCTGCACATACTGGCCTTGTGGCCCTCAGGAAGCCACTTATCCTTTCAATGCCCTCAATCAACTTTCTAACTAAGTGATAGAGAAGGGACTAACCTGTCCTGATAGAGGAAAGTAGCTCTCTATACTGGGTGAAATCATAAGACCCAGCTTTTGCCTCCTTCCCTTTACATTCCTCCTCTCTTTCTCCCCTCCCCCTCAAGGGACATAGAAACCGAAAAATAGCCAGAAATAGAGTTGGAGACAGATGTCGGAAAGTGAGAAAGGCAAAAAACAAACAAACAAACAAACAAAAAAAAAAAGTGGTTCCTATGATAACATAGAATTTTAGAATTAAAAAAAAAAATACATAGCATTTAGTTAAATAGAATCACATAGTTACAAGAGACAATCTCGTCCAAAATGTATCTGAACAGAAATCCATTCCACCACATCCAATTTTTGCTTGAAGGCCTCTAGTGAGGGAGAGTTATTACATTTCCTTCTGGATAGCTCTAATATTCAGGAAGTTTCTCTTCTAATAATAGGGGGATTGAACAAGGCATGCAAAGAGATATGCTGTCTACTGCCAGCTGACCATATGTCATAGCTCTAAGCCTGGGCACTTTGGACTAGTGAGGAAACTCTTATGGGCCAATAAGCAGGAAGAGCACATGACTTACAAGATCTTTAAATGGAGAGTGACTCTGGCCTTTTCAATCTCTGACTCTTACAAATGGGAAGAGGTCACAGAAAGAAAGGGAGTGTTATCCTTGTAATGATCTGGTCTCATAGAAGCTAAAATGCATAAGCTGCCTAGGCAAACCTGGGACTGGATCTCAGAATCTTAGTCATTTTGTCTATTTTGTGCTTCTTTCCTAAGTAAAGATGACTGAAAATTATTTTTTTCCAGGCTTGTGATTTAGAGACAATTATCTATCCTGTGTTCATTAGACAGAACTGTCAGAAAGGGAAGTTTCTACATCAAATAAGATGACCATCAACAAGAAGTTGATGAAGTTACTCAAGAAGAGTAACCCAAACCCCACCATGACTGGTCACAAGACATGGACTTTAAGTGTTGAGATGGAATTTAATGATACCTATTCAATATCCTCACAATCTATTTATACTCTAATGAGGTTAAACTTTCAAATTCTTAGAAAAGTAGACCAGTACTTATACATTAAGTTATTAAATCTTGTTTTGTTTTGTTTTGTTTAATCATAATGTACTTGAGTGTTTTGTGTTTAGCATTCTTTTTGTATATTGGAAATAAATACCTTTCCATACCTGATTCATATGGTACACTGAGTATTTTTCTATTCCTCTTTTTGGGGGGATACTCCAGACAGCAGTCAAACTTAATCCTTAAATAATATTCCCCCAGGGGTCTTAGGTGAGGGAGGAGAGTGAAAACTCCAAGAATGTGAGAAAAGTTTAAATCTTCTCACTAAAATCCAGGTTAGAGCAGGATTAAACTCAGTCTGACCACATGTGTGAATCCCTCATGGAGGAAAGGTAGAAGAGTGCACCAACCTCTCAGATCAACTAATAATTTTTAATATTATGCTTGCAAATAGTTCAAATCTGAATTTACACAGTTCTAGTTTGGCCCTTTGGGGCTAAGAAGAACAAATATAACACAAAATATTTGAAGACAGTGAGAGAAGTGATTATTAATAACATGATTTGTGGAGATTATGGAGTTCTCCCTTTTTCTATTTTCCAAGACCTCAGTCTCTGAAGTTTGAATTAACCTTTTCTATCTGACCCAACCCAACCTTGTAAGGAATCTTTAGCCTAAGGTGAATTCCATTCAATCAAGTTTGGGTGGAGACAGACCCTTTTGTCTGAATTGCTCAATTCCGAAGGTGGTCTGGATGGTCTAGGTATATAGTCACTCTAAGAATGACATGATGTCACTCTCAGCCGCTCATTATAATATTCCTTCTCTCATTAACTCTTAGCAATCAGGATGGATTCCTATCCTGTAGAACACTTCCTTTTAGAAAGGGATTGTGAGCCCACCACCATGATTGTCTCTTTGGTCTAAAAGAGATGATCAAATGGCCATCTTTTACTAGTAAATTTTATTTTAATAAAATATATTTTATTAAATAAATTTTAAATAGAATTATTAAATTACCCAGAAACTATTTCTCTTGAACCTTTTAATTGCCACAACAGCTAGTATCACTCCTCAGACCTTATGCTGTGCAAACTAAATAGTCTTGGTTCTTTCACTTGATCTTACAAGTCAAAGTCCTGTATGTCTATCATCCTAGTAATCATCTTCCTCCAGACAAGCTCCTATTTATTAATATCATTCTGAAAATGTAACTTCTGAATTGATCCAATACATTATATGGGAGTCTGATTGAAGGAGATTACAGTTGAACCATCAGCACCTTGGCTCTGAACACCATTCCTGGCTGTATGTATGTTTGTTGTTGTTGTTGTTAACATGGTTCTCTGTTGACTAATATTGAGTTTGTTGCCCGCTAAAATTTCCAGATTTTTTTTTTCACCTGAACTATTTCCTTGCCAAGTCCTTGAAGCCCAAAGCCTTCACTTACAGATGAGGAAATAGTGGCTCAGAGTTCAGTCATACAGTAAATTAATAGTAGAGCTGGGACAAGGATCTCTATCTACTGTGAGTATTTGATGAATAATGTTGTAGTTTTTTCAATTATTTCGGTCATATCCAACTCTTCTTGACCCTATGTGGGACTATTTGGGGTGTCCTTGTCAAAGATACTGGAGTGGTTTGCTATTTCCTTTTCCAGCTCATTTGACAGATGAAAAAACTGAAGAAAACAGGGTTTTGTCTGGCAACTATTAAATGTCTGAGACCAGATTTGAACACTGGATGATGAGTTCATCAGGACATTGGGTTTGAGGATGAGCTCATTAGCAAGATGAGCCCAGCATTCTATTTACTGTGCCATCTAGCTGTTCTATGATGAATATTTAGTAATAATATCAATTACCTTATATATAACTAGCATTAACATATAGCTAATATTTATATGTAGTTAATTATATATATAAACGTTTTGCAAAATTCTTTGCAATTATTATCTGATTTGATCCTTGTAACAACCCTAGGAAGTAGATGTTATTATCTCCATTTATCATATGAGGAAACCAAGGCACATAGAGATGAAGTGACTTACTCAGGCACAACTGAAAACTATGTGGGCTTGGATTTGAACTTAAATCTTCCTGACTTGAGTGCCAGTAGCACCTAATTTAGTTTCCCTTGTAGTCACCTCTCAAGTTGCCTATGGATAGACCAGACTAGGTTCTAGCGTACACTCCAAATTCTAGTTAGGAACCATCAGGCTTATAGAGTGAAGATGTACAGAAGGTAGAAAATTTAGGATAAAGTTGAAATTCTTATTTCTTTCATATACTTGCCTTCAGCAGAACATGCTGCACCAAGCTTCATAACGAGGATCTTGAAGATTTTTACCACCTTTCTGGCCCCTACTTATTCTGCATTCAAGGGGGCTCCAAGCCTTGCCATACAAGAATTGGTTGAAAGATCTAAGTGTTAATAATAATTGTCCAAAATGGTATGAATGAGTTCTCTTGGTAGAGAGAAGGAGCTTCTCATCACTGGAGGTTTTCAAGGAGAAGCTGGATATGTTAGGAATGGTTGGAGGGAGAATGGTGTACACTGGCTCTGGATTCAGATGACTGGTCTAAATCATACCTCTGATACTTACTGTGTGAACTTGGGCAAATCATTTGCACTTTTTCTTAGCTCTAGAACTGGAGGTGGAGAAGTGTTAGGGGATCATATATTTTACTTAAGGGCTGGAATAGATGCCCGCTGAGATTCTTTCCAATTCTCTGAACTGTTTATCAAAGGGAAGACTTGGGGAAGGAAAACCTCTAGTAAAGCAAAACAAGAAGGGACCAATGTGGAGAAGTCATGGAGAGAACAACTTTGTCTCTGTGGAAGGGAAAACTTCTTAATGAACTGAGCTGAACAAAAGTGGAATGGGATGCCTTGGGAGTAGTGAGGTTCTAAGCTCTAGAAATCTTCCAGGAGAGGCTGGATGATCCCGTCTAAGGTTATTATAGTGGAAAGAAAGAAGGAAACATTTATTTTGTGAAATACCCACTAGGTGCCAGGTGCTATGTTAAACACTTGTCTGAACTTCACAACAATCCTAGAAGGTAGGTACCATTTTTATTCCCATTTTGCAGTTGAGGAAATTGAGGCAGACACGATAAATGTCTTGCCAAGGATCCTTAGGGTCTCGGCAACTCAGAATGAATGAGGTCACATTTGAACTCAGATCTTTCTGACCAGATTCAGGGTTTGAGGGAGGGAAGAAATATGCATTTATTAAGTGCCAGCTACCAGGTGCTTTATAACTATTATCTCATCTGATCCTATCTACTATACACCCAGCTGTCTCTTAATGGGGAAACCTATTCACCTATGGGTTCAACTAGAGGCTGAGGTCCCTTCCCATCCTCACTTTCTAGGATTTTCATAATCAAGAACTTTTCCATCGTAGCTCATTTCAAGTCCTCTTCCCTTTTTCCAGAGGAGAAAATGAAGCCGGTGACTTTATACAGCCCTCCCTCACTTAAATCCAATTCACTTACATATCATGACATCATCTCTCTGAAGTCATGGTCCTATTTGAGAACCAAACGCAAATAACATTTTTTTCTCCCAGGATAGATAGCATGACATAGTGTGTAGTATACTGGACTTAAGGAAAAGAAGACTTTGGTTAAAATCTTGCCTCCTATACTTATTGTTTATGTGACTATGGATAAGTTGTGTAACTCTTTAAGCCTCCGTTTCCTTATCTAAAATGGGGGGGTGAGAATATCTACAGTACTCAGCATTATTGAGATTCAAATGCGATAATGAATGTAAAGAAGTTTATAAACATTAAACTATATAAATATGAATTATTATAGTTCTTAAGGGGTTCTTAAGAGGGCTAGCTACTGCCGTCCCAATTTCAACATGATTCTTTTTTTTTCTTTTCTTCTTTAAGAATCTGCCCCAAACTCCTGAGGTCTGGCTGTGTCTCTTGCAGGTTAACCTTGCTCCCCATACCCAACCCTGCCCCACCCCTCTCCTTACCCTTGAGGACTATGGCTGGTAGTTTTCATTTTTTAATTTGAAATAAATTTTTAAGCAGTTTTCAGGGGCTGGTCTCCCCTGACATCATACCATGGACATTTAACATAGATTCTTCCAAGAGAAAGTCTTACATCCAGAAACATGGGACAGGAGAGAGAGAAGGTGAGCCTTTGTTAAGCCAGCCTCTAGGGAGCCTGGGCTTCCACCTGGCAGTCAGGCCCAGCCAGCCCTGTCTGTCTCTTCCGCCAACACTGCCATCTGCACACTTCAGCCTGGTTGACAGAGGTCCCACCGCTGGGGAACGTTCTCCAAAAATGAAAAATTTTAATTGCTTTCAAGGGACCTTCTCAAGCGAGTGTTCTCAGCCCTGCTTCTGCCCAGAGCTGAGGGGGCCTCCCTCTGCATGTGGCCAAGGGACTGGAAGCTTTCCCTGCTCCAGCCTGCTAGTATGTAAGTGGGTGCACACGTAGTCCGAGGCATGTGGTACATGTATGTATTTAGGGGCCTATCTGCGTGCTTGTGGGTGGGGGGCTGTGCCCTCCCGTGCCTGCCCACGCCTCCCTGGGCACAGGTGTGCATGGCGAGCCTTCCTGCAGACACTTGTGAGCTCTCTCTGCACAGACTGGGGTGTCTGAACGAGCTCCCGCCTGCCTTCCCAGCTGGGTTTGGACACGCTATGGGCCCGTGGGATTGTCTGTCTTTTCTAGCTGGGTCCCCCTGTCTCGTGTGCCCGGGCACATGTGGAGGAGGACGCCCTGCAGCAGAACTCCAGTCCGGTAAAGCTCTCCTATACATAGCAGCGTCCAGGCCCCGGGCTGGCATCAGCCCTAAGCAGCAGGCGGGAGGGGGCCTTCTGTCCCTCGAGGCTGCGGTGGCTGCGGTCCCTTCCGCCTTCGAGGAGAGCCCGGGCGGGTGTCCTTGCTTTCTTTCCTGCTCTGATTCCCATTGGCATTCTCCCTTCGGCCCTGCCCGTTCTTCCGCCTCTTCTGCCCTAGAATCAGAACATTCAGAAAGATTACCCAAAGGCCCTGTCCAGGCCAGCGATACGGCTCAGGACTCTGGTCTGGACAGCCTCCCACTAGCTCCAGGATGAAGCTGAGAGAAGGGAGGAACATGTGTTATCTCTAAGCATCGGAAGGGTGAGTCTGTAGTCTAAAGGGGACCGGGGGAAGAGTCGTGCAAGGAAGCATCTTTTAGACTGGTCTGAAGAAGAGCTTCTACTGTTGGACAGCTTACGGCCTCACGTTGTGTGGAGTGGTCACAGGATTCCAAAAATAAAGTATACAGGACACTTTTAAAAGTGTAATCTGCGTGGCTAACACTTTCCCCATCGAGTCAGGACAGCAAACAAAACAAGAGATTAGTCTAAAATCTAATGCTTCAACTCAAAGTCTAGCTAGCAATTAGCTGGCCAGAGCTGGCTCCAGCACATCTGGTCTAAGTAAATATCCTTTCAGCTTTTATTTATTCAACAATTGTTGTTTATTATTAATTATTATTATTATTTATATATATTATTATAATATATGTTTCATAATATAATATATAATTTATTATTATTATTAAGTATCTTATGTCCTAGGCACTAAAAAAAGTGCTCAGAGGACAAACAAAAATGTCTTTTCCTTCAAGGAGCCTGGTATAATCCCTGGCATACAGTAAATACTTACGTATTAACCAGGGTGACTTGACTGCTGGGTACATAAAAGTATATACAAAATTTATACAACATTATTTCAACAACTGCAGTAGGAAGGGGGCAATAGCACCTAGAAAGATGAAAACATCTTTCTTTGATAAATAAGAAAATTTGAGCAGAGAATTTAAAGAGAAATAGTGAATCTGAAAAGTGGAGGTAAAAGAGGGAGAACATTCCAGGCATGGGTTCTTTCTAGCTCCATGGCACATTATACCTCCTCCTGAATTGTCCCATCCAGTCAAGCTGACCTTCCTTCTCTCCCTCACCCATAGCATTCCATCTTTTCTCTCTGTGACTTTGCATTAATTATTCCCCATACCTGAAATACCTTCTCTCACTTGTCTGTTTCTCTTTCTGTCTTTCTATTTGTCTTTGTTAGTCTGTGTTTCTGTTTCTCTCTGGATAATTCACGAACCACCTTCTACATGAAGTTTTTATTGATTTCCTTGCCTCCTGGTACCTCCCACCTCTTTTGAGGAAGTTAGGTGGCCCAGTAGATAGTGTGCTGGATCTGGAGTTGGGAAGACCCAAATTCACAGTTGGGCTCAGAGACTGTGTGACCCCGGGCAATTTCTCTTAGTCATTCTAAGCTGTAATGGGGATAATAATTTCATCTACCTCCCATGGCTGTTATGAGATAATACATGGAAGTATTTAGCACAATATGTAGCAAGTACTTAATAAATGCTTATTTCCTTCCTCCCAAACTACACTTTAAAGAAACTTTGCATTTATTCTCTTTATTCGGTATATAATTACATACATCCTAGTAGTTTTGCCTCTTTAGAATATGAACACTTTGGAAGTCAGGATTGCTTTATTCTTTGTATTTACATGCCCCTCTGTCGCCAGCACAGGAGATGGAGGGATGTACATAGGGAACAGCAAGAAAGCCAGTCTGCCTGCAATGTGGAAGTGTGAAGGGGACATGTGCTTTGTATTCTTGGGCTCAGTCATTCTGATCCTATCCAACTCTTTGCCACGCACCTGGGGTTTTCTTGGCAGAAGAAACTGCTTTCCTTTTCTTTCTCCAGCTCATTTTACAGATGAGGAAACTAAGGCAAAAGGGTGACAGGCTCACACAGCTAGTAAGTGCCTGAGGTCAAATTTGAACTCATCTTCCTGACTCCAGCACTGTGCTCTATCCACTGCCCCCATCGAATACTGAGACTCTCAAATGGTTTCAGAAACTCCTTGTTCTCCCTTCTTTTTCTGTAAATCCACTACACCATCTCTCTTGTTCCTTAGCATAACACGGATCTAAACATATTAGTAATGCTCCCCGATGGGGCAATCTGCAGTGTCCACATGCGGCCTAAGGGTCTGGCAGGGAGAGCCTGCTTTGGCTTGGGCCAGGTCCTCCCCCTGGGCTCAGAGAATGAGAAGCAGAGGGCCCACAGGCCAGCGGCCCATCTGGGCTCCCCAGCCCAGAAGAAGCTGGCTTTCCAGCCAGGCCCAGGAAGAAACATGAAGACATAAAGTGTCTCCGTTCCAGGAATGATCTGGCCTCCAGCTAGTCCAGGGTCGCAGAATCACAAAATTTCAGAGCTGGAAGGAACCTCAGAGGACCTCTGCTCCAACTTAGACTTAAAGAAGAATTCTTTCTATGGCCTCTTGACAAGTGGTCATTCAGGCTTAGTCTGAAGATCTACCGAGGCAGCCCCTTCCATCCTGGGAGAGCTCCAACCCTTAGGAATGTCTTCTTGACTTGAGCCCAAATCTGCCTCCCAGAAACTCCCACCTATTGCTCCTAGTTCTGGGGCTAAGTACAAAATAATCTTTCTTCCCCATGACAGCCCTTCAGATTCATAGATGCAGCAGCCATGTTCTCCCCCTAAGTCTTCACTTCCCAATTCCTTTGATCCTCTTTGAGCTTTCATTGTGTGACATAATTTCCCTACAGCTCCAGGAAAACCCAAAGAATTACACATTTTTTAAATGCAGAAGACCCATTAGTAGCCATCTAGTCTAGCCCATCCCTGTAAAAGAATTCTCTGTACGATATCCTCAATCAGTGGTCATCCAACTTTTGTTTGAATATTTCCAGGGCTGAGGGACTAACTAACTACAGAAACAATCCATTCTACCTTTGCACAATTACAATTGTTGGAAGATTCCTTCACAGTGAATCAAAATCCATCTCTTTGAAGTTTCTACCACAATCGTAGGCCTGGTGTTAGGAAGATGAGTTAAAATCTGGACTCAGACACTAGCAGTGTGACACTGGGCAAGTCACAAACTTGTCTTCCTGTTTCTTCAGCTGTGTAATCGGGATAATAATAACACCCACCTTTCAAGATGGTTGTATCAAATGAGATAGTATTCGTAAAGCACATAGAATAATGCCTGGCACATAGACATTTAAGTTCTACTTCTCTCTTTTCCTTCTTTTCTTTTTGTTTTCTTCCTTTTTTCCCTCCTTTCCTTCTTTCCCTCTCTCCTTCCCTCATTTCTTTTCTTCCTTTCTTTCTTCCTCCCTCCCTTCCTTTCTTCTTCCCCTTTTCCTCCCTTCTTCTTTCCTTCCTTCCTTCCTTCCTTCCTTCCTCTCTCTCTCCTTCCCTCCATTCCTTCCCTCCCCTCCTTCCTTCCTATTTCAGTCTTCTAGAGCTAAAGAAAACAAGTCTAATCTCTCAGTTGACAGACATTCAGATGCTTTAAGATGGTCATTACATCTCCCTCTGTCCTCTCTTCCCGAGGCTAAATAAACATCTCCAGGTCCTTCAAATGATGAAACTCCTCCCCTCCACCACCCTTTCTCATCCCAACTCTCCAACCACACATTTGAATATATCCTTATCAGAACAATGGCTCAGACTTCTAGATGAAAGTTTCCCTTTTCCAGAAGCCCAGGGTCCTGGGTTGGAGTCATCATTCCTCACTGTCACCTTTTGAGCCCTGCATCAAATCCACTTCTTCATGGATCCTCATGCATAAGTTTGGGGGACTTGTCAAAAGGACTAGGGATTGGGAGAGAGGACAAGAAATACTGCACTCATGGAGATTATATAAGTTTTGCAGGATTTTCATGCCACCTTTTCTTCCTTAACCCTAGAGGAAATGTTTGTCTACCATTCCATGTGTAAAGCATTCTGAAAAGTATTAAAATCTACATAAGTAACAGTAATAACATTTATATAGTGCTTTAAGCCCATAAAGCACTTTCTCCATGGAATTTCATCTCAAAACAATAAGTGCTATTATTATCCCCATTTTACAACTGAGGAAACTGAGGCTGAGGAAGGTTAGGTGAATTGTTCAAAGTCATATAGCTGGTAAGTGTCTGATTTATCAGGATTTGAACTCATCTTTTTGCCTCTGAGTCCAACATTCTATGTACTATCACCTAGCTATAAATAGATGCAAATCTGGCTATTATTTTTCATAGCCAGGTTATTATATGGCACCCCTTTTTAAATTTCCAAGTCTTTGTATTGGTTGTCCTCATACTTAGAATGTAATCCTTTCTTATCTTGCCTCTTAGAATTCTCTTTCAAGAGACTTGCCTCAAGTTCTGCCTTTTCCATGAGATCCTTCTTGATCCCCTAGCAACTAGCACTTTCCCCTCACTTCCCAATCATTTTGTATCCTTTACATATATTTACATATGCGCATGGGGCTGGCATTTGGGTGGCAGAGTGGACAGAGCATCTGTAGTAAAAGGGACCCGAGTTCAAATCCAAGCTCAAATATTTACTAGCAGTGTGGCCCATGGCAAGTCATTTAACCTTGTTTGCCTCAGTTTCCTCATCTGTTAAATGAGGAGATAGCAAACCACTCCAGTCTCTCTGCCCCCCCCCAAAAAAAACTCCAAATGGGTTATAAAGAGCCACACACAACTGAAACACCTGAAAAGCGACAATGCATGTTGTTTCCTCCAATAGAAAATAAGCTCCTTGAAAACAAAGGCTCATTCATTTTTGTCACTGTATCCCTGGCACCTGACACATAGTAGGAGTTTAATAAATACTTTATTGGTTTGTTTGCACTTTTCTAATGTATTTATGATGAAACCCTGTGTATTACTGTTTTCTGGGTACTTGACTGTAGGCTTCCTGAGGGCAGGGATCGTGTCTTATCTAAACACCATCTTTTCCCCAATGCCTTGTATGGAGGAGGCAAAGAAGAACCAAATAAACAAGCACAGATGTAGAGAAGGGGTGTTTCATGGAAGGGGGGTTGTCTATAGCAATGCAGAGGTGTGAAAAGGAAGGAGGAAACTGAGGTTGAGTATAGAGAGCAGGCTTGTATGCAGTGTAACCACTGGCTAATGATGGATCATGGGTTCTACCTTAAAATGCTCTACATACAAATAATGTGTAAACTTTCATAAAAAGTTACTGGACGAACGATGCACCAGGAGATTGAAGCAGCAGAGAAAGCATGTACAATGTTTCCAGAACTAGTCATGATGGTCAGGAGCACACAAGAGGATTTGGCTCCCTCTGAAGAGAGCCTGAGAGCCCCAAATAGAGAACTGGGAAGGGCGGGGGCCATGGAAGAGAGGGAGATCTTGGAGAATAGAGGGGGATTAGGGAGAATAGAGGGAAATCTTGGGGAGTAGAGGGAGGTCTTGGGGAAGTAGAGGATCTTGGGGAATAGAAGGGATTTTAGGGAAATAGATGGGCATTTAGGAGAAGTAGAAGGGAATATTAGGAAAATAGAGGCAGATCTTGGGGATAGAGAAGAATGTTGATGAAATAGAGGAGGTTCTTGGGGAACAGAAGGAGATCTTGGGAAATAGAATGAAATCTTGAAGAAATTGAAGAAGATATTTGGGAACAGAGGGAATCTTGGGGAAATAGTTGGGGATCTTGGGGAAGTAGATGAGGATATTAAGGAAATAGAGGAGGATCTTGAATTTAGAGAAGAATTTTGGTGAAATAGAGGAGGTGCTTGGGGAATAGAAAGTGATCTTGGGGAGCAGAGGAAGATCTTGGGGAAATAGAGGGGGATCATGGGGAATGGAATAGAGAGGGATCTTAGGGAATAGAAGGGAATTTGGGGGGCAGAAGCTCACCATCAGGACATGGAATCCTCTGCACTGTACACCTCCTAGTCTCCTTAGTGCTGGGACAGACAGAACGGTCTCCAGAGGGAGCCTGTAGCACAAGGCGTGTCCGTTCTTCTGAACCCCTCCGGAAACCACAGAGCTTCTTCTTCTTGGAGCACGGCCCCCATGGGGACCACTCACTCATTTCACATTGTGCTACAGACAAGGACAGGGATAAAATTAAGAAAAGCATAGATCCTGGCTCCTGACACCCTGTGAAATAAGGCCCTCTTTACTTTCCCACACCCCTTTTCCCCATCTTCGGAGCCCATTGGGCCAGAGCTACGATCTCTGGATGCAGGCTTCTAGATTCTATCCCCACACGATTAGTGCTGGAGCTTCCCTCCTCTCACCAGGACTGCTGCATTCCATGGTACTGTTGGCCGCTGAAGAACCTTCAGGACAGGCTGGGTAACAGCGGCCCTTGTGAAGGTATAAACCCTCCTTACATTTTGTGCAAAAATTGTGGCTGAAGCAAGCCTCACAGCTCTCAATCTTGCATTCTGTGGGGAGAAACAGAGCAGTCTGTCAATCCAAGTCTCTCCATGCCTTATAAATGCATACTGCCCCATCAAGCATTCCTCCATTTATTAAGCACTGACTATGTGCCAGGCACAGTGCCAACTGCTAGCAAAAGGTAGTTCTTATTCTCAGAGAGATTAAGTAGGGTGAAGAAATGCCTTTTACCAATGGAGATCAGGACCTTTTCTGCAACTTACCTTCTTAGAGAGCTGAGTAGGAATTGAGAAGTTAAATTTCTCAGGATCCTACAGCCAGTATATGTCAGAGATAGAATGTGAATTCAGGTCTTTCTGACTCTGAGAGTGGCTCTCTATCTACTTCATTAATTACACTAATGACCTTGTGCCTTATAATCTAATAATGTCCCCTTTCTAACTGAGAAATTGGGCAATGCCATGGTCAGTGCTTCATACGTGCTTGCTGACTGACTGGAGGAATGTTTGGAGACAGATAAAAAGGTAAAAGATGGGGATTAGAGGGAGGGGGCAGTTGGGATGGGGATTTCAGTCTTTGGGAAGGAGAGACTCGGAAGGGTCAGGGAGACAAGGTCCTCCCCCCTTCACCTCCTACCCCCAGAGTAGGAAAACAGGGGCCAGGCAAGTGCTCTGGGTATTAGAGATGCACAAACTCACTTTCCTTCCATGGGGAAAGGAAAACTCTACACTACTCATTGTTTACCAATCCCTGTCCTGGAACAGTGGACCAGAGCGAGTAAAGCATTGGATTTGGACATTAGAATTGCAGACTCATTTTTGTGAGCTCAAATCTGGCCTGAGCTGGGTAAACCTGCACAAATCACTTAACTCTGTTTCCCTGTTTCCTCATCTGTAAAATGAATTGGAGAAGGAAATGGCAAAATATTTCAATATCTTTGCCAAGAAAAACCCAAATGGGGTCATGAAGTCAGACATGGCTGAAATAAATGAACAACAAGATTCAATGAACCCAGTCCTAATTCTGCCACTTTTTACCTGGATTAATCTCCATCTGTTTATTATTGAATGAGACATTTCAGGTATGTTCTGATTATAGATTAGTAAAAGATGGAGCAGGGACATTGCTGAGGAAGCCTAACCCTACAGTTTTAAACACACATGCCTATAGTCCCTACCCTACTCACCAGTAAAGTTTCTTGAGAGGAGGGGCTGACTTTCATTCTGTGTTTATATCCCCAATTCTTAGTATATAGTAGACACTTAATAAATGCTTGTTGGATTAGATTTTGTCTGTTTTTCTTAAATTTTTAATTCTGAATTTAAGAATTTAAATAAGTATTTCCATAAAGTGGGATAGAAAAAAAAATTCAAGACTTAAAAATGATCATTTCTTTTTTTCTTGCTTGCTTAGTATCTAGTATCATCTATCTCTAATAGTATATCCATAGATATTCTTCCAGAGGGGAAGTGAGCCTCATGATCATAGGCTCTAGAGTTGAGAGGGACTTCAGAATGTGAATGTTGGGAAAAACCTTAGAAAACAATGTTAGCACTGCAGGGGAATTCAGAATAGAATATCAGGGCTTCAAGGGACCTTAGAACATAAATTATCAGAACTGGAAAAAAATCTTAAAACATAGAATATCATTTGAGCTAACTCTTCATCAAATTATGACCATTCCTAATAAGTAGTTCTCTAGTCTCCACCTTGGAACTTAAAATGTCAGAAGTGAGAGGAGCTTGAGAACATGGAGCACAGAACGCCAGATTTGGACCTTAGAATCTAGAAAGTAAGAAAAGATATTAGAACATTTCTAACTCTGGGCAAGTCCCTTAACTTATGTTTGCTTTAATCTACTGGAGAAAGAAATGGCAAGCCACTTTAGTATCTTTGCCAAGAAAATCCCATGGACACTATGGTCCATGGGGTCACAAAGAGTGGACACAACTAAAAAACAGCAATAATTTCAAACCTGAACTTTCCAGATGGAAAAACTGAGGTCCAGGGAGTCAAGTGGCTCAAAGTAATAAAAGTAGGAAGTAGCAGAGCCAGGATTCACAGCCAAGGTGGGACATGCTCCTGTTGACTAGTCATGGAATATCAGGCTATGGAGCCAAATGTCCAGAGACTCAAGCTAACCAGATTTGGCTTGGAGACACCCCACCCATCCACCCCCACCACCCTACTCACTGATACACTTGTTCATATCAGGGTTTCGAGCATCATAATATCCAGGCGGACAGGATGGGAGGCAGATTCCAACCTGCCGGATATCGTTCCTCTCCAGCAGGATGAAGAGTTTAGGGGAGCACTTAAGGCAACCATTGACCTCCGAGCACAGCTCACAGCCCTTGGCACAGGCCTGACTTCCTTCTGTGCTGACTGTAGGGAAAGGGGAAGGGGAAGAGAAAGGGCAAACAATATTTAAAAGGTACTGCAACAACCCTCTTCTCTCCAGCAAGAGAAGCATACCCAACTTCCCAGCCCCATACCTGTAAGGGAAATAAGTAAATTCAATTGATATTCTGTCCCCCCAACTCCCCACCCCCATCTTCCCCTCCACCCTCTCCCACTCCAGACTATCAGGAATTCTCTCCAGGCTAGCAGCTATCTGCAAGCTTGTGTTACAATTAAGCCCCAATCTTATCCTTTTTTCATCTTTAAACTTTTAAATAGACTATATCTTCCTTTTCATCTTTGCTTATTAAACTCCCTTCTTCTGTCAAGACGTAGGTCAGTTGCTACCTCCATGTAGCTTCTCTTATAAATTTCTTCCCTTCAGCTGAAAGTTTTTAAAGCACTTTATCAAAATGTTCCCTTGTCCTTTATTATGCTCTATCTTACATTACAAACCTTCAAAGAACACTTATTCATGGAGCTGGATTAAACTCTGTATTTACTCTTTGGGGATTAAACATGTGATGGTAATGGGGACTTGGTAATTAGGCTCTTTACATAATTATTTCTGTAAATGTAACATTCCCTCTATTAGATCAGTGGTCCTCAAAGGTTTGTTCTCAGTATCACTATACTACTGAAAATTATTGAGGTTCTGTCCAAAGAGTTTTTGTTTATGTGGGTTATATTTAGATATTTTCCAAATTAGAAATAAAAACTAATTTTGAATTTGTAGACTCTCTGAAGGGTTTCAGAGATTCCCAGAATTCTCTGGACCACATTTTGGGAACCACTGTATTAGATCATAAGCTTGATGAGGGCAATGACTATGTTATATTTACCTTTCCATTCCCAGCCCTGGGAAATGTCCTTAGATAGCATGGGAGGAATGGGGAGGGTGAGTAGGGAAGAGCTCCCTTGGGGTGCTGTCATTAGAAGTAAATAAACCATCTGGTAGTTTTCTATGTTAAGCAAAGACTCTTGTTAATTAGATGCTAAACTTAATTGTTTTTAGGCTGCCAGAGGACCATAAATAGGGTCAGTGCTTTCCAAATTTCTCTGCCTTGGGACAGAGTCCCAGTAATAGCTCTGAATGCCTAATGAATGCTTGTGGGATTGAATTAAACAAGAGGTGGTGCTCTCTCCTATTCCCCCCAAAAATAACTATAACAGATCATAGGAAAGGGAGTTCTCACATTACTGTCCTCCCATCTCACCAGTCAGTCAGAAAGGATCACACTTTTCTCTTCTCCGATCCAGCTACCCTCATGCCCAGACACTTGGTCACCTAAACAAGTCTAGCTTTAGGGGCAGTAGATGGTACAGTAGATAGAGCACTGAGCCAGGAGGACCTGAGTTCAAATCCATTCTTAGATACTTCCTACCTGGGCAAGTCACTTCACTGCACTGCCTCCAAAAAAAAAAAAAAAAAAAAAAAAAGTTTGATTTTACAGGTGTATTTGGTATCTTCTCATTGCTTTTTCTCTTCCTCCCAATCTCCATTTCATTAGGAGAAATGGAATCTCTAAAAAGCATTGATCTCACATTTGGAAGGACCTCCAAGACAATTTAAGCCAATTCCTCATTAAATCATGACCATCTCTAGCTTCTTGAAAACCACAAAGGATGGGGGAATTTACTCTTACTACAAAATGGAGCTCTAGAAGTCTAAACAAAGTTAATAGTTTTCTATTTCTTAAAAGACCTCTTCTTTATACTTATTTCCCTTGTGCCATAATTTTAAAAAATCCTTCTACTACAGTTCTTTTCCTATCATGGAGAAAGACATCAAACTACAAAATTAAATTACGAAACCTAACCATCCACAGACAGGATGGAAAATATTCCAGCTTTCCAACCGAAGGATCTGGGTTTGAATTAGACTTTTGCCACTCGGCACCTTTGTAACCAAGTTTTTTAATTTCTCTGGTCCTTAGTTTCTTCTGCTGTAAAATGAGAAAGATAGAATATACTGGATGACCTCTAAGGTCCTTTTCAGCCCACGATACATATATGCTGCTTCTTTTACCATGATAAAAAGATGGTGAAAGATGGGATGGTGGAAAGAGGGAGAACCCAGGCCTTTGTATTGGCAGGAGTCTGAGCAGGGAACTATGAGGTTAAAAATCCTTAAGAAAGTGGGAATCTTCTTTCCCCAATCCTAAAAGATTTGACTCCCTCCCTTTCCTCCTCCATCTCCTCTTTCCAAAATCTAGCTGTTACTGTTTTCAGGATCAATAGAAAAAAAATGCTCTTTCCACTGCTGAGGGGCTAAAGTCAGGCCAGATTCTTAGAGAAGTGTATTCACCTTGGAGATGGATCGTCCTGGAATGAAGCAGGCCATAGCCAAGGCTCTTGCCCTCCCTCCCATTTATTTGTCCTCTTTATTCCAAAATCTGGTATTCAGACTTTTGCTAGGTCCAGAATTTCCAACTAGTTGGTATTTTCCCTGGTTTGGCCAGTTTTTTGGTTTTGGTTTTGGGGTATGTTTTTTTTTTTTTTAAATAATATCATAGAAGCCAATGATACATGTTGGGTAACATTAGTTATGGCATTTGGAGAAAGAAATTGGCATAGTGGACAGAAAGCTGACCTTAGAGTCGGGAAGTTCTGGGTGGAAATCCAGGCCTCTGATGATCCTGGCTCTGCGGCCTACTAAGTTATCCAAGTATATACTTGTAGCTAGAAAGAGACTTGGAGGTTGTTGAGTCTAATCTCATTTTAAAGACAAAGACATTTTATATACCTCTGAGGTATAGAGAAATCAAGTGAATTATTCAATCAACCAATCAATCAATCAAGAAACATTTACTTAGCACTTATTATGTGCTGGTAATATGCTTAAGTGCTGTGGATACAAAGAGGCAGAAGGCAATCCTTGTCCTCAAAGAACTTATAGTCTAATTGTTCAGGGTCACACACTTACGAAATATCTGAGGCAAGATTTGAACCCAGGGTTTCCTGGCTCTGTTCACTATATCAAGGCTCTTTCAAATTTCCTAATCTGTAAAGTGAGGGGCTTAGAATGGACAACATCGAAGGTCCATTCCAATTCTAAGGTTGTAAATTATAGACAAATTACCAATCTACATCTGTGAAAGGAATTCCCACACTGGGATGACCACTGATCTAGTTGCTCCTCCTCCCTCATTCTGCTAATGCATGACTTATTTATTTATTCACTCATTCATCCATTCATTCATTCATTTATTTACTTATTTATTCATTTGTTTGTTTATTTATTTATTTTATTGCTGAGACAATTGGGGCTAAGTGACTTGCCGTGGGTCACACAGCTAGAAAGTGTTAAGTCTCTCAGACCAGATTTGAACTAAAGTCCTCCTGATTTCTGGGCTGGTGCTCTATCCACTGTACCAACTAGCTGCCCCAATATAATTATGTATATACTATTTAATCTGCATATCTCCCAATAACCTGGGGAGAGAGACTGTTTATCATTTATCTCAAGACAGGCCACACCATATAATGGAAAGATTTCTGGCCCTAAAGAAAACTGGATTTCAAACCTACCACTGGCCTTAAATGTCTGACCTGCATAAATCACTAATTCTCCCTGAGTCTCAGTTTCCTCATCTATACAATAGGGTTAATGATATCTGTAATATAGTGAAGAGAAGGGCCCTATAAAGCTGATTGTGGAATCAGGAAGAGTAGATTTGAGTCCTTTTCTTGACATATACTAACTGAGGGACTATCAGCAAAACTCGATCCCTCAGGACAATTTAAGATTGTACATTACAGATAAACTGATGAGATCAGTGGAGGGAGTTTCCATATTGGGAGTTTTCTTTCCTCTCAGATGAAAATAACAAGTCCAAAAGTCAAGATGGTTAATGATAATAAACTGCATTTGAAATAGTGCTTTAAGGTTTCAAAAAATGATATACCTTATCTCATTTGCTACTCACAACATCCCTCTGAGATAGGTACTATTGTAATCCCCATTTTATAGATGTGGAAACTGAGGTGACAAATTAAGTGACATGTCTAGGGTCACGTAGCTGGTAGCTATGTGGACTTCAAACACAGGCCTTCCTGATTCCAAGTTCTGTGCTCAATTCTCCATACAGTGATGCTAAAGAAAATTTCTGTGGGCATTGGAAGGAGCTATCACTATATACCAAGTCCTATCCACTTGCCAAGCCCTTTCCTTTAGTACCAGGGTAGAAGGAAGACAAGGACCTCTTCCTATCTCGCCCTAGAGCTCCATTGTTCTTGCCCACAAATCTCACAGGAAATCACCCCTTATCCCTATCACAAGGTTCTAATTCTTCTCTACTTCCATGTCTAAGTTCCTAGGACAGCAAAAACCCCCTATTGGGGAGTGGGGGATAGAAGAAAGTAGAATACTACTGACTCTGGCAGGAGGCCAGCTGGGCTGCGAAGGGTAGCAAGGAACCAACCCCCCTGGCTCTTGTCTAGAGAATCACAAAGGTGGAAGAAAAGTTGAAGGGGTCTTTCTCCTTCCCATTACAACTTAGTAGATATATAAGACTCAGGTTTGGGAAACCAGCCCCTGAGGACTGTTTAGGGATCAAACCCCAGCTGTTTTCTCCCCAATTCTCTTGAAAGAGCCAAAAAAAGTATTTCCAGATGTGTTCTTTCACCCCTGAAGAAACTCACTCCTGTGGCTAGGTACCCTTCTTAATGCTTTTAATATTGACTCTTAGGTTAAATTTTCTATTAAGTTCAGGTTTAGTTGATAAAAAGTCCTGAAAATCTGCAAGTTTGTTGAATGTCCATTTTTTTCCTCATTCAATATTATGGATAATTTTGCTGGATATGATATTTTTGGCTGTAGGCCTACTTTTAATTGTCTGTAGATATCATTCCAGGATCTGTGGTCTTTTATTGTGGCCTTCTTAATGCTTTTAAGAGCACTGTCATATACTCCTGTGACTTTCCTTCCTCCCTCCCTGTTTCTCTTTCTGTCTGTCTTTCTTCTTCCCTCCTTTTCCTACTTCCCTCCTTCCCTCCCTTCCTTCTTTTGTCTTTGTCATTTAAATGTGAACTCCTAGAGATCTGAGACTGTCTTTCAACTTTCTCTCCAACACTTAGCACTGTGCTTAACACATATTAGGTGCTTACTAAATGTTTCTTGACTGAGCTTGAACATTTTCTTTGAACAACAGTTTCCATATCTGTAAATTATCTAATGCACTAGATGGTCCCTAAAGGTCCAGATCTCTTTTCTGTATTCCAAGGGCCCTTATAACTTCTGACATTCTGTGTTAACAATAAGTGACATTGATATGGCACTTTAAGGCTTGTAAAACCAATTTATACAAATAATATCTCATCTAAAACTCATGATACGCCTGTAGTCAGATGTTATTATTGTTATTCCCATTTTACAGATGAGGAAACTGAGGCAGAGAGAGATTAGATTACTTGTCCAGGAAAATATAGCTCTTAAGTATCTGAAGTGGGATTCAAATCCAGGTCAGCCCTCTCTCCACTGTACCACTATGACCCTTAGGTTCCTTTCATTTGTCATTCTGTTTTAAGGTCCCTTCCCTCTCTGACATTTAATGTCCTACATTCTCTCCCAGCTCTGACCCTTTCTGTTCTCACATCCTTCCCAGCTCTGACCTTCTCTGTTCTCATGTCCTTCCCAGCTCTGACAATCTACAAATTCATAAAATAGTTGCTAATGATCATTACCTTGGTTTCCCCTGCCCTGCCTTCTCATATAGGGTCACTCACTGTGGAGAGCTCAATGAAAAAATGAGAATAAAAGCTTAACCTGAAGCCATGATACATAAAAACTAATGGAAGACACGCTTATGTATAATACACACTCAGGTGTCTGGGATAAAGTCAATTACCGAGGCCAGGTGTATGAAAGCACACTGCAGGTTCAATGCTATTTGGTGGCAATGGCCTGCCCTGAGCTGACTCCCCCCCCCCCCTTCCCTTCCCTTCTCTCTCTTAGCTGTTGCAGAAAGCAACAGACAACAAACAAGCTATCTCTAGCCAAGTCTTGCTTATGCATGCACATGGAGAAGAATGTCAATGGGCATAATTTTAAAAATACGTCTCAAAAGCCTCTCTCTCAAACTTGGAATTTTGCTGTGGTCTTTTTGTCTGTTAACAGATGGAATTCCCTAATGATGCTTTACTTCAGTCGATATTAAAAGCAACATGCATGTTCCAAGTTCTGTTGACAACTAGTTGGGGAGGACTTCCCAAGGGACTGGGCAATAGAGGGAAGCTGGCCCAGCACTGGACTCCTGCCACAGACAATCCATCAAGCAGAAAATAATAACGATTCCCATTTTGACAGCACTTTACAATTCACAGAACACGTTCTGCATAATAACCCTGGGAGATCTGGCAAGTGCTATTAGCTCTATTTTGCAGATGCAGAAACTGAGGCTCAGACAAGCCATAAAGCATATTGTTCAGGTTTGGCTGGCCCATCTTATTCTGTTTGACAACAGAGGGCAGAACTAGGATCAGTTGGAGGAATGATAACAGCAGCTAACATTTAAATAACAAATGTTATACATGGTAACTCATTTGATGCTCATAGCGTGATAAACAGAGATTCTATTATTGTTCCCATTTTACAGATGAGGAAACTGAGAACTGGAAAAATTAAGCAACTTGATCAAAGTAAAACTAATCAGTATCAGAGATAGGATTTGAATCCAGGTCTTTTTAAATTCCAAGACCAGCTCTATTCTGTAAGCTGTCTCTTTGACAGGAGGGATTCTAAATCTAAGGTCTGTGAACATTTTTTTCAAACATTCATTTCAAAATAATTGGTTTCTTTTGTAATTCTATATGTTATTTTATGTCTTCAAAAGCATAATTCTGAAGAGTCCATAACTTCCACAGAAATTTTTTAAAAAGAAAAGAAAAACCCTATCTATAGGAAGTTTACCGTGGTTAAATTTACAGTCTACAGGAAGTTAAGTTTATTGGACGTTTATGTTAGTTCAACATCAGAAAGAACTTATTAATCAAAATTGTCAAACAACTGAATGGGCTATCTCAGGAGTAGTGAGCTTCCCATTGTTGGAGGTGTTCAAATAGAGGTTGGATGACCATTTTTTTTAAGTGTAACAGCGAAGATTCCTACATCAAGGACCTCTGAAGTTTCTATGAATCTAAGATTCTAAGACATGATAACTTATAACCAAGAAAATGATACCCCTCATGTCCTTCCCTTCTCTCCCACCCAATAAACCACCTCAGACCTGTCCCCTTTACGTACTCCGCCTCTGTCTTTTCCCCTTCAACCCTCGGCTGCTGCCAGCAAGATGCATCGAGCTCAGAATGAGGGCCACCACCAACAGTCCAAGCCGCATAGTCACTCCCCAGCTCCTGGCCCCCTGGAAGGCAGCGTGGTCTGGGGGCACCTGGCTCCAGCTAGTGGCTGCAGAGCTGGGTCAGCGAGGTGGGTCCCAGGTCTGGACCATCGCTCACAGCTACCATAATCTCAGGGGGTGATGGAAATGGGCAGGGGAGGACCAGCTCTGCTGTCAGCCCCATAGGGAATTCAGAAGTCCCTTCCCCACCTCAGAAGCTTGGGGAAAGGTGGGAAAAGGGACGCCGTCACATCCGGGGACAGCTGCTTTATGACTTCTGCTGGAACATCAAGACACAGTCACATCAAACTGAAACCTAAAAGGGAAAGGGGAAAAGGAGGCATTTAATCAATCAACTCATCAAGCAAGCATTATGAATTAAGCCCTCCCAAATCCCCCTGTCTCCACCATGTCCTTTCCCTGGACCAAAATCTTGGTATTTTTTTTAGGCGCTGGAGATACTAAAAAGTAAAAAAAAAAAAGGGAAAAATAGTTCCTGCCTTTGGGGAGATTACATTCTAACGAGGGAATCAAGATATATATATAAATAGGCAAGTATAACATACATGTAGACTAGTGAGAAGATAAACTCAGAGAGGAAAGCTAAAAGGACTAGAAAATCAATTATTCATATGTCAGGTATTGGGGTTATAAATATAGAAAATGAAAAAATCCCTACACACAAGGACTTTAGCTTCTAGTAGAGGAGACAAGTATATGTGTGTATATATTATTTAAACTATATATATGTGTGTATATATATATACATATATACACACATACATATGTGTATAGTACACATATTTTTGTATAGTATATAGTGTATATATATATATAGTATATACATGTGTATATGTGTGTACATTATAAGTATATGTATATGTCTACTATAAATTATGTGGACATATATATATATATATCTTTAGTATAAATCAAATATATGTTTAGTATGAATTAAAATGTTAGTAAATATTTTTACAAAGTAGTTAAATACAATAGAGGCAGCTAGGTGGCACAACGAGAGACTGCAGTCAGAAAGAAATTCTCCTGAGTTCATATCTGGCCTGATACTTATTAGCTGTGTGATCCTGGGCAAGTCATCTAACTGGGTTTGCCTCAGTTTCCTCATCTGTCAAATGAGCTGAAGAAGGAAATGGCAAACCACTTCAGCATCTTTGGCAAAAAAAAAAAAAAAAAAAAAAAAAAAGCCTCAAATGGGTTCACAGTCATAACCAACTAAAATGACTCAACAGCAACAACAACAAAGCTAAACACAATATTGAGAGGAAGCCATTAGAGGAATCAGGAAAGGTTTCATGTACAAGGTAGTGTTTGAGTTTCATTTTAAAGAAAGAGGAAGCTCCTGAAGTGGAAATAAGAAGAAAAGGCATTTAAGGCATGTGAAATGCCTAGTGCAAAGTCATGTAAATAGGAGATGGGAATGTCATGTAGGAGGAACAGACACGAGGCCAGTTTGTTCCATGAAAGTGTGGAAGGGGCAGTAATGTCCACTGATGCTGGAAAGAAAGGTTAGGGCCAGTCTCTGTTAGGCTTTTAAAGCAAAACAGGAATTTATAGTTTATCCTAGAGGTAATAGGAAGCCAATAGAGTTGATTGAGGAGAGGGAGGATCACATGGTTAGATTTGTCCTTAAAGAAAATTACTACAGCAGCAGTGTAGAGGTTGGATTGGAATGTGAGAGACTTGAGGCAGGGAGACCAATTAGGAGACTTGCAATAATCTAGAAAAGAGATGATGAGGGCTGGAACTAAGATGGTGACGTGGGAGTAAAGGGAAGGGGTCAGATGTATAAATGTATGATGTAGAGTTAGAAGATAGGATTTGACAATAGATTAGATGTGTGGTGTGTGTGTGAGAGAGAGGCGCTGAGGATAATGTTAAGGTTATGAACCTGCAGAATGGAAAAAATGATATTGCTTTTAACAGAAAAATGTATGTTTGACAAAATAGATAATTTTGATTATATTAAGTTAAAAAAGGTTTTGTACAAACAAAACCAATGCAGACAAGATTAGAAGGGAGGCAATAAGCTGGGAAAAAAAATTTTACATTCAATGGTTCCGATAAAGGTCTCATTTCTAAAATATATAGAGAATTGATTTAAATGTATAAGAATTTAAGCCATTCTCCAATTGATATGTGGTCAAAGGATATGAACAGACAATTTTCAGATGAAATTGAAACCATTCTAATCATATGAAAAGGTGCTCTAAATCACTATTGATCAGAGAAATGCAAATTAAAATAACTCTGAGATACCACTACACACCTCTCAGATTGTCTAAGATGACAGGAAAAGATAATGACAAATGTTGGAGGGAATGTGGGAAAACTGGGACACTAATACATTGTTGGTGGAGTTGTGAACTGATCCAACCATTCTGGAGAGCAATTTGGAACTATGCTCAAAAAGTTATCAAACTTTGTAGGCATTTTGACCTAGCAGTGTTTCTACTGGGCTTATACCCCAAGGAGATACTAAAGAAGGGAAAGGGACCTGTGTGTACAAAAATGTTTGTGGCAGCTCTTTTTGTAGTGGTAAGAAATTGGAAACTAAGTGGGTGCCCATCAGGTAGAGAATGGCTGAATAAGTTATGGTATTTGAATGTTATGGAATATTACTGTTCTATAAGAAATGCCCAGCAGGATGATTTCAGAAAGGCCTGGAGAGACTTACATGAACTGATATTGAGTGAAGTGAACAGAACCAGGAGATCATTATATACAGCAACATTAATATTATATGACAATCAATTCTGATGAACATGACTCTTCAACAATGAGATTGCTGAGGCCAGTTCCAATAATCTTGTGATGAAGAGAGCCATCTACACCCAGAAAGAGGACTGTGGGAACTGAATGTGGATCACAACATAGCATTTTGACTCTTTTTTGTTGTTGCTTGCTTGCATTTTGTTTTCTTTCTCATTTTTTTCCTTGCTGATCTGACTTTTCTTGTGCAGTAAGATAATTGTATAAATATGTATATATATATATATATTGGATTACTTGCCATTTAGGGGAGGAGGTGGGAGGAAGGGAGGGGAATTTGGAACACAAGGTTTTGCAAAGGTCAATGTTGAAAAATTATTCATGCATATGCTTTGAAAATAAAAAGCTTTAATAAAAAAAGAAAAATGTAAGTTTGAAAAAAGGAAGGTTTCAAGGAGAAATAATTAATTTCGTTTTCTATATGTTAAAATTTGAAATGTCTTTGGGACATCCAGTTTGCAATATCCAGCAAGCATTGGTGATTAACAACTAAAGCCCAAGGAAGAGAATGGGGCTGAATATATAGATCTGGAAGTCATCTACATAGTTGTTATTGAGTAATTTCAGTTGCATCCAACTCTCCATGACCCGATTTTGGATTTTTCTTGGGCAAAGATATTGGAATAGTTTATTATTTTCTATTCTAACTCATTAAGAGGAAACTGAGGTAGACAGGATTAAGTGACTTGTCCGGGGTCACACATCTAGGAAGTTTTGGAGGCTGAATTTGAAATTATGAAGATGAGTCTTTCTGATTCCAAAACCAATGCTCTATTCACTGTGCCACCTAGTTGCCCCCATCTACATACAGATGACAGTTTAAATTATTGGAGTTGTTGAGGTTACTAAGATATTGTTGAGAGATGTGAGAAAAGACATAGAATAGAAATGTAGGGAAATTCCATAGTTAGAGGATATGAAGTGGATAGTGAGGTAGTAAAGGAGACTGGAAGGAACAGGAAAATAGGTAAGAAGAGAACCAGGTGAGAAATGTCAAGAGAAGACAGTATCTTGGAAGAAGTGGTGGTCAATAATATCAAGCAGCAGATAGGAGATGATTTGAGTCAAGACCTTTAGAGTCAATGATTAAGAGATCATTGGTAATTTTAAAGAGAGTAATTTCGGTTGAGTGATAAAGTTGGAAGCCAGACTACAACAGATTATGGCCAGGAAATGGAAGCGGCAAATATAGATGGATTTTTCAAAGAGTTTAACTAAGAAAAGGAGAGCTATAAAGGACCACAGTTGGAGAAGACTGTAGGAGCTAATAAAGGTGTTTAAATAATGGGATGGGGATGGTTACGTATGAAGGTGTTTGAGAAGGTGCCATGTGAACTGAGGAAACTTGGGGAGAGAAGGGAGAATATTTTAGACATGAAGTCCTAAGAAGGAACTTTCTAACACTCAGAGTTGAGCAACGATGAAAGGGACTGCCCCAGAAAAATGATAATTAACATTTTGATCCTACATTTTACAGAGGAGACAACAGGCTCAGATCGATTAAAGAAAGGACTTGCCCAGACACAAAGTAGTTAAATATAATAGAGGTAGCTAGGTGGCGCAATGGATAGAAGCCTGGGTCTGGAGTCAATAAGACATCCTTCTGAGTTCAGATTTGCACTCACAATTTACTAGCTATGTGATCCTGGGCAAGTAAATAAATGCTTAATAACTGCTTGCCAATACTGCCCTCTAAGTGCTTGCCAGTACTGCTCTCTAAGCTAAACACCAGCAGTTCATTAACTCAATCTTTGCACAATATGTCCATTCTCATCCTTCACAGTATCCCTTTTCTGCCTTCAAGTTGCTTCAAATTGTCAGTATCCTTCCTAAGATGGGATTTAATTAAAAGACTTGCCACACGAGCTACTAAGTATCTTATTTGGGATTTGAACAAAATAAATCCCACTCAATTTCCACTATGTCTTGTAATGCTACTTATTTTTATTTGAGCTTCATGACTCGGGAGTCATTATTAAGCCCTATTTTACAGGTGAGGAAATTAAGACTCAGAAATCTCAGGGGATTTGTCCTAAATTACACTGTTTATGTTACATGCAATATGAACTCAAGTTGTCTCGATTCCAAGTCCACAGTTCTTTCTAGTATACCCTGACACATTTCAAAGAGTGAGCTCCCTGTCACTGAAGGTGTTCAAGCAGAATCCAGATGGACTAACCCCTCAGTCAGAGGCATTTGGCAATCTTCTGGCTACCAGAAGAAATGGTTTCCCCCAAACTTTCGATTCTCTAACCCTTCACCTTTCCTTGGAGTCCAAGTTCTCCAGCCCTGTGGGCATCAGTTGGATTCTGTCCCTGTCTCTGGGCTGGGCAGGGAGGAGAGAAGTGAGACTTCCTGGGGGCACAGAAACTTCTGACACAGCAGGGCGGGCGGCCACTGCCATTGTGCCGGAATAAAAGAGGCAGCAGGCGCCACTCAGGCCATCGACACAGAAAATTAGGCTAATCCCCCCTGGCAGCTTTGCTGGCCAGAGTGACCCAGACAGCCCTGAGTCCATCCCCTTCCTCTCCTCTCCCCCCATCAGTCCCCTCCTCCCACCATCCCATCCAGCCCAGCCCAGGGCTAGGAGATATGGGCATCCACAGAGTAGAGGCTATGTCCCGGAAGTGTGATTATGTAGCCACTGAGCCCATCCTGGGAACATGACCCTTTCCATACACATTCATTCACACTCACCCTTTCATACTTAATCACACTCCCTTCTGCCCATTCTTCCCCTAAAGTCCTGCTCTGATGCCACATTGTGGCACTAAGGTGACAGCGGCTTCTCGAGAGGCAAAAATAAAACAAAACAACCTTTTAAAGGCTAAAAGATCCAGCTAATGGGCAGGAGAGGTGGGATCCAGATCCTCTCACTTTACAGCCTATGAAATTCCCATTACACCAACTCTCTCCTCACTCAACTGAGATAATGTAGGCTAAGTGCTTAGCAAAACTTGAGGGCTATATGCTTGGGGGCTGTGGTAGGGATTGTGTGCCCCTCCTAAGAAGGAAACCAGAAGAGAGAGACTTCATTTCTCTCTCCATCTCTGCATATGGCTCCTTTTCAAATCTCTTGCTCTGCTCTACCATTCTGTACAAGCACAGTACCGGGCACTCACAAAACCTAATCCCACAATCCCATTGCTGAGAGACAACATGGTGCAGTTGGAGATAGAGAGTCAACCTTGGAGGTGGAAGGATCCAGGTAAACATTTTCCCTCTGCCACAAGTCCCTTCCCCCTCTCTATACCCCAGGCTAGCACCAGATCAAATGGGAGTGGGAGTCCCTTCACTGGCAAGATGGAAAAATTCATCACCTTTATGCTTGAATCCTCATCTCCAGGAGCATATTTATGCTTAAAGTATATAACATTTATCATTTTATGATTGCAAAGTATATGTGTGTGTGTATATACACACAAATATAATATATATGCACATACACATATATAGAGCTTTGTATATATACACATGTGTGTATATAGCTTTGCAACCTTAAGTGTACAATAAAATATATATAGTATATGTACTTAAAGCATATAAAAACACACATGAATATACACATGTATATACACACAAACACACGTGCATATGCAATATAAATTATGTATGTGCATGCACACATATAATCTTGTTTGATTCATACACCAATCCTTGGAGGTAAGTGCCATTATTGTCACCCCCCCCCTTTTTTTTTTCTTTTTTGCAAATGCAGAGGCTGAAAGAGATTAAGTAGCTTGTCCAGAGTCACATAGTTAATGGATGTCTGAGGTAGGATTTGAATCCAAGTTTTCCTGATTTTAAGGTCAGCCCTCTTTCTTGGGTAGTTGTCTCCCGAGTCCCTAGACAGCTATGGGCTGGATGGGGATCTGCCGAGTTTAGGGAGTCTGGCTTCTCTGACAGCTGTCAGGAGAATCTATCCCTCCCTGAAATGGACCCCTCCTTCCCCAAATTCTCCATACATCAGCCCAGAAAGATAAAAATGTCCATCGGGAAGATCAGCACTCCTAGCTCTTCTCCTCCTAAATTCCCCTATCATCTCCTCACTGCCTACCCTGAGACACCCACATTTCCCATCCCCCAACTCCTTGGCAACCAGCTCTCCTATCCCTGAGTTTCTCCAAGCCCACCAGGGGAGGAGATAAATCATTATCGAGTTGGAAGTTCAGGACCTCCCTCCCCTCCTCACCCAAGACCCTCCACCCCACCCCCACCCAAGCTTTGAAGGCTACGCACAAGCTCAAGTGGTTAAGCTGCCTGGGAAGAGTGTTTATGTGAGGCTGAGTGAACTTGTCTGGTATTTCAGCAGAAGCTTGCAGGAATTCCACAGTCACCCCCAAATGCCTTCTTCACCTTACGGGGCTCCTATGATTTACCTCTCCCGTGATAATCCCAGTGTATCTATCAATGATCCAGTGATCCAGTCAACTTCCCTGCCAATGAGCTCTTCTATCTTCAGTCCTCTCCCAGGTTTCCCAATCCTTATCCTGCCTGCTGCCCTTGCCACTTACTTTCTCTGCAAAGACCCCCAATCTATTCCTAGCAGTCAAAGTATCACAATCAGAACTGTAAAGGGTCCTAAAGCATACCTAATTCTTACTTTGATGGTCAGAAGCCCGAGTTACTGGGTGGATGGGGGCAATCTGCTGGGATCATCCTGATGGGGATGAATTCGAAAGTTCAGGGAGATCGACAGAGACATACACTCTGGCTCGGGATGGGTAGGATATAAAGCCTTTGATTATCTCTAGATTTTATCTCTAGAAGGGATCTTCTAACAACCATTCAGTCCAAAACTTTTCATTTTACAGTGGAGGAGGACGAGAAGGCAAGTTGACTACGCAGCAAGTTAGTAGAGTTGGTACTAGGGGCCAGAACTCTAGAGTCCTTTTCCCATAATTGTAAGACATCTGGAAAAAAAAATCCTTCAAAATATCGAATATCTTCCAGGCCACTAGTCTATAACCTCAAAGATGCCACAAACCAATGACAGTTCCACTGAACACAGAAAGGAGAGACTGAGCTGACCAACTTTCTTGTAAACTACCTAAGTTCCTTTAGGTCTCCAGCTGATGGCTATCACTTACTCAGTCAATAAGTGTTTATTAAGCACTCTGTTGTATGCTAAGCAGTGGGGATTCAAAGAAAGGCAGTAAGGGGAATTGCCAAAGAAGTCAGTGCCTTAGAAGTCTGAGGGTGGAGAAGGGGAATTGGCTGAGGGCCTGTACATATAGATTGGGCATGCTGGGCAGGTGAGTCAGCCCAGACAGAAAGGGCAATTTCTAAAAAGACTTGTCCCTGAAATGGCTTGTGAGCGGAGGATTAAAGATAGAGAAAGAGGGCAGGAAATTGGGTGGGAAGTTACAGTGATGGCGGTCACTTCTCACCAATTGTCAGTTATCAGTGAAAATGGGGAAGGGGAGAAGGTCGATCAATATAAGGGAATAAGTAGGCATTGCGCTTCAAGGCTATCAAGTTGGAAGGGCCCCCAAACTCCATTTTACATGACGCTGCATTGTAACTATGACCTCTCTGTGGAAGGCTCCTGGTGACTTTATTGCCAAAAGGCCCCACCTGTTCTTAATCTTCCTGGGGTGGGAGAGTCCTCTGATCCCAGCTTCCCTCCTCCTTTTCTTTCCCCCTGTGAAATGCCATCTTCAGAAGAATGATGAGGCACCAGAACAGGGATTCTACTTGTATGTCATCCCAAAATACAAGGAAGGGGTGTTAGCTAGAGATTGTTACCCACACTATGGGAATGGAGTTGATGGATGGCAAAGAAGGAGATCCAGTTGAGGACCATGACAGGGAAGAAGGGGACACAGCTGTAGGGTTGTTGCTTGGGTGAAAAGGGACACAGCTGGGGGCACTGTAGTCGGGGAGAAGCTAGCTAGGGCTGGAGTGGGAAGGAGAGCGGAGGGGAAGGACACAGCTGGGGAAGGGGCATGACTGAAATAACTTTCACTCTCTTGTTTGCAAATTCAATCAGGATAAATTGGTGCTTGGGAGCCAGATACAAACAGAAAATGTAAACCATCCCCATCCTCTCCTCCCTCCCCTTTACTCCTTGGGGGATGGGGACTTTGCACTGGAGAGAGGTTTGGAGCCTAATCCCATCACTGGCCCAGCCTGAGCTGATGTATTACACCTCGGCAGACTGGCAGGGGGTGGGGGAAAGGGGCTGCAGGGGGGCAGCCCTAATGTAAACCTGACCTGTGGGAGATTTGTGTCTCCCTCAGAGAGAGCTGAGCCAGATGCTAGGGGACCCAGAAGGTCCCTCCCATGGTGGGGGGAGGGAGGAAGTGGAGTACAGGGCAAATAAAATCTTTCCTTCCTTTATGGGCCCTCCCCAAGTCCAGAGTCAACTCAGGTCATACTCTCTACCCAAGAGGATTTGAGTGAAGCCCCCTCCCCCCATGCAGCCAGGGGCCAGGAGAAGCACTTCCTTGGGATTCAAGTGGCCACAATGCATCCCAGAAGGCTTCGTTCTAGACTCTTCTTAAGTATGGTCTCCAACCAATTCCCCTACCAGGTTTCAACTTATTTCACTCTGCATCTCTGTTCCCAGCAAGTACTGGGGAGGGAAGGGGGGAAGGAGGGAAAGAGAGAAGGGGAGGAAGAACGGTGATGGAAGGAGGCGAGAAGAGTAGTAAATTACCCTCTCTCTCCTGACTCCAGTTCTTTATATTCCTTAACTGGCCATAGCAGTGCTCACCCTCAGAACAGTACAGGGACTGGAAGAAAGTTAAGGATGGGGAGGGGGGTGGCAATGGATAGGGAGCATGGGATAGAGGATTTGGCGGGGAAGGAGAAGGGAGGCTGAAGCAATGTGACCTGGAATGGGAGGATAGAGGCCTCCGGGATAGAAATTCCTTCACCTGGATCCCTTGGCTATCCTCCGTATCACTTGCTTCAGACTCATCAGGCAGGTGCTGGAGACAAAACGGGGTTCTGGTCCCACGTGCCCCCTCCCCCTATTACTTACCCAAAGGGAGAGGCCGATTTGTCCGGTCCTGAGCTCCAAGCTGCTCAGTCCACTAGACTAGAGGCTCTCTTAATGAGAGAGGGTGCCGAACCCTAGTCACTCTATCCGCCCCCACCCAATTTCAGGTAGAATCCGGATTTCGGGTCTCAGTCTCAAACAGGACCGAGATGTGGACGTCCTTACCTCGACTGGATATCCTGCTATGCTCGGGCCCCAGCTGTCCTGTTCCGTCTGATGCAGTCCTGAAGGCAGGGACAGGGGCCCGGGCAGGGGCCGGGAGGGGGCGAGGGGCGCTGCCGGCCAGCCCCGTGCGCCCAGCCTCCCGCGCCCCCTCTCCTCCGCTTTGCTAGGCTCGGCTCCTCCCGCTCCCAAATTGCTCAATCTGCAAGCAAGGGAGCTGAGCCGGAGGCTCACCCTCTCCGGGGTTGGTGCCCCACCCCTCCCTTCTGTCCCTCGGCACCTCCCCTAACGCCCGGCCGGCCCCGCCCCGCCCCGCCCCGCCCCGGGCTCTGTTTGGATCCCTCACTACCCTTTTCAAGCTGCTGGCTCTGGAAGAGAGATGGTGCCTTTATCTCTTACTCCCTTCCCTCAGTTTGTCTCGGGCAGCGTGCGTCTGACTCGCTGCCCCTTCCCTACTCCATCTCCGGGAGCGTGCGCCTGACTTTGTCTTCTCCCCTCAAGGTGTTTCTCTCTCTTCTCTCAATCTCGCAACTTAACAGTGAAAGCGTCTGTCTCTTGCCTGTCTCAGTCTGTCCTTCGGAGCTTCAGACTCAACGAGCGGCTGATTCTCAATGCTTCCAGAAGGCGAGGAATCCCCAAACACTTTTCCTTTGAGTCCCCTCCCCTCATCCCCCAGATTCTCAGCAAAGGATCGGAGCAGACTCTTCAGAGTTCCTTAACCCTTTCCCCAATCCGAGGAAGGGAGAGCCAGAGAGCTGGGGGTGGTGATGGTCCTGGGATGGGGACTCTTGGTCAGGGTAGATATCCAAGGAGGTCTTCTACACAGAAGGCGGTTTTTGAATGTTTGTTGAATGGAGGTAGTAGGCTGAGAAAACACCTAATTTTCACCAGCCTTTGCTACTTAGTATGTGTGTGACTTTGGATGAATCTCTTTCAGAGCCTCAGTTTCCCCATCTGTAAAATGAGAGGGCTGGACTAGAGAAGTTCTAAATACCCTGCCAGCTCTGACGTTCTGTGTTCTATGATTCATGTCTGGTTTGAACACAGAGACACTCTTAAATGTACTTGCTTAAATCTTCACCCTCAGGGTCACACCCAGCTCAATGAGGACCCAATTTGGGAAGCCCTGGGCTGAGAATCAGAACATTGAGCTCCTCTGTGATCCTTTGTTCCTTCTGGAAGTTGTCTTATAGATCAACTAGTCCAATGCCCATATTTGACAAATGGAGAAACTGAGGCCCCCAAAGTGAGAGGACTTCCCAAAGAACACACAGGGAGTTGGAATCGGTTAAATAATCCAAGTGCAGAAAGAGTGCCTTAGAGATTAGTGCCCTTTCTATAGACCCCCTTGGAAAGCCCACATCAAGTCTTGGATTGAGAAAAATGAAGAGGTCAGAGGACTTCAGCCTCATACCTTTCATGAATGGAATGAATTTTAAGGCTATAGGGATGGTGTCTCCAACCCATCAACCCTGTCAAAAAGGCTGTGATAGGTGGTCAGCTGTCTTTCACACATCCACTCTCATACATAGCATGGCATAATGGGAAAAAACCCTGCCTTTGAAGTCCCATCCTAATCGGGCAATTGACTACTACGTTTAACTTAGCTTGGAACTTAATTTGCTCTCCTAGAAAATTCAGGGATCAAATTAGATAATCTCTAAGATTCCTTCCAGCTTTAAATATATGATCTAGAGTTCAGATCTGTGGGAAGGAAGCTGTGCGCCTAGGAAAAAATCTGGATTTGAATATTGGCTCCACTGCTTACTACTTATTAATACTATTTGGGGAAATTCAATTCAATTAAACAAGCAATTAAGGGCCTAATATGTCCAATCCATGGACATATTGATCTCTGGGCCCATTTCTTTTTCTGTCAAATAAAGGGTTGGATTCTGAGATTGTTTCCAAATCAAAATCTTGTAATATGAGGACAAGGATTATGGAATGTCAGAGTAGACATGGGGATACCATGGTCTTCCGGTTAAGGTCATTCTGTCAGCACTAAGGACTGAACAAAGAAAGATGGTCTGAAATTCCAGGGAGGAGGTCCCTAGATCTAGGTCTGGAGAGGACTTCAGAGGGTTTCTAATCCAAACCCTTCATTTTATAGATGAGGATTTGAAGAAGCTAATTAACTTATCCAAGGTCATAGTGACAGAGAGTTCTTACTCAGTTCCCGGTGAATCCAAATTCAGCAGTCTTTCTATTTATTGCACCAGAAGTTGTTGTTTTTCTTTTGTTTTCAAAAGGGATCATGACATCAGGAAGGTGATGTAATGACTTGCAAGAGAATTAGATTCAAGTGAGGCAGGGCTATACAAAGTCACCATCCTCACTCTCCTTTTTCCTACCAAATTTAGGTTAGATGTTAAGAAGAACTGCTTGTATGGCAAGGGTGGGTGTGGCCCACAGAAACAGTCGACAGATGGAGGCTGTGCAATCTCTCCCTGGTTAACAAGAGAGAAAGAAAGAATCGTGTTGTTGTGGTGGCAGTGGGGGTCTAGGTAAAGGAGAGACAAGCCCTTTACCTTCTCTGGCTCACAGTTTATCCATCAGAGAAGATGATCTCTAAGATTTCTTTCTAGCTCTAAATGTTCTAAGTTCATGATGCTATTGGGATTCAGAGAGATGGCTAGAGTGACCTCTGGAGGGTCGTAATGATGTCCAGGAGATAGCTGGGATGGAGAACTATGACCCTTTGAAATGTTAAAGAGAATGTCCTCGCCGTGTGATGGACAGCTAAGAACAAAATGTCCCACAGTGTAGGCTCTGTCCAGCAGAGGGGCAAAAGAGAGGAGAGAGGAGAGGAGCAGACTCCTCTATGGGAGGGGGAAGCCCTATTCTGGCTCCCTTTCTTGTTCCCCTTCCCACCCAACCACTGCTTTGCCCTCTGGGCTCTCCTTGTATTTCCTTGGCTTCTGCATCTCTCTGGCCTCTGGCCCCATCCCTGTGCTAATCAAATAGCCCCAAATGCTAAAAACTCAAATGTTTATTTTATTTTTTTTTTTACACACTTGCATAACTCACCCAATAAGCCAAGCCAGGCGCTGGGGGTTTGGATTTGTTTTATTTTGTCGCATTTTTTTAAAGAGGAAGAAGAATGAAAGGCAGGCCAAACACCCAACCCTTAAAGCTGTCCCAAGTCAGACTCTGGACTCCAGACTCTGGGTTCTCAGTTGCATGAGAGGTTTACAGCTCAGTCTGGGCCTGGGCTTTACATACCCCCTACTATGAGTGGCTACTGGTTAGGGCAATGATCAGGAAGGGAAAAGGGCCAGGTGGAGGTCCCCATGGGAAGGGAAGCCACCAGCCAGCCTAGCCTCTGGCTCTTGGGTCACAGGAAGTCAACAGACAGGAATTTTCTCTTCTAGAGGCAAGACTCTGTCTTGTTATGATTTGGGGGGGGGGAAAGTTCTGGGTGAGAGGCAGGCAGAATTTTGGACCTTGCCTTCTGGGGCCTTTTTTCAACTAACTTAGGTGTGAAATGGAGACCCTAGAAATCTTTCTGAGAATTGACATGTCAGGGACTTAGCTCTAGATCAGTGAATAGAAAACTGCCTTTGGAAGGAAGAAGGGGGG
This sequence comes from Sarcophilus harrisii, assembly GCF_902635505.1. Lineage (NCBI taxonomy): Eukaryota > Metazoa > Chordata > Mammalia > Dasyuromorphia > Dasyuridae > Sarcophilus > Sarcophilus harrisii. The sequence continues at coordinate 542,416,567 of NC_045428.1, forward strand.
GGGGGGAAGGCCCAGTTCAGATTCTCTCAGATACTTTTTAGCTATGTGAACTTGGCAAATAATTTACGTTCTCAGCTTCCTAATCTCTAAAATGGGGATAATTATAGTATCTGATTCATAGTAATATATCAAAAATCAAGAAGTTACTTTAAATGTTTTATAAATTCTAGTTATTATTATTATTATTCCCCAACCTACTCACCCCAAATACTGACAATCCCCCCCCTCCCCAAAATCTGGTTCCTCAGTTGTCATAGGACTAGTCAGCCAGCAGAGGGCTATTAAAGATGCAACTGGATACAGATTCACTTCTTCCTCTCCTCCCAGGTCCCTCCCCACAATGCTTTCCTGTCTCCCCTTCTACCCTTTGACCAAACAGAAATTTAGAACTCTCAAGGAAGTAACAACTTGTTACAATGAGGAAAATATTGTCTCTAGAGTCAATAGAAATCATATCTTTAAGCCTGGCAAAGTGATTTACAAATATTAACTCATTTCATTCTCACAACAAACCTTAGAGGTAGGTGCTATTATTATTATTCCCATTTTCTGGATGAGGAAACTAAAGTTGAGGGAATTTTAAGTGATTTGGTCTCAGTTTTCTCATTTATAAAGTATTAATCTCAAAGGCTCCCTGAACCCTCTTCTGCATGGTGCTGTGGAGAGAATGTTGGTCCTGGTGGAATCAGGAAGATCTGGATTCAGAGGTGAGATACTTAAGTCACTTAACTTCTGTTTGTCTCAGCTAAACATCATAGAGATGACAGAGATAACTCCTTCATTCTTCTTTCTTTCTCTTTAGTGTCTTTAATGCTGATTAATTATCTCCAGGTTCCAGGGTGTCCTTCCTTCTGAGAAAGGATGGACTGAGAGGCGGGAGGGCAACCTCTCCCAGTTTTCTGGATCTCTGCTGTCCAGAAAAAAGTATATCCTCTTCCCCTCCCCTCCAGTGATCATGCATGTCCCATCCTCTCCTTGGCCAAAACCACGCAGTCATCCATAGTCTGAGAGAGTGAAAAGAGTACCGGTTTGGGAATTTTATCCAGCTTTTATTAAGTGTTGTTTTAGGAAAACCTGTGTGATCCTAACCAAGTCACAAGCTCTCAAGAATAACTCTCTAAGACACCATAACCTACAGATTTCCATTGGTAAAGGAAGTCACTTTCCAAGGGTGTTCAAGAATTGTGTGCTGTTTTGTTTTCCACTAAACCTCTTCTTTTTTTGAGTGCACCAAGCACTCCAATAAAGTCATAAATTCTAGGTCTACAAAGACAAGAGCAAAATAATCCCTGCCCTCAGAGAACTTCCATTCTAAGCAATTCAAAAGAACGTGGGCTCTTGTCATACTCCAGTACTCTGATGACTTTGGACCCTATCTCTGAGTCTCCAGGGCCCTATCTAGAAAACAAGTTGGTATAGATGGTCTTCGACATCCCTTCCATCCCTAACTACTATAATCCTAACTCCTAATCCAGTCTCTCTCAGGTACCTGTTCCTCATTTCAGGTCAGGATTCCAATTCCTCCTACCTCCACCCCAAGCTGTTCAGGCCCTTTCATAATAAGGACCAATATAATAACTTACCTTTCCCTCTTGCCACAATTGTGGGAAGTCTGCCCTGTTTGGGCAGGAGGAGAAAGAAGGAATCATCAGGATCCAGCGGCCTGATTCACTAAGAAAGGGCCTGCCAGGTTTAGGGAGGAATACCCTGTCTCCATCCTCTGAGGACGGGAGGTTGAACATGCATTTAAAAGGCAAATTGAAGCTGAGGGGGCCTAGAGAGGGTCATCTGGGAGAGGGAAAGGCATTTTTAAAAGGCCGATCCTTCTGTCAGTCAGTCGTGATAGACAGGCCTAGCACATGTTTCCAATGAGGGTCCCCACACCTGCATTCCCAGCCTGCCCTAATGGAGTTAGCCTTGTGGCCTCCCTCATTAACAAAGCCTTCGCCTAGCTCAGGTTTCTGGGTCCCAGTTCCTGGATGTAACCTGTGGGCTATCAGTGGGGAGGGGAGGGACAGAGGGAGGACTCTTTCTCAACATTAAGCTGGCCACGAGAAGGTTAGAGAGGGCAGGGTTACTCAGGAAACCTAACAGCTGTTAGAAACCTGATTTGAAAGAGCGACTTGTTCAGATCCTGTCTCTAAGTCCTGCTAGCTAAGGCAGCTTGGCCATCACTCCTAACAATAGCAGCAACAGCCGACATATGATTCTAGAAATTTGGAAAAGTCCTGTTCCATTCCTCACAATGACTCCAGGAAATAAGTTATTAATTATTATTATAAATAGATAACTTGCTTAATATTATTATCATCATCATTATATTTTATTATATATTACAATATATGTTGTATTGGGGGATTCCTTACCTTCCCCCAATAAATGTTATATAGTCATAAGTATATTACTATTATTATATATCTTATATATACTTTATTATTATATTATTTTATTATTAATATATCATTATATATTAATTTACAATAGTTACATTATATGCTTTATTATTATATTATTTTATTATTATTAATATATTATTATATATTAATTTATAATAGTTACAATTATTATTATCCTCCCCATCAATTAATGGGAATGATTAAACACTGGGAGAGATCATTTGATAAACATGACTAGGATTAAATAAATATTAATTTTTGAGATGGGAGTTCAAGCCAGATTCCCTTGACTTTGAGTCTAGCACTCTATCCACTGGACCATAGGGACACTATAGGAGAAACTCTTCCTTAAGTATGGGCTGGATTCTTCTTTACATGACTATTTTTGATCTTTGAGATACTGTCCACTGCTGAGTTTCAGCATTTCTACTAAGATGCCTAAAGAATCCAAATTTGCTCCAATCAGACTTCAGTCAGAGTTTCTATACAATAATTTTTAGGCTTATAGCAATATTTTTGGGTACAATTTAGCCATTTCTTTACATACTACAACTAGGAATTATTGCACCTGAATCACCTTCACTTGGCCATTTCTTTTCTTTTGTGTGTGTGAGTTTCCTTTCCTTTCTTTTTTTTTTAAATTAAAGCTTTTTCTTTTCTTTTTATTTATTTTATTTTTTATTAAAGCCTTTTATTTACAAAATATATGCATGGGTAATTTTTCAACAATGATCCTTGCAGAACCTTGTGTTCTAAATTTTCCTCTCCTTTCCTTCATCCCCTTCCTTACATGGCAGGTATTTCAATACATGTTAAATATGTTAAAATATATGTTAAATTCAATATATGTACACATATTTATATAGTTATCTTGCTATACAAGACAAATTGGATCAAAAAGGAAAATAAACTGAGAAAAGAAACAAAATACAAGCAACAACAGAAAGAGTGAAAATGCTATGTTGTGATCCACACTCAGTTCCTACAGTCCTGTCTAGGGGTGTAGATGGCTCTCTTCATCACAAGTTATTGGACTGATCTGTATCATCTCATTATTGGGAAGAGCCATGTACATCAGAATTGATCATCGTATAATCTTGTTGTTACGGTGGACAATGATCTCCTGGTTCCTCTCATTTTACTCAGAATCATTTCATCTTCTAAAATCATACTGATGATCATTTCTTATAGAACAATAATATCCCATAACATCCATATACCATAATTTATTCAACCATCCTCCAACTGATAGGCATTCACTCAGTTTCCAGTTTCTTGCCACTACAGTAAAAAAGGGCTGCCATAAAGCTTTTTATTTTCAAAACATATGCATGGATAATTTTCAACATTCATCTTTGCAAAACCTTGTGTTCCAAATTTTTTCTGTTAAACATGTGCAATTCTTCTATACATATTTCCACAATTATTGTGCTGCCCAAGAAATACCAGATCAAAAAGGAAAAAAATGAGAAAGAAAACAAAATGTAAGTAAATGACAATAAAAAAGTGAAAATACTATTGTGGTCCACACTCAGTTCTCAAAGTCCTTTTTCTGGGTGCAAATGGCTCTCTTCATCATAAGATCATTGGAACTGAATTGGCCATTTCTTAATGAACCACAACTAGGAATTATTTCATCTGAGTCACTTTCACTTGAATCCTGGAGGGTGGACTGTGGTAATACAAAGGACCATTCAATTCTAGTGACTCCTTCTTGACTTCAGAATAAAATACAAATTTTTCTAGTTGATTTTTAATTTTTTTTTGCTTTTTCCAATTACATGTAAAAAAATTTAACATTCATTTAAAAAATTTTTAATTCCAAATTCTTGCCCTCCCTTCTTCACTTCCCCACCCCAACTTGAAAAGGCAAGCAATTTGATACAGATGATACATGTGGAGTCATGCAAAATGTATTTTTATATCAGTCATGTTGTCAAAGAAAACAGGCCAAAAGGAAAAACAAAACAAAACAAAACCAAGAAAAATAAAGTAAAAAAGAGTTTGCTTCAATCTGCATTCAAACTCCATCAGCATTTTTCATTATAGTCCCTCAGAATTGTCTTGAATAATTGTATTTCTGAGACTAACTAAATCATTTTTTCCTTAGTAAATTTATTTATTTTTAATACATATTACTTTATGAATCATGTTGGGAGAAAAAAATCAGAGCAAAAGGGGAAAACCCTGGGAGAGATTAAAAAAACACACAAAAAAAGAAGTGAATGTAACATGTGTTGATTTACTTTCAGTCTTCCTTAGTTTTTTTTTTCTGGATGCAGATGGCATTTTTTATCCCAAAGTTTATTGGGATTCAGCTTTGGATCACTGAATCACTGAAAGAACCAAGTCTTGCATAGTTGATCATCACTCATTCTTGCTGTTATTGTGTACAATGTATTCCTGGTTCTGCTTACTTTACTCGGCATCAGTTCATGTAAATCTTTTCAGGCCTTTCTAAAATCAGCTTGTTCATCATTTTTATAGAACAAAAAATTCCATTATCTTCATGCTTCACGACTTGTTCAGCCATTCTCCAATTGATGGGCATATATACTCATTTTCCAATTCTACCACAAAAAGAGCTGCTACAAATATTTTTGTACATGTGGATCCTTTTCCCCCCAAATAGCTAAGTCATTCACAGCTGATCATTGTACAGTATTGCTATGACTATATAAACTCTTCTTCTTACTCACTTCACTTGAATCAGTTTATATAAGTCTTTCCAGGTTTTTCAGAAATCTGCCTTCTTATCATTTCTTATGTTCATTATACAAACACAATTATATTTCATGACAATCATATACTACAACTTCTTCAGCCATTCCCTACTTGATGAACATCCATGAATTTCTAATTCTTTGCTGTCACAAAGAGAGCTACTATAAATATTTTTTTACGAATAGGTTTTATTTCCCCTGCCCCCTTTTAAAAAATCTCTTGGGATACAGACTTAGTAGTGGTATTTTTGGGTCAAGGGTTTTTGCCAGTTTTATAGCCCTTTGGGCATAATTCCAAATTGATCTCCAGAGTGGTTGAATCAGTTTACAACTCCACCCACTGGTATTTTAGTGTTCCAATTTTCTTACATCTCTTCCAACATTTATCATTTTCCCTCTTGGTCAAATTAGCTAATCTGATGGCTGTGAGATGGCACTTCAGAGTTGTTTTATTAACACTAAAAGCATTATTTTCAAATGATTATAGATAGATTTGTTATTTGTTTATATCATTTGACCATTTATCATTTGGTAAATAATTTATATGCTTGTAAATTTAACTCAATTCTCTATATATTTGAGAAGTGAGGCCTTTAATCAAAGAAACTTGCTGCAATTTTTTTTTTACTGTTATTATTACTCACTGTGTACAGGGGTAATGGTGGATAGAGTGCTGGGCATAGAGTCAGAAAGACTCATCTTCCTAAGTTCAAATATGGCTTCAGACACTAGTTCACCCTGTTTGCCGCAGTTTCTTCAAGTAAAAAATGAGCTGAACAAGGACATGGCAAACTTTTCCAGTATTTTTACTAATACAAAATGGGGTCAAAAAGAGTTGGACACAACTAACACACACACTCTCTCTCTCTCTCTCTCTCTCTCTCTCTCTCTCTCTCTCCCTCCCTCCCTCCCTCCCTCCCTCCCTCCCTTTTCCTTCCTCCCTTCCTCTTTATGTCTCTGTCACTCTCTGTCTCTATCTCTCCTTTCACAGTCTCTCCTCAAAAGTGTTTCGCTTCTGATCACTTTATCTCCCAATCTGTTCTACCATTTATCAGTCTCCATCATTTCTTTTATCTCCTTCTGCTCCTATTTTCTCTGTAGAGGGAGATAGTTTTCTATATAATGAACTGAGTGTATAGGTTATTCCCTCTTTGAGTCAATTCTAGTAAGAATAAGGTTCAAGCTTTATCTGTCATGCTCCCTCCACTGTAAAAGATCTTTCCTGCATTTTTTATTAAGATCATTTATACCATTCCACCTTTACTTTCCCCCTTCTCCCAGTGATACTCTTTTTTTTAACCCCTTAATTTCATCTTTTTAGATGTTGTCCTGTCATAATCAACTCACATCTGTGTTTCTCCTAACTGCCCTAATAATGATAAAGTTTTTAAGAGTTTCAAATATCATTTTTTTCATGTAGGAACACAAACAGTTTAACCCTATTAAATTCCCTACGCTTTCTCTTTCCTATTTACTTCTTTATGCTTTTTTGAGTTTTGTATTTGAAAGTCAAATTTTTCATTCAGCTCTGCTCTTTTGAAAGTCTTTTATTTCATTAAATATTTCCATCACCACCATCATTTACTGAATTTTCCTGGGTTGATGATTCTTGATTGTAATCCTAGTTCCTTTGCCCTCTAAAATACCATTCCAAGCCTTCTGATGATATAAGCTATTAAATCTTAGATTACATCGCTTGTGACTCCACTATATTTGAATTGTTTCTGGCTGCTTGCAATATTTCATTCTTGATGTGGAAGCCCTGTAAATTGGCTATAATATTCCTGGGAGTTTTCATTCTAGGATCTCTTTCAGTAGATAATCAATGGATTCTTTTAATTTTTATTTTACATTCTGGTTCTAGGATATTGGAAGAGTTTTTCTTGATAATTTCTTGAAATATGATGTCTAGGCTCTTTGATTGTGGTTTTCAGGCAGATCCTCTCCTTAATCTATTTTCCAGGTAAATTTTTTTTCCATTGAGATATTTCACATTCTCTTCCTTTTTTTTTATTCTTTTGATTGTGTTTTATTATCTCTTCATTAACTTTCAATTGCCTAATTCTAATTTTTAAGTATTATTTTCTTCAATGAGTTTTTGTACTTTTTTTCCCCATTTGGTCAATTTTAGTTTTTAAGGCATTCTTTTGTTCAGTGGATATTTGTGTCGCTTTTACATTTGGCTTATTTTAAAAGGTGTTATTTTTTTTTTCAGTATTTTTGTGCCTCCTTTATCAAGATGTTGAAGGTTTTTTCATGATTTTTTTCATGATTATTTTTGCATACCCTCCCAATTTTCCCTCTCCAATTATTATTTGATTTTTTAAAATCCTTCTTGAAACCTTTTAGGAATTCTTTTTGAGCCATAGACCAATTCATATATTTTCTTTGAAGCTTTCTGTGTAGCTTTGTCATCTTCTAGTTTTTTATGTTGCTCTTCCCAGTCATCATAGTAACTTTTTATGGTCAGGTTCTTTTTTTATGTTGTTATTGTTTGCTCATTTTTCCACTTCTAACTTTATATTAAAGTTGGACTCTGCTTCCAGAGCGGAGGGGGGTAGGGAAGACAACTGTTTCAAGCTTTAGATTTTTCATGCTGCTATTTTCAGCATTAGTTCTAGGGAGTTGTAAGTTTTCAGTTTTTCAAGGTGATATGATCTAAAGAGAGATATGGTCACTGTTCTCCTGGACTGTGGTCCGGTGTGTGAGCAACCAGAAGCACTCTTGTGCCTTGGAACCATGAACCGGGTCCCCACTCTAGTGGGAATAGTGTGCTGATATTTTTCCTCCTTGCCCTCGGACTGCAACCTGGAATCATATATGTACAATGCAACAGAGTTCTGTACCCAGTGCCATCAAAAAGTCCCTCATAATCTCCTTCTGATCAATTGTCCAACCTTCTTTTAGTCTTTGGGCTGAGACTCTGGAAGCTGCAACTGCCTCTTCAGTCACTCTTAAGGCCTGTTACTAGCCTTTTTGGGTTGCTTTCCCTAGACTCCAACTTCTTAAACTGTGGTTTGTGACTCCCTATGGGATCTCATAACTGAATGTAGGAGTCACAAAATTCTGATTTATTACTAATAAATGTTAGATTTGTATACATATCTTATGTACCTATATACCCAGGGTCACAAAAAAAATTTTCTCAGGCAAAAAAGGGCCACAAGTGGAAAAAGTTTAAGAAGCCCTGCTCTCGACTGTGTTTCTTTCTCACTCAAGTGAGAAAGACCTTTGCTGCTGATCTTCTAAGTTGTCTTGGACTGGGATTTTTTTTTTTTGCCCCAATCTTTTGGTGGTTCTGTTGCTTCAGAATTCATGCTGATGTACTAGAAATTTTGCTAACTCTACTATAGGATATTCTCTTTCACATCTGTATGCCTAGAATATCCTTCCTTTTAACTTATGCTTGATAGAATCCCAAGCCTACCTTGATCTTTCTGGTCTCTAATTTCACTCAATACCTGGAATTATCTTGTATTTACCACCATATACCCATGGTATATATAAAAATATATAAAATTTATCTACATATTATATATTAGATACATACTATATTACATATGAAATATAAATATATATACATACATTGTCTTTTTATATTATTAAGTACCAGGGATACAATGACATTTATTGTGTCAATTGACAGATGGGTACAGTGTTGGGGGTGGGTAATGTAAAGATAAATATAAAATCCTTCTTGACCTCAAGGAGCTCAGGAAGACCTGACTTTAAATTTATTAGCACACAAACTAACTGTATGATCCTGGGGCAAATCCTTTAATTAATGTCTGTCTTAATTTTCTCATCTGTAAAATGGAAATCATAACAGCACCTACCTCCTAGGGTTGTTATGAGGATAAAATAAGATAACATTCCTAAAGCACTTCACAAACTTTAAATTATTGGGGAGAATCAATATCAATAAACACGCATTTATTATGAGTGCATATAGACATATATATGTACACATACATTATTGTACACATGGGCATATGGTTCTTATGTACACACAGTTTGCCCTGATAAAACTCCTTGGAAGTTTGGAATGTTTATTTTCTGTCTTGGAATCCCCAGTTTCTAGCCCAATGCCTTTTACATAGTAGATGCTTAAAGAAATGCTTGTTGATGAACTGTATCCAGTTCACAATGATAAATAAATAACTAATAAAAGTGAATGCATCCTTGGTACCTAACATTGTATCTAGTCCACAGTTCAAAATAAATGGTTGTTGAATGAATGGTCTGCCTATATAATCATTTAAGGAGTGTAGCAGCTCATTCTACAAAGTCTAGCCTTTGTTCCAACTTCTTAAACTGTGGTCTTAAATTTGTCTCTGAAAGCATAGGGCTAGAGAAGCAAAAGGCTGTCTTTGCCTTCAATGAATCTACAATCTAATGGGGGACAGAGTATACAAACAAATCTATCTATCTATCTATCTGTCTGTCTCTCTATCTGTCTATCCATCTATCTATCTAATAACAGAGGGTGAGCACTTAAGAGAGGTTAGGAAAGAATTTCTGTAAAAGAGGAAATTTTAGTTGGGACTTAAAAGAAGCTAGAGAAGACAAAAGGCAGGAGACTATAATATTTTGCTTGTAGAACAAGCAAAGGGCAGGATGAATAGATCCAAGAGTACCTGTTGGGGAAACGGATCCTGAGAGAGAAGAGCCCTGTTGAGCAGGTAGTAGAGCATGGGCCGGGGAGAGATTATACATGTGGTATTGGGACTGCAGGAACTATGTGACAGATAGATCAGGGCAATATGGTAGACATGATTTACCTAGATTTGATTTAATTTGATTTAAACCTAGATTTGCCTGTCTTACCAGAACAGGAAGTATAAGGACCACTCACAGGTCCCCAGTCTCACTATTGATAAGGACAAAAGCTTTGACCTTTTCCATTTTTGATTAGGGCCAATTTGTGCTTCCTTAAGCATCCTGACATCTGACTCCTCCCAACCCCATCCTCAGGGCTGCTGGACTTAAAAAGATCCAAAACAGAACTCATCATCTTTCTCCACAAACTCTTTCCTCCTCCCCACCTTCCCCATTACTATGTGGGGCAACACCATCCTTTCAGTCTCTTAGGCTCATAACTTCGGCATCATCCTGGATTCCTTACTCTCTCTTACCATCACACACAATCCAATCTGTTGCCAAGGCCTGTCAATTTTACTTTTGCAAAATCTCTGAATATGTCCTTCTTCTTTCCTGTGACATTGTGACCAGCCTAATGTACACTGTCATTAGCCTCAGGACTGGACTCTTACAATAGTCTGTTGGTGGGTCTACTTGCCTCAAGTCTCTCCCTACTATAATCCATTTTTCATTCAACTGCTAAAATGATTTTCCAAAGCTTAGGTATGACCATATCACTGCCCTCCTCCTGACTCATACACTCCAGTGGTCCCTATTGCCTCCAGGATCAAATACAAAATACTCTATTTAACACTCAAAGCTCTTCACAATCTAGTCCTTTCTTATCTTTTCACTCTTCTTACACCTTATTCTTCACCGTGTACTTTTAAATCTAGTCACCCTGGCCCCTCTAGCTGTTATATGCAGGCCCCCCACACACACACATACTTCATTTCAGCTCCAGACATTTTCATTGGCTATTATCTATATCTTAAATACTCTTCCTTCTCAACCCTACCTTTTATCTTTCCTGGCTTCCTTTATGTTTCAATTAAAATCTCTCTCTCTCTCTCTCTCTCTCTCTCTCTCTCTCTCTCCCTCTCCCTCTCCCTCTCCCTCTCCCTCTCCCTCTCCCTCTCTTTCTTTTACAGGAAGTCTTTCCCAATCCTTTGTCTCCGTTAATTATTTCCTTTTTATTCTATATATAGCTTGCTTTATATATATTTGTTTGCATGTTCTGTCCTCCAGACAGGATGGTAGATATATACATCTTGGATGGTAGTTTACCTAAATTTTAATGAAGCATTTGATCGAGTTCTTAAAACTATTCTTATGGAAAAGATGGAGAGACCATTAGAAGGTTTCCAAATTGGTTAAGTTTCTGAACTGAGTAATATTAATGGTTTAGTGTGCTGCTTCAGGGGTAGTAAGTCTCTCTTTCTTCTTATTAGAAGTCTTCAAGCCTGTTAGGCTTCTTGTCGAGGTATAGGTTGGGCTAGTTGGTCTTTAAAGTCCCTTTCACTTGAGATTCTGTGATTTTGCAATGTGTCTTTGATTGAAAGCCTCCACTGGAATGCTCTAGAGATTTTTACGTGTTCTTCTGTTGCTTAACATTTTTGTCAATGACTTGGATAAAAGTATAGTTGGCATATTTATCCCATTTTCATACAGCATGAAGCCGGGAAAAATTGCTAACATTTTAGATATCAGTCAGCAGCCCTTTCCTTTGAATATATGAAATATGGTTCTCATGCTTCTCCCCATCTGGGACCAGTATAGCCTGTTCAGCACCAGGGCTAGAGATTTCTTTTGGTCCAGTCATCCAAAATTATCATGGAGCTACCAAAGACATGGATCAGTAAGTTTTGAGCAGTGTTAACAGATTCTTGTTCTCTGCATAGGACCAAGTATATTTCAGTGCTGTTCTCCATGGTAGAACCATTCCTTCAATAGTAATTCATCCTCTGGAGAAGCTGGTAGATTCCCTGAGACTCATACCATATCACTAATAGACAATATCACTGTTTAGAGACTAAATTTTCCACTATCATCAATTTGGAGATAGAGGTCAATTTCATTAATTCCCTTGAAATTCTTGACCTTTTGTTTTTCCATATGAACTTTGTTGTTATTTTTTCTAGGTCATTAAAATAGTTTTTTGGGACTCTGATTGGTATAGCGCTAAATAAATAGATTAGTTTAGGTAATATTGTCATCTTTATTATATTTGCTCGCCCTATCCAAGAGCATTTAATATTTTTCCAATTGGTTAGATCAGACTTAATTTGTGTGAAAAGTGGTCTGTAATTTTGCTCATAAAGTTTCTGATTTTCCCTTGGCAGATAGATTCCTAAATATTTTATATTATCAGTAGTTACTTTAAATGGAATTTCTCTTTGTAACTCTGACTGTTGGATTTTATGTGATATATAAAATGCTGATGACTTATGTGGGTTTATTTTATAACCAGCAACTTTGCTAAAGTTGTGGATTATTTCTAATAACTTTTTAGTAGAATCTCTGGGGTTCTCTAAGTATGCCATCATGTCATTGGCAAAGAGTGATAATTTGGTTTCCTCATTGTCTATTCTTATTCCTTTAATCTCTTTCTCAGCTCTTATTGCTAAAGCTAGCGTTTCTAATACAATATTAAATAATAACGGTGATAGTGAGGCAACCTTGTTTCCTCAGATCTTATTGGGAATGGTTTGCAGTTTGTCTCCATTACATATGATGCTTACTGATGGTTTTAAATAGATGCTACTGATTATTTTAAGGAAAAGTCCATTTATTTCTATACTCTCAAGTGTTTTTTTAATAGGAATGGATGTTGGATTTTTATCAAATGCTTTTTCTGTATCTACTGAGATGATCATATGGTTTTGTTAATTTGGTTATTAACATGGCCAATTATATTGATAGTTTTCCTAATATTGAACCAGCCCTGCATTCCTGGTATAAATCCTACTTGATCATAGTGTATTATCTTGGAGATGATTTTCTGTAGTCTTTTTGCTAATATCTTATTTAAGATTTTAGCATCAATATTCATTAGGGAGATTGGTCTATAATTTTCTTTCTCTGTTTTCAGCCTACCTGGTTTAGGTATCAGTACCATGTCTGTGTCATAGAAGGAATTTGGTAGGACTCCTTCATTCCCTATTTTATCAAATAATTTATATATAGCATTAGGGGCCAATTGTTCTTTAAATGTTTGGTAAAATTCACATGTAAATCCATCTGGTCCTGAGGGATTTTTCTTAGGGGAGTTGTTTAATTGCCTGTTCTATTTCTTTTTCTGAAATGGGACTATTCAAACAATTTACTTCCTCCTCTGTTAGTCTGGGAAGTCTATATTTTTGGAGGTAGTCATCCATTTCACTTAGGTTATCAAATTTATTGGCATAAAGTTGAGCAAAATAACTCCTTATTATTTCTCTAATTTCCTCTTCATTGGTGGAAAGTTCTTCCTTTCATTTTAAGACTACTAATTTCATTTTCCTCCTCCTTTTCCTAATCAGATTTGCCAAAGGCTTATCTATTTTATTGGCTTTTTCATAGAACCAACTCTTAGTTTTATTAATTAGTTCAATAGTTTTTTTACTTTCAATATTTTTAATTTCTCCTTTTAATTTTAAATTTCCAATTTAGTATTTGATTGGGGGTTTTTAATTTGGTCTTTTTTAGTTTTTTAGTTTAAGCCAATTCATTAATCTTTTCTTTCTCTGTTTTATTCAAGTAAGCCTCTAATGATATAAAATTCCCTCTTATTACCGCTTTGGCTGCATCCCACAAATTTTGGTATGATGTCTCATCATTGTCATTATCTTGAGTGAAATTATTAATTGTACCTATAATTTGCTGCTTCACCCAATCATTCTTTTTTTTTTTTTTTTACATGACCAAAACATTATTTTGCTGTACAAAAAGAATCAGACTCTGAATTATTGTACAATTAGCTTGTGAAGGAAATCAAAAATGCATGTGTGCATAAATATAGGGATTAGGAAATTTAATGTAATGGTTTTTAGTCATCTCCCAGAGTTATTTTTCTGGCATAGCTAGCTCAGTTCATTACTGCTCCATTAGAAATGATTTGGTTGATCTCGTTGCTGAGGATGGCCTGATCCATCAGAACTGGTCATCATCTAGTATTGTTGTTGAAGTATAATGATCTCCTGGTCCTGCTCATTTCACTCAGCATCAGTTCGTGTAAGTCTCTCCAGGCCTTTCTGAAATCATCCTGTTGGTCATTTCTTACAGAACAGTAATATTCCATAATTTTCATATACCACAATTTATTCAGCCATTCTCCAACTGATGGACATCCATTCAGTTTCAGTTTCTAGCCACTACAAAGGGCTGCCACAAACATTCGTGCACTACAGGTCCCTTTCCCTTCTTGATAATCTCTTTGGGATATAATCCCAGTAGTAACACTGCTGGATCAAAGGGTATCACAGTTTGATAACTTTTTGAGCATAGTTCCAAACTACTCTCAAAATGGTTGGACTCGTTCACAACTCCACCAACAATGCATCAATGTCCCAGTTTTCCGCATCCCCTCAACAATCATCATTATTTTTTCCTGTCATCTTAGCCAATCTGACAGGTGTGTAAGTGAGTATCTTAGAGTTGTCTTAATTTGCATTTCTCTGATTAATAATGACTTGAGCATCTTTTCATATGACTAGAAATAGTTTCAATTTCTTCATCTGAGAATTGTCTGTTCATATCCTTTGACCATTTTTCAATTGGAGAATGAGCGATTTTTTATAAATTAGAGTTAATTCTCATATATTTTGGAAATGAGGCCTTTATCAGAACCTTTGACTGTAAAAATATTTTCCCAGTTTATTCTTCCCTTCTAATCTTGTCTGCATTAGTTTTGTTTGTACAAAAACTTTTCAGTTTAGTATAATCAAATTTTCTATTTTGTGATCAGTAATGATCTCTAGTTCAGCTTTGGTCATAAGACCTTCCCCTTCCACAGGTCTGAGAGGTAAACTATTCTGTGTTCCTCTAATTTATTAATAATTTCATTCTTTATGCCTAGGTCATGAACCCATTTGACCTTATCTTGGTGTCACTGTTAAGTATGGATCATTGACCCTAGTTTCTGCCATATTGGTTTCCAATTTTCCCAGCAATTTTTATCAAACAGTAAGTTCTTATCCCAAAAGCTGGGATCTTTGGGTTTAGTCAAAACTAGGTTGCTATATTTGTTGACTGTTTTGTCCCTGAACCCAATCTATTCCACTGATCAACTAATCTATTCCTTAGCCAATGACCAAATAGTTTTGGTAACTGCTGCTCTATAATATAATTTTAGATCTGGTACAGCTAAGCCACCATCATTTGATTTTTTCATTAATTCCCTTGAAATTCTTGACCTTTTTGTTTTCCATATGAACTTTGTTGTTATTTTTCTAGGTCATTAAAATAGTTTTTGGGAGTCTGATTGGTATAGCGCTAAATAAATAGATTAGTTTAGAGTAATATTGTCATCTTTATTATATTTGCTCGCCCTATCCAAGAGCATTTAATATTTTCAATTGGTTAGATCAGACTTAATTTGTGTGAAAAGTGGTCTGTAATTTTGCTCATAAAGTTTCTGATTTTCCCTTGGCAGATAGATTCCTAAATATTTTATATTATCAGTAGTTACTTTAAATGGATTTCTCTTTGTAACTCTGACTGTTGGATTTTGTTAGTGATATATAAGAATGCTGATGACTTATGTGGTTTATTTTATAACCAGCAACTTTGCTAAAGTTGTGGATTATTTCTAATAACTTTTTAGCAGAATCTCTGGGGTTCTCTAAGTATACCATCATGTCATCGGCAAAGAGTGATAATTTGGCTTCCTCATTGCCTATTCTTATTCCTTTAATCTCTT
This sequence comes from Sarcophilus harrisii, assembly GCF_902635505.1. Taxonomy (NCBI): domain Eukaryota; kingdom Metazoa; phylum Chordata; class Mammalia; order Dasyuromorphia; family Dasyuridae; genus Sarcophilus; species Sarcophilus harrisii. The sequence goes on from NC_045428.1 coordinate 542,432,226, forward strand.
TCTCAGCTCTTATTGCTATAGCTAGCGTTTCTAATACAATATTAAATAGTAACGGTGATAGTGGACCAACTTGTTTCCTCAGATCTTATTGAGAATGGTTGCAGTTTGTCTCCATTACATATGATGCTTACTGATGGTTTTAAATAGATGCTGCTGATTATTTTAAGGAAAAGTCCATTTATTCCTATACTCTCAAGTGTTTTTTAATAGGAATGGATGTTGGATTTTATCAAATGCTTTTCTGCATCTATTGAGATGATCATATGGTTTTGTTAATTTGGTTATTAACATGGCCAATTATATTGATAGTTTTCCTAATATTGAACCAGCCCTGCATTCCTGGTATAAATCCTACTTGATCATAGTGTATTATCTTGGAGATGATTTTCTGTAGTCTTTTTGCTAATATCTTATTTAAGATTTTAGCATCAATATTCATTAGGGAGATTGGTCTATAATTTTCTTTCTCTGTTTTCAGCCTACCTGGTTTAGGTATCAGTACCATGTCTGTGTCATAGAAGGAATTTGGTAGGACTCCTTCATTCCCTATTTTATCAAATAATTTATATAGCATTAGGGGCCAATTGTTCTTTAAATGTTTGGTAAAATTCACATTAAATCCATCTGGTCCTAGGGGTTTTTCTTAGGGAGTTGTTTAATTGCCTGTTCTATTTCTTTTTCTGAAATGGGACTATTCAAAGCAATTTACTTCCTCCTCTGTTAATCTGGAAGTCTATATTTTTGGAGGTAGTCATCCATTTCACTTAGGTTATCAAATTTATTGGCATAAAGTTGAGCAAAATAACTCCTTATTATTTCTCTAATTTCCTCTTCCTTGGTGGAAATTTCTCCCTTTTCATTTTTAAGACTACTAATTTCATTTTCCTCCCTCCTTTTTCTAATCAGATTTACCAAAGGCTTATCTATTTTATTGGCTTTTTCATAGAACCAACTCTTAGTTTTATTAATTAGTTCAATAGATTTTTTACTTTCAATATTTTTAATTTCTCCTTTTAATTTTATAATTTCCAATTTAGTATTTGATTGGGGTTTTAATTTGGTCTTTTTAGTTTTTTAGTTGCAAGGCCAATTCATTAATCTTTTCTTTCTCTGTTTTATTCAAGTAAGCCTCTAAGGATATAAAATTCCCTCTTATTACCGCTTTGGCTGCATCCCACAAATTTTGGTATGATGTCTCATCATTGTCATTATCTTGAGTGAAATTATTAATTGTATCTATAATTTGCTACTTCACCCAATCATTCTTTAAGATGAGATTGTTTAGTTTCCAATTACTTTTTGGTCTATTTCCCCCTAATTTTTTGTTGAATGTAGTTTTTATTGCATCATGATCTGAAAAGAAAGCATTTACTATTTCTGCTTTCTTGCATTTAATTTAGGTCTTTATGTCCTAATATATGGTCAATTTTTGAATAGGTTCCATGAACTGCTGAGAAGAAAGTATATTCCCTTCTATCTCCATTCAATTTTCTCCAAAGATCCAACATACCTAATTTTTCTAATATTCTATTTACTTCTTTAATTTCTTTCTTATTTGTTTTGTGGTTTGATTTGTCTAATTCTGAGAGTGCAAGGTTGAGATCTCCTACTATTACAGTTTTGTTGTCTATTTCTTCTTGCAACTCTCTTAACTTCTCCTTTAGGAAGCTGAGTGCCATACCCTTGGTGCATATATGTTTAATATTGATATTGCTTCGTTGTTTATGCTGCCCTTTAGCAGGATGTAGTTTCCTTCCTTATCTCTTTTTAATTAGATCAATTTTTGCTTTTGTTGATCAGAGATAAGGATGGCTACCTCTTTTTGACTTCACCTGAAGCATAATAGATTTTGCTCCAGCCTTTTACCTTTACTCTATATGTATCTCTCTGCTTTAAATGTGTTTCTTGTAAACAACATATTGTAGGGTTCTGACTTTTGATCCAGTCTGCTATCTGCCTCCTCTTTGTGGGGAGTTCATCCCATTCACATTTCACGGTTAGAATTACTAAATCTGTATTTCCTGCCATCCTAATAACCCCAGATTATGCTTTACTTATTCTTGCCTCCCCCAACCCTCTTTCCCCCTTTTAAACTTATTTACCCCTCTTGTATCACGATGCTTACCCTCTTTATAATCCCTCCCTCCCCCTTTGAGTCTTTTCCTTCCTTCCCTTATTGCTCTTTTTCTTTTCCCTTTTCCTCTCCCCATTTTTTAATGAGGCGAGAGAGAATTTTCTCTAAAAAAATGTCAATTATTTTTTCTTTGAGCCAACTCTGATGAGAGTAAGATTCACACAATGTTCCTCCCCCTCTCTAAATTCCCTCAGATATGATAAGTTTCCTTTGCCTCTTTGTGGGATGTGGTTTCCCTGATAGAGGTCAATTTCAATAATGGGTCCTGGAAAGCTTTTTTAAGATTAAGACATTAAGGTCATAATCTATGTAACACCACAGCTCACAAGCCTCCATCAAGTTTTCTCTTTTACTAAACGATCAAAGAACACATGAATTCAAAGCAAAAGGCATTTAATGACTGAAGATGTCAAAGTAAATAACAAAGAAAATCCTACTCCTTTTCCTATACTGATAGGGGACCCATATATTGCCACATGACTGATGGGCAATTGAACACATGTAGGAAACAAAAGCAGCAAGAACATAAGGGAAGCCCATGTTCCTAGGTCTGTGTCCCAGCTGGAATCCTTATCTGCCTCCAAAACTGCCACCACTGATGTCATTCATTAGTCTGGTGATTTTATCTGCTGAGACTGCCAAACTCGAGTTATTACAATTTTGTTGTATTCAGTTTTGATTTTGTTGTGGTTGTGTTCCCATTTATAGTGTTGTAATCATTGTGTATACTATTTTCCTGGTTCTCTTTACTTCCTTTTGCATCAGTAGAATGTCTTCTCATGTTTCTCTGTATTCTTTATATTCACAATTTTTCATAATTCAACAACATTCTATTTTATTCATGTACCACAATTTGGCTACTGCTCAAGCAATGGACATCAAATTTGTCTCTAGTTCTTTGCTACATTTTGGTGTATGTGAGTACCTTGATTCAGATTGTCTTCACTTCTCAATTAGATTAGTGCCTTCACCTCCTAATTGGTCTTAAGGATCGCCCCTTAGCAGTTCATTCTACACATTGATGAGAAAGTGATTTTCTTAATCTTAGATCTAACACATCATTCTTTCAATATACTCCAGTGATTGCCGATTGTCTCTTGGATAAAAATAAGAAATTTTCTGTTTATCTCTTAAAGCCCTACAAAATCTGGCTCTGATCTACCTTTCCGGCCCCAGTGGATACTCCCTTTCCTACACTCTGATTCAATACAGCTTGCTTCCTTTTTGATCCTCACATACAATACTAATTCCTCTCTCCAAGTTTTTGTACCTGCCATCCCTCATTCTTAGAAAATACATTATCCTTTGCCTTCTAAAACCTTTCTCTTCAAGATGAAGCTAAAACACCACCTTCTCCTTGGATCTTTTTTTGGTCCTCCCCACAGTTGTTAGTCTTCTCTTTTTCAAACTATTTTATATTTAACTTTGTATATATTGTTAATATTTATTCTGAATATACTCACATTGTACTTGTTTTCTCCTCTATTAGAATGTGAATTCCTTGAGAGTAAGAATTGTTTATTCTTTGTATTTTTATCCTAAGCATTGTCTGGCACATAGGAGTGTACAGGTGTTCATGAAAGACTAGTACCTTTGGTGTGAGGGATTTTGAGCCCTTTTCTAGGGCTGCTCTCCATCTTTATTATGTCCTCCTAGTTATTTGATGAGAGTAAACTCTTTTCCCCATCTTCCCCTTCACTGTAAAAGCTTTTTCTTGCCCTTTTTATGGCATATAATTTATACTACTCCATTTCTCACTTTCCCTTTCTGCTCTCCGTATTTAGTGTCTAATCAGCTATCCAACTCTCACCTGTGGCTCCAAGAAGTTGTAGCATATGTGGTGGCCATACCGTAGTAAACTGTTTCAACAGATGAATCGAACAAGGTTGAAGGGAACTGACAGGCCTCAAATCTGTCAGTGATTTAGGAGATGTGGAAGCACGTGAGGACTTCCCTAAACAGAATGGGAAAATATGAAGAATTTGTTCCAACTTAAAGCTTGGTTAGACATAAAAAATTCCAAGGTTGCCCACTACAACCCAGGAGTCTTGATTTTGTCTTGCCCCTGGACTTTGATGATTCTGGAGGAGAGGGTGAATTTAATGACTGTGTGCAACTCTGCCTTACTTTTAAGTTCATTTTATATAAATCAAAAGACATCATCCATGCTGTTATGACATTTTATCTCAAATATTCATATGGACTAAGTGTGTTCACCTTATGGGAGAGGTTTCCAAGTTAATATTGATTGAAAATGAAAAACACTCATGATTGAACAAATCATAGCTGGGCACATTGTATGTTCACCCTGACAAAATGATGTTTTGGTCTTCTTTGAGCATAAAGGACAACAACCAAGGCACATTGTAAATACTTAAGACTTGCTTATAGAGTGATTGCTTCCTGTCAACACCACCATCACCTTTCCAGGCACCTGGACTCAATACCCTAGAATTATCTTGGGTTCTTCCATCTTTTTGAACATCTAATTACTTACCATATCTTGCTAGATTCTACCTCTACAGTCTCTCTTACATGTGTCCTCTTAAAGAAAATCCCACTACACAATTTAAAACTTTCATTCCCTTTCAACTGGACTATTAAGACAGCTTCTTTACTGGTCTGAGCATCTTAGTAGAATGTAAAATCAATGCAAGCCAAGAAGATAATATAATGTTGGACTCTGGTCAGATCATAACTAGAGGATTTTGTTCAGTCCTGGATACCATATTTTAGGAAGAATAATGACAAATTATAGAGAAGAGAAAACAGGATGGTGAAAGGCCTTGAGATCTGGCCATATGAAAACTATCTGAAGGAACTGAGGATGTTTAGCTTGAAGAAGAAAAGACTCAACTGGGGGGACATGATAGAATATAAACTTTGCATTAGAGAGTAACTCCTTGAGGACAAGGATTTTTGTTGGTGTCTTTGTATCCTCCAGTACCTAATGTAGAACTTGGCCCATAAAGTCTGGTTGATTGATTTAAGAATTTGAAGGTCTTGGGGCAGCTAAGTGGTGCAGTGGATAGTGCACCACCCCTGAAATTAGGAGGACCTGAGTTCAAATTTGACCTCGGACACTTAACACTTCCTAGCTGTGTGACTCTGGGCAAGTCACTTAATCTCAATTGCCTCAGCAAAAAAAAAAAATGGAGGTCTGTCACATTGAAAAAGGACTTGATTTGTTCTACCTGGTCTCTAAGAATCAGGAGCAATGAATGAACATTGCAGTTTGCAGCTTTCTCCACCCTCTCCCCCCCAAAAAAGGTAGGTGGGGATGCATATGTGAGAGCAAATTTAGACTTAATCTGAGAAAACACTTCCAATAAGAGCTGTCTGACAATCCATGGTCTGCCTTGGGAGGTAGTGGGTTCCTCATCAAGAATGGATGGCCACTTATGTGTTAGGTAGTTTTAGCAAGTTTTTCCAAGCATGAGCTGGACTGATTGGCTCCTGGAATTACTTCCAACTATGAGATACCATGAAATGTTCTTTCAGAAGATTTGGAGGGTGGGGTGAGGTAAGAACCTGGAGAGCTGGATTCATCCTGGACTGTGAAAGGCTCACACAGGATCATTTCCCAGAACTGGAACACTACGGAAGCCGGATTGCGCCTTTATGTGATGCTTACAACTGACTTTAGGGTGTAGCTATTAATGCCTGTGTGATGGAAAGATCACTAGAAACCTAGACTCCAATCCTCTCCTATTACAGTTGTGTAATTTTAGGCAAATTTCTTCTTTCTAGACCTTAGTCCCTCATCTATTAAGTATTAATAATAATTCTTACCCTGCCTTCCTTATATCCTAAAACAATGGATAAAAAAAACACTTTTGTGAAAGTAACTCATTACATAACTGATATTTTGATCCATTTTCCACAAGTCTGAAGAGAGGTATCATCCTTGCATTCTCCCCACCGAACTCAATAGCTCCCCTGAGTTGTGAAGTGCCTGCTTCTTGTGGACAAAAACCTTAGCTTCTGCTTCTGTCTGTCATCAAGGACAAAGGAACACCAGTCATTTCATCTCTGAAGCATCATTCCTTCCAAAGTTGCCTCTGTCAGAGATGCATCTATTGGCCCTCTCTAGCCACAGCCCAGCTTACTAAAGACAGACAGATGGGCAGTCCCCATCTCCGGCCCCCAGCTAGTCCCTGTCTGGAATAGGTTTCCTCTCTGAGAGGAGGGGAGGAGAGTCTGGTGAGGGCAAAGGATCATAAAATGTAATTCAAAGGGACCATGGAGGCTAATTACCCTACCCCTCTTATTTTACAGAAAACCAAGAAGCCCAAGCCATCCAGGTGGCTTATTAAAGGTTACCCAAGTTAAGAAGGGGGGGAAAGAGAAAGGGGAATCAGAAAGAAGGGAAGGAGAGCTGGGGAGGGGAGAGAATCATGGCCTTATGGCTAAGGTTTCGGGAGGACCTTGTGTTCCCACAGGAGCAGGGTGAATGTGGCCTGGAGCTGGGGGGTGGGGGTCTGACTCAGCTGTGTTCGTGACAGCCTCTTGTGCTCTCAATCCTCCTCTGGACAACAGTTACACACACCAGGCTGGGCCCATAATTAGGTACAGGTGCCCCTCCCCACTGGGCTCAGGTCCGGTCAGTGGACTCACTAGGATAGCTTCAGCCAAGTTGAAGGCAGACTCTGAGCTGAGCAAGGAGGGAGGCTGGGAAAATAACAACTCCTGGCTCCTTTCCCTCTTCCCTCCTTAGTCCCCCCTAAAGCTGGAGTCTTTCTTCCTTTCTAGGCTGCCTAGACCCAGACCCACTGAAAGTAGTTCTTTCTCAATACCCACACTCCCCCGGGGGTTTGCCTTCAAACCTCCAATCCCCTTCCTCATCCCTGAGCTCCCCTGATCCCTCTTTTGGTCCTCCCTGAGCCCCCCTGAGCCTCTCTGAGCCTTCTTGAGCCTCCCTGAGACTTCCCCCAGCTCCCTAGCTATGTCTCCCTCTTTCCTGAGTCCCCTGAGCCCTCCCTTAGCTCTTCTGATCCCCCTTTAAGCTTTCCCTGAACCCTCTAAAGCCCTCCCTGAGCTGTCCCTCTCCAGATAATCTCTACCCAAGGAGAGACTTAGATATTGGTTCCTGCTCAATCAAGGACAGCATCAGGAGGCTCAGACCACCAGTTAGTCCTTCCTTCTTTCTTTGGAGCCTCCCAGCACTCACCATACCCTTTCCTTGGAAATTATCTTCCATATATACTACAACTCTAAATGTTTCTTTTATGGACCCAGCTCTTTACAAGTGGTCTTCCACCTTTGTAAGCCCCTTGAGGGCAGAGAATATTTCCTGCCTTTGCTTGGTAGCCCTAATGCTGGTTATTTGGTAATTGTCTGACCTTCGTTTTCAAAGAGAACCGGTGACATCACGGCAATGTCTAGACTGGTACGTGAATTGGATTTCAGTGAGACAGCATTGCGCAAAGTCATCAGCGCTCACTCTCTTCCAGTGCTTGGCACATAATAAGCACCATTAAAAAATGCTCATTGACTTGGCCACAGGGGCCTAGAATCCGAGGCCAAAACTGGTCCTTCCTCGGATCTCCATTCCCTTCCCATCTTTGGGGATAGGGAAAGGCAAGCGTCTGCCCTGGAGGGTGCTGGGCTACTCCATATCTCCCTCCCTGCAGAGTGTGATTCTTTGGGGGGATGTGTGTGTGTGTAAATCTGCGTGGGGCTCTCTGTGTCTTTGGAGTTTCTAAAATGAGCCTCCAAGCCTCTCAGGCCTCCAATGGCACTCGGTGTTCAGTATTGTCTGTCCCTCTTCCTCCCCAGGACTTTGCTAACCACAAGCCCCACAAGCCCCAACATTAATCTCCCTCTCTCAGGGGTCACTGTGACAACCCACAAACGTGCTCTGTACTTGGACTGGGTTTAAAGCTGGTCTTTTCTTGCTCCTTTTCCCCTTGGGTTGGAAGGGGCTTCTTTTGGCTGTGAAGAGGGAGGCCTGGGAACCAGGCAGGGTCAGACAGACCTGGCCCAGTACCCCTGCCCCACCCGCTCTCCCCTCTCCTTCTCCACTATGGAGGTCAGAGTGTTACATATGGAACACTTTAAGTTTGCAAAGCTCTTGATGTTCACAACAACCCTACAAAGTAGATTTTATTATTCTCTGCATTTTAACAATCAGGAAACTAAGGATGACCAAATTTAAGTAAATTTCTTAGAGTCACACAGATAACTTAAGTCTTTCTACTCCAAGTTCATCATCCTATCTAATACACAGCTTATTTGCTAAAATACACTCTCATGGATGTTCAGACAGAGATATATTCTAGACATAGGCCAAATAGAAATACTGACCAAGAAATCATATAAACCCGAGTAATTCTCAGTAACCTGTATAGTCTATATAAATCTTGACATTCAGGTATTAATACAAATGACAGATATGCTCCCAGTCTATAAGGTACAATTGTCTCATTTTTTTTAGCAGATGAGAAAAATGAGACCCAAATGAGTTTTATGACTTGCCTGGTGTCACCCAGAGAGTAAGAGAACAGATCAGTGGTTTTTCTGCTCTTCTGAGGTGCCCTGGAAAGAGCATGGGGCTTAACAACCAGAGAATGACAGAATCACAAGCGTTCATAGTTCAAAGACTTCAATGGTCATCTCAGTCAATCCAGACCTGAAAATCAGTAGTAGAGTTCAAATTCCAGTTCTGTTACTGTTACCTGAAGGACCTGGGACAGACTTCCTCCCCTATTTATGAGCTTTGCCTCATTTGGTGATTTTATCAGTCCCCTCGGGTTTAATTATCATCTCTAAACAGATGATCCTAGATCTGCTTATCCATTATTAATCTCTCTTCAGATTTCATAAATTCAATTACTTATTGACTACCTTGAACAAGATAACCAGATGATCCTAGATCTGCTTATCCATTCTTAACCTTTCTCCAGATCTCATATATACAATTGCTTATTGGTTATTGTAGAACTCTGGAGAAGTATACTTGAAACAAGTGTTAACTCAGTGGGATTGATGAGATGATAGTTCTCTAGTTCACATATATTTAATTTGATATAATGATATCACTCTAGACTGGCTTATACTCAGTATGCTGTGATGATATAATTATAATAGGATATTTAAAGGCTGAGAAAACTGGGGACAAAATCAGACTCAGACTGAGACTGGTTGAGACTGGCAGACTGTCAAACTTCTGGAGGAGACTGGGTCAGACTATGACAGACACAGACGGTAAGAGACAATAAAGACTTTGGACTCTATTCTTGTCCATCCTCCTGGTGACTATCCTGCTGAGACCAAGGCCCTTCTGGAGGACCTGCAGAAAGCTAGCCCAGACATTACAGCTATCTTGGACAAGATAACCTATAGACATCTTAAACTCAATCTGTCCAGAGCTGAATCCATTATCTTTATCCCAAACCCTCCCATCTTCCTTTCTTTTCACCTGTTGATGGCAACATCATCCTCCCAGTTGTTTAGGTTAGCAACTTAGGTGTCAAACTTGACTTGTCATTCTTTTTCACATCCTAAATCCAATCTATTGGCAAAGTCTGCCATACCTATCTTCATAACAGCTCTTGTATGTGCCCCTTTCTCTTCTCTGACAGAGTCATCATTCTAGAGCAGGACTGCATCATCTCACACATGGACTTCTCCTTGTTCTGCTACTTCAAGTTTCTCCCCATCCCAGTCCATCTCCCAGTGGATGAAATGGAACATATAAGGTGTTCAGGAGGACTAATACCTCCGATAAGAGGGATTGCTGAGTCTTTTTTTAGGGCTGCTCATCCACCTTTGGTGTCCAGCTTTCACCCTAACTCTCACTTATGGCTCTAAGAAACTATAGCATGTGCAGTGGCCGCTTTACCTTGGTAAAAACCATCTCAGGTGATGGGCTGATGGGCTAAATCGATTGAGGGTAACTGACTGGCCTCAAATCCATTGGAGAGTTAGGTGGGGGTCTACCCTAAGCATGTGAAGAATTTCCTAGCAGAATGGGTGGATGAAAACAATTTATTCCAATGGCCATGAAAGCAGCTAAAGCAGGTCAGCATGTAAAGCTTGGTCAGACATCAAAGACCCCAAGATCATCCAGTGCATCCCAGGCCATTGCCTTTTTTGTCTTGGTCTAGGACTTTGATAACTGTAGAAGAGAGAGTGAGACTGGTAACTTTGTGTAAGTTTGCCTCACTTAAATCCAATTAATGAGCAAGTTACCCCTCAAAGTTATTGGTCTTCCTTAAAAATGAAGGAGGAAAAACAACATCAACAACAACCATCTTACCCTCAAATTGAGTAATTAAATTGAACTTCCTGAAGTGCAGATCTTATCACATTCTCTGCCTCCTTTATAATAAACACCAATGGCTCCTAATATAAACTCCCATTGGACTTTCTAAATCCTCTTCCTACTACCTTCTTACACCTTACATTCTACAATGATAACAGTGGCCTCCTTATGTGGGCATTTTTATCAGCTGTCTCTCATTCCAGCAATGCTTCCTTGGCTCCTCCCTACTTTCTGGCTTTCTTAAATTTCAATTAAAATCTCATTATCTGGAAGAATTTTTTTCTATACCACCTCATGGTAGCTCCTTTCCTCTATAATTATCTCCAGTTTATTCAATTTGTTTGGTACAAAATTGTCTGCATGTTGTCTCATCCATTTGTTGTAAACTCCTGTGATCATATGTAGCTTGTACATGGCAACAGCAAAATTATAGGATGACCAATTCTGATGGACATGGCTTTTTTCAACAGCAAGGTGATTCAGGACACTTCCAATGGTCTTGTGATGAAGAGAGCCATCTGTCCAGAGAAAGGATTCTGGGGACTGAGTGTGGATCATAACATAGTACTTTTTCACTTTTTTATTGTTGTTTGTTTGCATTTTGTTTTCTTTATCATTTCTTTTGATCTGATTTTTCTTGTGCAGCATGATAATTGTGGAAATATGTATAGAAGAATTGCACATGTTTAAATATACATTGGATTACTTGCCTTCTAGAGGAGGGAGGAGAAGGAAGGGAGAAAAAAGTTTGGAACATAAGGTTTTGCAAGCGTGAATGTTGAAAATTATCTATGTAAATGTTTTGAAAATAAAAGGCTTTAATTAAAAAAAGAAAATATGTGAGATGTATATAGTGCTTTATGTGCCCTCAGATGAGTTTAACTATACCTACAAGACAAACCAAATAGATAAAAATTGTATATTGTTTCAATTATGGAAATGCATTTGAATGAACAACCACAGGAAGCTCATCCAAATTATATATGAAATATCTCAAAAGTCTTCAGGTGGTTTTAATCTTTAATAGCATAAAACTACCCTAAAACTTCTGGTACTTTCTGTTTCTGTCTCTGTCTCTCTTTCTCACCATGTCTCTCTCTGTGTCTGTCTGTCTTTGTCTCTTTTTCTGTCTCTCTCTGTTTGTCTGTATATCTGTCTCTCAGTCTCTGTCTTGGTCTTTCTCTGTCTCTCTATCTCTTTCTCCTCCTCTCCTTCCCTCCCTGTTCCTTCTCTTTTCTGTGTATATCCATATCCATACATATATGATGTGAATTATATCATAAATATGTAACCCTTGTCTCAAAGTTCATTGATAAGGAATTCTTGTTTTATTGATCAAGAGGAATTCTCTGCTTTCATGAGAAGTGACAGTTGGCAAGGGTAAGAGAATTATAGCTTTTGACAGTCCCCTTTTGGGAATCTTCAAAACACCAATCTTCTGTGGTATTCATCAAGCTTTGGGTTGAATTACTTTGGGTTCTCCTGGCTTCCAGATTTGAGAGAGATGATGGAAAAGGTTAATCCCATTTCAAGTTGCTGATGGAAAAAGACCCTGGCTAGACATGAGAAGAGTAGGAAGTCTTCCTTATGTCCTTTCCCAGGTTGCTACTCTAGAGAATATGGGAGTTTCCCCTTGGGTGAGATCCAGGACTCTTTCTCTCTTTTCATTGAGCTGGGTTATTTCACCCCAAATGAGAGAGCTCCTTCACTCTATATTGTTTGGTATATATTCTCTTATGCGTACCTTCTCAGATTTCTGTTTCGCTGTTCCCTATATATGTTCACTGTGGAAATGGTATTTGATGGGAAGGGAGTTAAGCCTCAAATAGAGAGCCTGGTTCCTCCTTTCCCCCCCAATATGACAGAATTGGTCAGAAATTAGTTCAAACCTAATCCTATCCCATAGATGAGCATTGTTTAAGGGAGCAGAGAGATTTAATTCTAACCCAGTGTTCCCTTTCTCTAAGGAGAGCAGAGTGACCTCCTGTCCCTGTTTTCTCCTTCTCCTCCAGGAAGGAATCAAAGTCTCCCTGGGAAAGGGTAGGGTGAGAATAAATTAGAGATATCTATTCCACTTCCCTTTGAGCCACATAATAGCCCTCTCCTTACATGTGGAGTTGTCATTTCACATGTTCCGGGGCTCACTTCTGTCACATATATGTACATGTTTACCTACTTACATATGTATATATGTGTGTGTGTATATATATATATATATATATATATGTTACCTATATTTTAGATATATCCTGAAAATGGATAAGTTATGTGTATAATTGAATAGTAGGCTAGATTATCTTTGAGAAATTGCATTCTATGGACAATCTGGTTTCTTCCTGTAAAAAAAGACCGACCTCCCTTTCCCTCTTTCCCCAATATTCTTGCATTGGTGTTCTATGCTGGAGCACAGAACACTGCTGTCTCCCAAAAATTTAACTTGAGGGTTCCCCCAAAGGCAGTAGAGAGGTGCACAGCAAGTTTAAGCAGACTACAACACATCACAAATGAGAAATTATGCTAGAGAATCAGAGTCAAGATGTCAAAGAAATGTATGTTTGGAAAAAATGAGTCTTCTATCTCAATGTTCTTTACACATGTGAGATAAAGGCAAAGGATGTAAGGGGAGAGGAGAGGAGTTTAAGGCAATGCCTTGAGACCACTTCTCCTCTTCTCTCTCCATCCACATCACTCCTATTCTTCTCTCCTGCCAGAGGAGGGAGGGGGGATAGGTTCAGGGATCGGGGTTGGGAGGAATCTCAGGCTACTGGACGTGGTTGGTCAGTGATGATGGAAGCCAGCTGCTGCTGAGTTGGTTTAGAGGGGAGGAGGGAGAGATTAAGGCCCTAAGGGACGGGAGAGCCCCTAATCAAGGGAGAGGTGTGGTTCTGCCCAGAAGTCTTTACTTTTCTGTTTTGTCTCTCTTTCTTTCCATGTCTCTCTCTGCGTCTGTCTTTGTCTCTTTCTCTCTTTGTTTGTCTGTATATCTGTCTCTCAGTCTCTGTCTCCCTTTCTCTGTCTCTATCTCTTTCTCTTCTTCTTCCCTCCCTTTTCCTCTGATGGAGGAAGAAAGGATGAGGTTCAAGGTCCATATGTATTTACTTTTCAGATATTGGGGGGAGGATGGATATTGAGTTGGGGTTCAGGCTTTCCTCCCTCCCTTCTTAGAACTTTGGTGAGGGGAAGAGAAGACAAGAGGACAGAAGACAGAAGATAACCATGACCCTGGGGAAGAAGGTATGATCCTTTCTCAGAATCTGTGTCACAGAAGCTCACCTACTTCCACTGGCCCCTCTTCCCAGGGCTCTGCACTAGATAATCACTAGTAACACTTTAGCTGATGGATTCCTACCTCCATGCAAAGAGATGCATGATTCATTAATCTATGAACATAGCTCATACAGTTTTAAGATTTTCACTGGTGTCCCTCTTCCTAATGTTCACACTCTTGTCTCTCCCAAACTAGCCCTATTCCTCTGGAAGGATCTCCCCTGGTCCTGGCCCTCCCCAAAATGTCCTGGCCCTAGACCACTGTCCTTCCTATAATAACCCGTCCCTGCCTCCTGGCTTTCTTCAAGTCCCAGGTGAACGTCATCATCTATAAGAAGCCTTTCCCCTTAAATCTGGTCCTTCTCTCTACTGATTCTTTCTTTCCTTGTATATCCTGTATATAACTTGTCTGTCCCTAGTTGTTTGCTTGTTGTCTCCTGTATTGGAGCATGAACTTCTTGAGGGCAGGGGCTATCTTTCACCTGTCTTTGTTTCCCCATATTTTAGCTCAGTGTCTGATACACAGCAGGCACTTAATACATACTTGTTGATTGTCCAGCTGTTATTGAACCATATTGCTAAGGAGTAGGGGACTAGATAAGACAGTCTCTAAGGTTATTTTCATTTCCTAATATTTTGGTTCTAAGGTCCTTTCCATCTCTGAATTTCCACATTCTAAGGACTCTTTCAACTCTGAATTTCTATGTACTAAAATCCTTTCCAGTTCTGATATTCTTTGTCCTAAGATCCTTCCTAGCTTGAACTTTATACATTCTACATCCTAATATCCTTTCAACTTCTGACATTCTATGGTCTTTGTAGTAACATCTTTTCCAACTCTTAATTTTTATGTTCTATATTTCAGAGTCGATTCTAGCTATAGCATTGTATGTTCTAAGTTATCTCCAAGCTCTAATATGTTCTAAGGTCTCTCCCAACTTTGACATTCTGTATTGAAAATACCTTTTTGGTCTACCACTCTACATTCTAATGTCCTTTCCAGCTCTGACATTCTATATTCTTTATTCTAACATCCTTTTAAGAATATTCTTGGGTATTCCCTACTATGAGAAAACCTTTACTGATCCTAAATCTGTCCTGTTTTTTTTTCTTTACTGTCAGCTACCTAGGAAAAATCACTTATCCTTGGTGTCTTGGTGTTTTCACTACTTGTGTCTGATTTTTTATATTTCTTGTTGGTCCTTCATTTTTGAAGAGGACCAATGACATCACTGGGAGATATCTTGACTCTTGAGTGAATTGGATTTAAGTAAGGCAGAGTTGCACAAGGTCACCCGCTTAACTCTCTCATCATGAATCATCAAAATCCAGTAGCAGGACAAAAATCAAACTGGTGATGGATCAGTTGCAATAGATGACCCTGGCATCTCTCATGTATGATGTAGCTTATAGCACCTATTCAGCCATCTTCATGGCCATTGGAACAAATTGTTTTCATACACCCATTTCACCAGGGGAAGACTTCACCTGCCTGAGGCAGATGCCCACCTAATTCATCAATGAGTTTAAGGTCATCTGTCAATAAGGTTTTATCAGGGTTTGGTCACTCTGCATGTTACAGATTCCTGGAAACACAGGTGGAAGTTGGATGAAAGGTGAACACCAAAAGTGACTGAGCAGCCCTGAAAAAGGCTTGGCAAGCATTCATACCAATTTTCCTTGAACAATATACTAAAACTGAATAATACAGAGAGAATTAGTAATACGTTGGATGATTAAATTATCTATACTACCAGTCTCTGTTCTACTAAATCCAATGGTTTGCTCTCAGGACTCATATTCTGACCATTCTTCAGCTTTTCATTCGACAGAAACTCCTTCTTCCTAGGTACTCTCTTTTTCCTTCAAAGAAAATGCTACTTTTCAGTCTTCTTAGATAGATGATGGAGGATTTAGCAATCTTGTGCCCACTAAGAATGACTATTCCCGAAGGTTCGGTCCTTTCGTTTCTCTCTATAGTCTTTTTTGGTTGACAAATCCTTTAGGGTTCAATTATCATCTCTATACAGACCAATTCTCAAATCTATATACAAGGTGTCCCAAAAACCTTGGTGCATTTTATTTTAAGCTTTAATAGCTCAAAGTTGCCCTAAGAGTTTTTGAGACACACTGCATTCATTCCTAGCTCCATTCTCACATCACCCACTGCCTATTCTCTATCTGGGTGTTGTACAGGTATCTCAAATTATACAATGTTCAATTCTGATGGATGTGGCTCTCTTCAACAATGAGATGATTCAGATCAATTCCAATGATTTTGTGATAAAGAAAGCCCCAGAGAAAGTACTGTGGGAACTGAGTGTGGTTCGCAACATAGCATTTTCACTCTTTTTGTTGTTGTTTGTTTGCATTTTATTTTTTTCTGATTTTTTCCAGTTTGATTTTATTTTTCTTGTGAGCAAGATATTTGTATAAATATTATGCATATATTGGATTTAACATATATTTCTACCATATTTAAAATATTTTCAACTACTTGCCATCTAGGGGAAGGGAGGAAATTGGAACACAAGGTTTTGAAAGGATTAATGTTGAAGAATTATCTATGCATATGTTTTGAAAAATAAAAAGCTTTAATAAAAATAGACAGCAAAAATAACTTTCTCATATATGTGACACTGAAATAATTTTTATCTATCTATAAATCAGATTAATGAGACACTACTCCAATACAACTTTTAACAGTCTACTTTCTTTTGAAAGCACCACCATATCCTGAGTCATTCAGATTCATAACCTAGTAATCATCCTTGACTTTTTGTTTTTCCACAATGTTTTTACATTCAACCAATTACCAATTACTATTGATTTTCTGTTCTTTCATAGAGGCAACTTGGAGTTCCAAGGAGCAGTTAGGTGGCACTATAGATAGACTGCTGGACCTAGAGTCTCTAAGACCTGAGTTCAAATCCATCTCAGACACTTATTAGCTATATGATCCTGGACAAGTCACTTAACCACTATCTGCCTAAATTTCCTCAATTTTAAAATGGGATATTAATCCTAGCTTCTAACTCTCAGGGCTATTGTGAATAAAAAGTGAGAGAATATTTGTAGAGTAGTTTTCGAACTCTAAAATATTAGCTATTTAAATTTTTATGTAGTTTTCAAATGTTAGCTTATTGTTCTTTTTAATCCTTTCCTAATTCAGATCCTTATCACTTCTCTCCTGGACTATTTGTAATACTGATTGTAATAGCTTCATACCTGGTCTCCCTGTCTCCAGTCACACAGTTATCAAAATGATTTTCCTAAAGCACAGTAATATAGTGGTTAGAGGTTAGAAGTCAGGGTCAGGAAGACTCGGATTCAAGTTTTGTGTCTGACCTGTACTAGAGTGTCCCTGAGCAAGCATTTAAGCTCTCAATGCCCAAGACTGTAAATTACAGAAAAGTTGTTGACCTTTCTATACCAGTGAAATCACAGGTTTAGCAAGATAGATTTTTAAAGCACAGCTGTGACCATAGTAACTTCTTTGGTGACTTTCTCTTGCCCCTAGGACAAAATAAAATTCAGTCTAGCTTTCTGGCAGCAATCTACCTTTCTGACTCCACATACTCCAGTTAAACTACATTCCTGACAGTTCCCTGAAGCAGACATTCCTTTCCCTACTTATATGCTTTCTCACAAGAAATCATCCTCACAGTCCCATGAATGAATGAATGATCATAACAGCTAGCATCCAACTGAATAGAGTGCTTGAAGGTTTACAAAATACTATACTTGTGTTCCTGCTCTATCCCTTTTAGCATCCTTAACTTTTTCCAAGCTTGAGCCCAAGGATTACCTCCTCCTTGAAGCTTCTCTTGATTTCCCCCTCTTTGGTTATTGATGGTATATCCCTCCTCAAATTTCCTTGTACTTACTAAACTGGGTTTCTTTCTCTCTCTCTCTCTCTCTCTCTCTCTCTCTCTCTCTCTCTATATATATATATATATATATATAGATATAGATATAGATATAGATATAGATATATCAGATAACATCTCTTTATTCTCTCTCTCTATATATATATATAGAATAAAGAGATGTTATCTGCTATATATATGCATATATATACACACACACACACACACACATATATATATATATATATATATAGCAGATAACATCTCTTTATTCTATTAATCATACATTGACCAATGGTAGTATCTTAATTTACAAATGGTCATTATTAAGATGTTTAATTTGAGTTTATACTTAGCATGCCATAAAGTAAAAACTCCAAGTGAATTTGTGGCTCATTATCTTGAATGTTACATTACATTTTTCTTTAAGTAACTTTCTCAGTAATGTGACACTAAAATAATTTTTATATATATGCATATATATATATCAAATTAATGAGACACTACTCCTATATAACTTAACAGTCCACTTACAATTTCAATTTTAAAATGTAACAGTACAAAAATAAGAAATATGTTAAAAATAACAAAAGAGAAAATAAAAAAATGCCAATATGATATTCTCTAGCTAGAACAAAATGAAATTAAAGTATATATTGTGGCAGGCTATTTTCTACCTAAGTCTGAAACTTCAACATTGTGGTGCCCTGGCAGCTCTTACCAAGTTGGAAAGGTTTTAGGTTTGATCCACATGCCCACCATCATTTAAGGACAAACCTGGCTAAGTTCCCAAAGCTCTTGTCTATGTCAGCTGCAGGGCAGTAGATTTTTTTTTTTTTTTTTTTTTTGCCATCATGACTTTTTGTGTGTATGTGTTTCTGGGGCAATTAGGGTTAAGTGAATTGCTCAGGGTCACACTGCTAATAAATGTCAAGTTCTGAGGCCAGATTTTAACTCAGATTTTCCTGACTCCAGGACCAGAGTTCAATCCATTGCACCACCTAGAAGCCCCTCACCATGACTTTCAGAAACCATCTACATCTACTAAATTGTAGAAAGGTTGCAAGCTGAGTGGATGGTTAAGAGTACCTTCACCAAATGATGTGAATGCAACTGAATGTCCTTTCCAGCTGTGACAGCCAACATACTAAGTTCTAAAGTCTTTTGCATCTGTTGTATTTAAATTTTTAAAAATTCACAACAACCAATTTTAACGCCTTACCATCTCTTTCTCTTTTTCTCTGTCTCTATCAGTCTCTCCCTCTCTTTACACACACACACAATTTTGGAAAGGGCAAAAGAACAAGATGCTTATGACAAATGTTCATGGTTAAGCAGAACAAATTCTCACATTCGCTATGTCCAAAAAAAATAAATCTTATTTTGTACTCTTAAGTCCATCTCCTTTCTGTCAGAAGGTACTTCATCGTTGTCCCTTTGGAACCATGAATGGTTGATTAGAGTTCTCAAGTTTTTCAAAGTTATTTTTTATAATGTTTTAATTATGGTATAAATGGTTCTACTGGTTCTTTTCACTTTTCTGCATCAGTTCATACAAGACTTCTCAAGTTTCTCTACTCCTTTCATCATTTCTAATAGCACAATAACCTTCCATTACTTTTATATAATAACACTTGCTCAGCCATTTCCTCGTTGATGGGCTTCCCTATCAGAGATATTATGTAGGATATTCCAAAAGACTTAGTGCCATTTTAATCGATGAGAGCCTAAGACAAACTGCCCTAGGATAAACGTCCCATTCACATTGCATGTCCTAAGCTCCCTCGCAGCTCTGACATTCGAGGACCATGTTCTCCTTTTCTGTTCTAGGGCCTCCTACAGCTACGGCATCGTGTTCTGGGATCTGAGGTTCCTCTTTCCCAGCGGCCCCCCTCTCCCTTTTGCATTCTAGCCTAAGTGTAGTTGGCAGGAGGATAAGAATGTGAGGACGTGTACGTGCACCCCTATGAGTCAAATCCAAACTTTGGTGTACCTGGGGCCAGGTCTGAACATGACGTGTGCCCATAGGAGGCTCTGAGCCAATATTGTAGCATGCAGGACTTGACTTATGACAGATAGAAACCTACAGGCAACAGAGAGCAGGATTTTCTGGCTTTAAAAATATATGTTGGATTTTAAAAAAAATCTCATTAGAAGCGTTCCTCTTTACATCCTGTGTGTGGAGTCCTAGCAGCTGTGATTATCACCCCCCCTCCCAAGTCTGGCTTCTTGTGTGTGTGTATGAGGGGTGTGTGTGTCTCTGTGTGTGCATGTGAGGGAATGTGATTGTGTGTGCATGTGTGTGAGGGGGTGTGAATGCCTCCAGTTAAGTTTTCCTTTTTTCTTTCCCTTCCCTGCCTTCAACCCAGAACAGATGTCTGAGCTGCTGATGAATTGGAACCATCTGAAACAACTTTCTGTGCTGAAGTATAATAAATAGGGCTTTCATCACATTCCCTGGAAGGGGGTTGCTGGGGACAGGGCTTACCGAAGTGTTTAATGTGGCCGGGGGTGAGGAGCAGTCCCAGAGGACAAGGAACAGACAAATGCACCGTTGGATGCATAGACAGAGGGGCCTTGATCCTGCTGCCCTCCTCCCCATGCTGGTCCCTTCTTTCTATCACCATTTCTTCCATCCATTTCTAAGGGGGACTTCCACAGAAGGGAGAGAAAAGGGACACAGGACATAGGGATTTGGACCCCCTGCCTCTCCTTCGTGGGGTTTGGAGAAAGGAACTGGGATGAATTTTAGCTCCCTTGGTCTTGGTTTTTTCATCTATGAACTAGGTACAGTTCCCATCCTATCAGCCCCATTGAAAGAGCAATGAGATTTTTAACTTGGAAATAACCAGGGAGTGCACAGGTTTATAAAATAATCATTATTATTTTTAATTAGATTAAGGATGCCAGAAGACATTTATATAGTACTTTAAAATATATAGAGTACTTTACATAAGCTATCTCATTTTATCCTTAAAATAATACTGTAAAATAGGGGACGGTTATCATTGTTACTATTTCTCAGAGAAGAAACTGAGATTCAGAGAAATATTGTTTATTCATATTATCCAGCTAGAAAGTAGCAGAAATAAAATTTAAACCCAGTTTTTTTTTGTGACTTCAATTCTGTAAGATCACATTCCCTCTTAAGGAGATACAAACATAATGCAATTGCTTGCAAACACACCTTTGGCCCCTGGTGTAATAGTTAGCCCCTTCATCCCTCACCCCCATAAAAGACGGAGAAGAGGCTGGTATACAACCCAGACCCTTCCAACTCAGCCTCAGCTCCCAGGATTCCCCCTGACTTAGAGTTTCCAATGGGAGCTTTTTGTTATTCCTACCCCCAGATGTGTTGGTTAGGAGGATCTGGTAGGAAAATTACTGAAGGGTGGGGGTGGGGGCATGAAGCCAAAAGAGGGGAATATGGACAATATGGTCTTGTCTGTGGCCTCATCCCAGCTGAGCCATCTGTGTGATCTCAGATACATGCTCCTTCTGGAAAGGGATTGTCACTGCCCAAGAAGGGAGGCAGGAGGATGGAGTCTTGAGCAAAGACTTCAAACAAAGGCTACTCACTAGGTATATATTACTAAGTACGTCTCACATAGAGGTTTCTCGTCTGTGTACAGGATGGACAAGATGATCTCTGAGGTCCCCCACTTTTGACTTGAACTAGACACTATGCGAGGATGTCCCTCCTCTTGGTCTTTAGTACCACCTGGAAGCCCATTTTTCTTCCCCTTTACCCTCCACCTTATGCTTATGCTTATGACCAAAAGTCATAGGGTCCATACCTGACCTACTCATCTTTTCCCAAGGGAGAAGCAACAATTGTTCCACCTTCTCCCTGACCCAATCCCACCCTCTCCAAATTCTTAGTGCAGTGAATTGCATTGTTCCCAACAGGAAAGAGCAGGGGGAATTCTTCTAAGGAAGAACTGATTCCCATGTCTGGAATATGTTCTCACTCATCTCTGGCTATTGAAATCCTTTCTTCAAGACCCATTTTAGATGGGTAGGGAGACAATAAAGTTTCTCATTGGCCATAATTTGTCCCCTAGATCAGGAGATTTTCTTGTTGAAAGATACATGTATATAATAAAGGCAGAAATGTAGGCTAAAAGGTTGGACAATAATGACATTGTCTCCTTTCCTTAGCTTTTGTGCTGGGATTTGGGAGATTTGGGAAGAAAGTTGGATGCATAGTGGGCTTCATAGCATAACTTCTGAAGGGTTTCTGTGACAGGATTTCCTTAATGAGTTTTGGAATAGTCAAAATTCCATA
Organism: Sarcophilus harrisii; assembly: GCF_902635505.1. Classification (NCBI taxonomy): domain Eukaryota; kingdom Metazoa; phylum Chordata; class Mammalia; order Dasyuromorphia; family Dasyuridae; genus Sarcophilus; species Sarcophilus harrisii. Next base: position 542,454,050 of record NC_045428.1, read on the forward strand.
ATGAGTTAAGTAGAAGAAGGTTCAAGGAATTTCGAACCTTAAGTTAGATAGTTATCTGGGAAATAGTGAACTATGTTCAGTCCTAGACATTGGGAGTTAGTTGGAAAAAACTTAATTAATTTTGGCCTAGAGGCGCTCAGGTTTTTAGAAAGCTCCCTTAGCTGTATGAACTAAGCCCTTATCAGACTTTCTAATCTCTGTATCTTTCTGATCATTGTACAAGAGCTGAAATAACCAACAGGGAGTCCTGAAGAGATAAAATCCAGAAATTAACAGTAGAGAGTAGTTCAGACAACAAAGACCATTGGCAACCACTGGACTAGCAAAGCAATATACCTATAGAGAATGTGACAGAGTCATGGAAAGCAGCATGACGACATCACCAGAGTCTGATATCAGAAGTCCTGAAATTTTGGAGTTGTCACACTACATGTATACTCTGGTTACACGCATTTTTACATGTATTACATGGATTACAATGTCATTTTGGGGAGGGGGGTTTGCTCTTGTACCAAGCATAGTAATTGTCAGATTTACTCTCTCTTCTCTCCACTGATGGTAGGATAATCTGTAGGATAGTATACCCCATGTCTGCTCTGAGGAGAATCTGTTCTTGTCACTTTATTCACTAGGCTATTTCATTTAAAGTCCTTTATTTGAAATAATGTGTATCTTGTTGGCTGTTAAAAGCATACACATAGTGGAGAACCACAGAGAACACCACAGAGAACACTGAGCTTAGGATAACTTTTCTGACAAGTCCATAGGAGAGAGAGTGTGTCTTAGGAGCAACCTCCTCCATAAAGAAAGAAGTCATCCCTTGCAGAGAAGTGATCCTTAACTCCACGATTTTTCATGACATCAAGGGAAAGAACTCAAAAAAAGTTATATAAACTTTAGAAACAATCCATTCCATTCCAACCATGTTGCTTGGCAGTTTTAATGGGGATTGATTACAGATGCCCTGAGAGACCTAACTGATCAGTTTTTTTTCTAACTCTTAACAAAAACAGATGGCACAAAATCAGGAAACATCCCATTTTTAAGAGGTAGAATTGGGTGGTTCACTGGCTAGAATGCTGGACCTGGAGTAAAGAAGACTGAAATTCAGATATGGCTTACTACATGTGTAACTATGGGCAAGTCACTTAACAGTTCCCCAACTGTAAAATGGGGGTAATAATAGCCCCCTCCTCCAGTTGTTGCTGTAAGGTTCAAATAAGATACTATTTGTAAAGCAGTTAACACATTACCCAGCATATAGTAGGTGCTTAATAAATACTTGTTTCTTTACTCTCCTTCCTTTCTTCCTTTCTGTCAATACACAGAAGAGTTATTGGCCCAAAATTAAAGCTTTGACAATGAAAATTTAGGGTTTGTCCCAAGGAGGAAAGCCAGGATAATGAAGGACCTCAAGATAAAGCATGAAGATTCACTGAAGGAACTAGGGAGGCTTAGCCAAGGGAAGACACCTTGGTCGTTTTTTCCCACAGGAATTATAGCTTAATCATGTTCCTGTCTCTGTTCCTGGGACCATAAGTGCAGAACTTTGCGATCTAATTGTATTCAATTTCATCTTATTATCTAGATTCAGTCCCTAATTCTAGTTTCATCATCTTTTGAGATCCTGACTCTGAAGTCCAATATGGCAACTACTCAGTTTCTTGTTATCTGCAAATTTGACAAACACATCCTCTGTGGCTTTAACCAAGTCATTTTTTTTTTTTAAAGAGGCTATTAAGAATAAGACCAAAGACAGATTCCCAGGTCATTCCTCAAAGTTCTTCACAATAAAGTCAATTCAACCTGTGATCTAACCTTTATCTCTAGAATTTGTTCACTATTTTGTCTTGTTTTACAAGCTCTTGACTGTATTCTAAGTATATTTATCCCCACAATATTCCTATAATCTATCAGTCTAGTAACCCTCTCAAAGAAGGAAATGGGGTTAGTCTGGCACGACCTGTACTTGCTTTCTAAATGCTCACGAACCAGAGTTTAATAACATGTTATAAAATTTTGCCAGGAATAGAAGCCAATTTCATTGGCCCATAATTTTCATATTCCATTATCTTACTTAAAGATTCAAATTCCAGATCCATGTGACCTATGCAGTTCATGTACCTCTGTTTTCCCATCTAAAAAAAATACTTACATTACCTGTAGGACAGCACCAGAGTATAGAGGGCCTTGAATGCCAGACAAAGGAATATGAATTTTATTAATAGGAAATAGGGAGCCAGTGAAGATTTCTGAGTAGAGGAGGAATACATTTAGATTTTACACACACACACACACACACACACACACACACACACACACACAGTCACACAGTTTCTCTGGCAGGATAATTGGAAGGCTAAAACATTGGGTCAAATCAAATAAGATAGAATTGAATAGGAATAAATGTAATATCTCTGGAAGTTTGGAAATCTTTTGGGAACCTGATTCTGAGGTCAACTATATAAACCATACTCCCCAATTTCTTGTTATGTGCAAAACTGACAAGCATATTTTCCATGGTTTCACCAAAACATTGATTTTAAAAAGTACGAATATACACACATATAGATAGATATATCTGATTATGTTCCCCCTACTACTCTCTCTCTCTGTCCCCTTTCTATTATATGTGTGTATGTAGTATAACATATTGATCAGAATGATATCCAACTGAATTATGTAATGTATACATGCCGGTGTATATTAATATAACTGAGTTACCTCCCCACTCTCTCTGTACATACACACACACACACATATATATATATGTCCTTCCTCTACTATGTTAAAATAGATACATATAGAAAAAGAGGGGTGGAGAGAGAGAGAGTAGAGAAAGGACACCCTCAGATATATAGATAGATACATACATTTACAATCAGCCTGACATTAGCAGGAATGATGAATTGGAGCACGGAGACCATAAGGAGAGAGAAGGATTTTTCAGAAGCTCTAGGTAGGTGACAGGGGTACAGAGAAGAAAGAATGGAAAAAATGTTGAGATAGAACTGAAAGGACTTGGTCATTGACTGGGTATTGTTGTTGCTTGTCCTTCCTTCTAGAAGAAGACCAGACCCTCAGGGAGGTGATGCCATGAGAGGCAAGTGAACTGGATGTAAGTGAGAGGAGGCTGGGCCAGGTTGCCTGCCTCCTTTCCTCTCCAGAGCCATCTGGGTCTTGTAGCCAGACATAGATCAGGATGACAGGAGATGGCTTTGGTAACTGAATAGATATAAGAAGTGAGGGAAAGAGTAGAGTCAAAGATAACCCTGAAGTTATGAACCGGGATGATTATGTGAAGGCTGGTACCAGCCACAGAGAGTGAAGTAGAAGTGGAAAGATAAACTTGGTTTTGGAGATGTTGTTTAAGGGGCTAGTGTAACATCTAGGCAGAAATGCCCTGTAGACAAAAATATGGGCCTAGAGTCCATAGAGAGAGAGAGGTCAGGGCTGGATACATACTCATATGTATTATATACATACATCATATATATAATATGATTCAAATTTATACTACATATTTCCATTGTCCTAGAACCAATTACCATAGTTTATATAATTTTAATTTTGAATAACGTGAATTTGAATACATGCAACCATTTCATAGGATTAATTATGCACACTAATTGGGACCTGTGTGTATATATAGAAATGTTTTTCTATAGATTTATACATATATGTAGTGTATATATATGTGTGTGTGTATATATATATATATATATATAGAGAGAGAGAGAGAGAGAGAGAGAAATATAGAGACAGAGAGAGAGACAGAGTCAGAGAGAGAGAGACAGAAAGAGAGTCAGAGAGAGACAGAGACAGAGAGAGAGGGAGAGAGACTGACAGATAAAGAGAAATAGAGACAGGGAAGAGAGAGAGAGAGAGAGAGAGAGAGAGAGAGAGAGAGAGAGAGAGAGAGAGAGAGAGAGAGAATGAATGAGAATGTAGACACACACACACAGAGGGAGAGGGAAAAAGTCTCTCTCTATATAATTCCTCCCCCACCCCCAGACAAAGACTCACCAATGTCTTCAGATTTGACTCATGATGACAACCCAAATGGGGTGCAGACCTACGATTTCTTGACGTAGAAAACTGACAAGGAGAAAATTCCATCTTCCAAAGAACACCAATGCCTACTTTGTAATTTGTAATCTTAAAATTTTCCTGGGGCATGAAAAGTTAAGTGTCTTTCCCAGAGCCACAAAGCTAGGATATAACGACTCAGGGGCAGGTCTTTCTACTTCAGATGCTGGTTTCTTTTCCACAATGCCAGTCTGCTTCTCATCACATGTTAGTAACCAGGCATCTAAATGGTGAAATCGAGTGAGACAATTCCTTCTCCTCTGGGAAATATAGTGTGAGAATGTGTCTGTGTGTTGGGGGTAGTGATGAGAGATATTATAGTTTTTAACTACTGCTGGCAAGCTGACATGAAACTAAATCCTTCTGGCTCTTAAAACTGTTTTTGCTCAATTGATTTTCTTTGTCCCAAGGAAGGAAGAAGGAGTGGTCTTTGAAATGATTGTGATGTGAAGACAAAAGGCGTCAATAGAGCATGTATCCAGTTGTCACTGATCTTATATTTAAAAGAGTATTTTTCAGGAGAAAAAAAACATTGAAAATGTTATTTTCATTTTTAGAAACACATTTTACAAAGGACATTCAGTGGAGGGAGAGAGCCAGGACTAAAGATTGAAGAAACCAGACTGGGCTGTGGGGGTGGGGAGGGGACATGACAGCTGAAAGGAAAGAGGGATTCAGCTTGTCAGGTTTGGTTCTGGAGAGGTAGGTAAACATTGTTAGGGGGAAAAAAAGGTCCATTTGAGTTTGGTGGAAAGAAAATCTTCCCAATAGTTAGTGGAGTCCAAAAACTGACGGAGAAATAGCTGCCCTTATTGTGTGGGATACCTAGGTTCAAATCCTGCCTCTGATAACATCTTACTATTTGCTTGACTTTTCACTTCACCTTTCTCTGCCTCAGAAATCTCTGCCTCAGAAATTGCTAGACAGCAATCTGATCTCTAGATGTTTCCTTTCAGGTCTAAATTAATTGGGAGAAGGGGAAGAAAACAAGCATTTATTAAGTGCCTACTGTATGCCAGACACTATTAAGGGATTTAAGAACATTATCTCATTTGATCCTCACAACAATCCTGAGATAGATGATATTATCCATATTTGACAGATGAGGAAATTGAGTTTCATCTCTAAAAGCTAGACCAATTTTCTTGGGGTCATAGGGCAAGTAAGTATCTGAAGCAGGATGTGAAGGCAGGTCTGATTCTAGACCCAGAGCTCTATCCACTGTGCCATAATAGGGAGGAAACTCCCCATAACTACAGATGAGAGGTGATCCAGTGTCCACAGTTTGAAATCAGACCTCAGATGAGATCAGAGGTCCCATTAAGGTGGATCAACTTTCTGTTCCTTCTCCTTGAGAATCTCTGAATGATGCCGGGATGTCCAATGGTCAGAGGCTTTAGGAGGGATTCTTACTTAGTTATAATTAGGTTGGACCGGCTAATTTCCAAGCTCTGAGGTTCAGTGATTTTGTAATTCTCAATAATAAGAGAAAAACACTTTGAAAATATAAAGAGTTAGGGAAATGTGAATGTCTTATGAGATGACTTCTTAAAAGGTCCTGTCCAGCCTTGGGACTCAAAAAATTTCTATTTTGGGATTGGGGGTGGGGAATCCCAGGAAATTTAGATCAAGATCTTCTATGGCTGAAGTCCTAAACTTTTAGCTTGACTCAAATTCTTCAAGGGAATTTTAGACTTTTAAAGAAGCCTTAGGTGCTCATCCCGGGCCCCCAACAGTCCAGGCTGAGGGGGGGGGGGTTAGAAACTCTATCCTTGAAATGGCCTCCTCTATTCTAACTCAGTTACATGGTGATTACACAGCTTCAAAGTTGGGCAGAGAAAGGGGGGGCCCTCATCGGAGGGGCCTCCCCCTTTCCCTTTGTCCGGAGGCCAAACTGTACTCACCTCCCCATTGTAGAGAGAGAGCTGGGCTGGGGGTCAGACAGAGAGGGTCCTTAAGAGTCTCCCGGTTGGAGAGCTTTCCTCTCACCCTGAGACTCTGCCCCCCCTTTTTTTGCGGGGGTTGGGGGGAGTTTCTGATCTGGAAAAGGAGGTCAAAGCTCTCCTGGAGAACCCCGGCCGGGGGCTGAATCCAAGGACTGGGGCCAGACGTCCTCACCTTTCCTCCTCCTCCGCTCCCCCCGGGAGAGTCCCAGCCACACACCTCGGCACTGTGCGTAAGAGGCCGCTTATCTCCCGCCCCACCCCCCCTCCACCTCCCTGGGCCAGCAGTCTGGCTCGAGCCGGGGGCACAGCTGTCTCCAGATGTGCTGGGCGTTAACCGGGGAAATGAGCTCTGATTGATCCGCGGCTCACACGAGATGCGCTGCCGGCCTGCGTTACTCACACGCCCCCGAACCTTCGCAATTAGACGTGTGGTTTGCTAAGCCAAACACCAGCTCCTAATGGGAAGCACATTGCCTCTGGAAGGGAACACGGAGGAAGGGAAGCTCGGACCTGCCCGGCGCTGCCCGGAGTCGCCCCTCTTACAGGAAACCTTCCCCAGCAAGGGGGGGAAATGCTTCCCAGGTGGAACCCCGGCCCCGTGTCCTGCAGCGACCTCCGCCAAGGGACCGGCCCTGCACTTATGCAAACTGTCCCTCCCCCCACCACCCTTCAGCATTTGGACTCTTCTTCCTCTCGGGTCATTTGTGAAACAGATGTGAATCCCACAGCCTGGATGAAAGGAGGGTGTTGGGAGAGCTGACCAGTCCAGCCTGGGAGGTAGTGGAGGGTGTGTGTGGGGGACACTACAACCAGGAGGGCAAGGAAGAAGGGATGACAAAGGAAGATAGGGTAGGGCAATGGTTTGAGCACAGTGAGACCATCTTCAGCTTGGCTCTGTCAATAATTCACTGGGTGATCTTAAAAAGATCCTTATCCCTCTTTGGATTTCTTTATCAAAAGTTAAGAATTAGGGGCAGCTACGGGGGTAGAGCATCAGCCCTGAAGTCAGGAGGACCCGAGTTCAAATGTGATCTCAGACATTTAACACTTCCTAGCTGTGTGACCCTGGACAAGTCACTTAGTCCCAATTGCCTCAGCCAAAAAACAAAAGTTAAGAACTATTCGGTCTCTCTTTAAAAACCCCTCCCCCACAGCCCCCTGATTTTATAGTTTAGGATAGTGAGGATCAGGTAAAATCACCTCGTCCAGGGCCATCTGGCTGAGCTAAGACACCCAGAGAGGCACTTTTCCAACTTCATTTCTTAAAGTGGGTTGTGGAACAAGGTACTCATAATTTACCTTTTTGTGGTACTTTACTTACACTTTGAGACAAAAGCACAGCAGGGATTATTATGCTAATTTTAGAGAAAGGAAGACAGAACCCTGAGTGGAAATGGCTAAACCTAGATTAAAGTGGCAGCACTTCACAGAATTGGAGAGTTAGAAGGTATTTTGCCACCCATCTGGTTCAATTCATATCTGAAAGGCAGCTCCACTTAAATGTGGCCAATGAAGGTCATCCAGCTCTGCCTGAAGACCTCCAAGGAGAGGGAAAGTCTACCTTTCTAGGCAGTCCTTTTCATTTTTTAACAACTCCAATAATTAGTTCTATTATTGTTCCTGATTCCCGATTCCTACCTACCTCTACATAGAGCAAATCTAGTTTTCCCTCTGTAAGACAGCCCTTCCAATACTTGAAGAGAGCTTATATGTCCTCCCTGGATCTTTTCTTCTCCAGGACAAATTTCTCAATCCCTTCAACCATTCCTCATGTATCTCTTCACCATCCTGGTGTTGTTGTCTGAACAAGCTCCAGCTTATCAACCATTTTTTTTTTTAAAGCTTTTTATTTTCAAAACATATGCACCAATGATTTTTCAATATTGACCCCTGTATAGCCTTGTGTTTCAGATTTTCCCCTCCTTCCCCTCACCCCTTCTCATAGATGGCAAACAATCCAATATATGTTATACATGTTAAAATATATGTTAACAATGTATACAGAGTAGTTGAGGGATAATCTTACAGGGGAAACACTAGCAGCTGAAGGGAATGATAAAGGCCCCTGGAAACAAGCCTTGAAGGAACCAAGGATTCTAAGACATGGAGGGAAGGAGGGAGAGTATCTCACATGCAGGCAACAGCAAATGCAAAGGCATTCAGAGGGTTGATAGAGTGTGATGTGAAAGGGAGAGCATGGAGACACAGGCAGCTGGATCCATAAAGGGGAGTATGGTGTAAAAAGACTAAAAAGATAGGGGGGCAGATAATGAAGAGCTTTCAATACCAAAGGATCTGGAAGTAAGAGGGAGCCACCGGAGTTTATTGAGTAAGGTTATGACATGGGCTTAAAGACCTATGCTTTTAAAAGAATCACATTAGAAGTTAAATGAAAAGATGGATCATGGTCATGGGAGTCCTTCTGAGATTAGATAACACCAATTTACAGTGGACCGGAGCAGTAATTTCATGATTTTTTTTCAGCTCTATTCAGCAACCTGTCAAGGAGTAGGGTATAAATAATCTAGAATTGGGAGAAGGGAAGGGTGGCAAGGCAAGGCTGCTTTAGGAATCAAGAGCAGGAGAAAGGGTAGAGTTGAACTGGTTCACCAAGGGGTTACTACCTGAAAACAAGTGTGTCCCCTAGTTCTAGAGTAGGAATAAAAGGAGTGATAATCTGGGAAAGAAACGAGAGTGGAGAGAATAGGGTTTATGGTGAAGATGAAGAATAGGTTTATAAAGTAAGTCACTTAAATTCTGTGCCTCAGTTTCCTTCGAAGTAAAATGAATGATTTAGAGGATAGCATATAAAGCCCCTCCTTCCAGTTCTAAATCTTATGCTCCAACCATTCCAAGCTCAGTGCACCAGGATCATAAATGACTGTCATTATTATTTTAGGATCATAAACTTCTGATGGAAGTGAACTTAGTGCTCACCAAGCCCATGGCACTCCTCCCTCCCTCCCAGTTTACAGATGAGGTAAAACTGAGGCCCAGAGAGTTGAAGTAATTTGCTCACTGTCACATAGGTCTCAAGCAGGTGAGGCTGAATTTGAACCCAGGTTCTCTGTTTCCATATTCAGTGGTCTTCTAGTATTTTCTTCTTACTTTACTATAACTAAGAGCCCTTACCCCTCTCCCCTCGTGGACCAGAACTCTACTTCAGCATCAGTCCCTGAGCCAGCAAGATTTTCAGCTCCTCTGGCTCTCCCAGGGTAAAGGTATGGGAAGATTGGGGCTAGGGGAGGGGGTAGCCCCGGGGAGAGGGATTCCAGGAACTAACCTCTCCTCTTTCCCTCCCATCAGATTCCTTTGCCCCTTTATTTCTCCCTGTTTCTATCTCTCTCTCTGTCTCTTGGAGTCTTACTTATTCTTTAATAAGCTCGATAATGAGAAAAGCTCTTTTCGGGCCCCTCCTGGGGAGGGAGACAAAAGGAGGGAAGGCCCAGGGAGGAGGTGGGAGGGATAACTTCCCCTGCTGCCCATGAGAAAATTAATAAAGTGCCTGAGAAAGGCCTCAGGGTCCAGGGCCCCCGGCCCAATGCCCTGGGAAAATGCCCATCCTGGGGAAAGGGGGCACATCTGAGGGAGGGTGGGAAATGGGAACCGGGCAGGGGCTGAGGCTGGGCCCCTGCTTTACTCCCCTCCAGACACCAGCATCTGATCTACATTGCCCTGGGGTCAGTGGAGAGGAGGTCCCTATATTGGGGGGCCCCCTTCTTCCCCCAGTGCAAGTGCTTTATCTCTCCCTTCCCTGCTGGTGGGAGCATTACTCCACCCCCAGCCCCAGTTAATCCTCTAGATAATATGGCCCATAGCAGACCCCCTCCCCCTCCATAAGCAGCCCCATTGGTTGGCCAGCCCCTCCCACCCCCATTTTCCCCAACTCCCCTCCCCTTTACCCCAGTGCCGTTGTGGTTCCCAGGAGACGTCGCCCAGTCCCAAGCCCTGTGTGAGAGACTCAATAAATCATAGAATTGTAGTATCTCTGCTGGATGACTTCCCAGAGGTCATCCTGTTCATCCCCCAGATCTATTCCTTGAATTGTAAAGCACCATGACAGAATCTACCCTTCTTCCAACCTTTCTCAAAACTCAATGGATGGCAGTCAATCTCCCAGGCCTCCTGGGTGGGGGGCTGTCGTTAGCCCCTCTTCAACATCTTTTCTCCCTCCTCAAGGGACTGTGGATTTCCCCCTTAACCCCAGCCTAGGACTCAGGTCCACGTCACCCTCTACTGAATTGTAAGAAGGGACATCCAGAGATTTTTCAGACCCAAGTCTTCACTGTATTCCCCAATACCTTCCCTTCCCAAACAAATTCTCCCAAATCCAAGACCAGGAAGTCCAGACAGAAATAGGAAAGAGACAGCTTTCTGTCTTCAAGGATCTAAAGGGCTGAATTGGGATTCAATTTAACAAACTGTACTATATCCCCTGGGGAAGAGGGACAAATTGGACATAATCTACTTGGCCCTAGAAGGCAGAACTAAAGAATCTGCAGAGAAGCTGATTTTGATTTGATATAATCTAACATTCCCTCCATGTAGCGCTTTCCCAAAAAAAGAAGGTGGGATGGGCTGCCCCTGGAAATTGTGAATTTGACATCATTGGACATCTTCAGCAGAAGCTTCCAGGAAGACCATTTGTCAAGGACACTAATCCTCTCATGACCTTTTTGGTCTCATAGACCCCTTTGGCAACCTGGACCCCTACTCAGAATCATGTTTTTAAATTCATAAAATACATAAGGCTAGGAAGGAAATCAATTATACAGAAGGGCAGGTGGTTTTTTTTTGTTTGTTTGTTTTGTTTTGTTTTTTAATTCATAGCCCACAGGTTAAGAATCCTGACTATTGGGTAGGCACAATAGATAAAGCACCAGTCTGGAGTCAAGAGGACTAAGGCCAAATCTTACCAAATCATTAGCTTTAAGACTACAGGCAAACCATTTAACCATCATCTACTTCAGTTTTTTCCTCTATCAAATGGGGATAAAAACAGCAGCAGCTTTCTAGGCTTGTGAAGATCAAATGAGATATATTACTTGTATGACACTCAGCACAATTCCCGGCATATGTTATGTGCTTAATAAATGCTTATGTCCACTAAGATGGCCTGGAAAGTAAACCTGGATGGGGCACTGGTCCTCATACATTATTAGCTATATGATTCTGAGCAAAAGTGGGAGATAGTGGGGGAAGTCTTGGATTTGGAGTCAAGGGGCCTGGATTCAAATCTTCATTATACTACTTACTACCTGTATATCTCTGAGTAAGTCATAACTTGTCTGGACTTCCATTTTCTTCTCTGCACACTATGAGAATATTAGACTAGAGAGCCTGTGATATGCAGTGCTCGCTCTCTCTCTCAATCTTTGTCTCTCTCTCTTTGTCTCTCCTCTCTCTCTCCCCCCCCCCTTTCTGTCTTTCTGTGTGTGTCTCTCTGTCTCTGTCTCTTTCTCTCCCTGTCTCAGTCTTTCTCTGTCTCTGCCTCTCTCTGTCTCTCTGTCTCTTTGTCTCTCTCTCTCTCTTTTGTCTCTCTTTGTCTCTCTGTCTCTTTGTTTCTACTGTCTCTGTTTCTGTCTCTTTCTCTCCCTGTTTCAGTCTTTCTCTGTTTCTTTGTCTCTCTCTGTCTCTTTCTCTCCCTATTTCAGTCTTTCTCTGTCTCTTTGTCTCTCTCTGTCTCTCTTTTGTTTCTGTCTCTCTCTGTCTCTTTCTCTCTGTCTTTCTCTGTCTCTGTTTCTGTCTGTCTCTCTGTCTCTCTGTCTCTCTGTCTCTCTGTGTTTCTCTCTCTCTCTCTCTCTCTCTCTCTCTCTCTCTCTCTCTCTTGTCTCTCTCTCTCTCTCCCCCCCCCATTTTTCTTTGTCTCTGTCTCTCTTTTCTCTCTTCACTGCCTGTGCTTATCTACCTCTCACACACATATATGTGCATGTACACACTCCCCTTGCCTTTCTGTTCCTGGAAGCTTTTATTGAGAAAAAAATGAAGAGATCCTGAGGAGGGTCATTGCTTTTGTTAAGAACATCTGGCATTCCTATATCTTTTTTGGTTACAAAGCCCTCCCTTCCAATCCATCACTTTCCTATTTGATGCTTCCACCAGCCCTGGGAGGGAGGCAAGTGCTGCAATTCAATGAACTTTTATTGAAACCTTCCCATTAAGTACTGAGCATTATGCTAGGACCAACGAAGAAAAAAACAAAAACATAGCATTTCCTGCCCTCAAGGTATTTGCTTCCTATTGGAGGCAAAGCTTGGATTATTATCTCCATTCAGACAATTGGGGAAATTGAGTCAGAGAGCCTGGGGATGCGATTTGCCCTGTGCCACATAGGTAATGGGCAGTAGAGTGAATTGTAGTCACTTGGTGTGGATGAAAGAACATTGGGATGGAAGTCCTAAATCCTCACTGTGCTATTCCCTATCAATGTGACTTTAGGCAAGTCACTTTCCTTTCCCCTTTCCTCAGTTTATTCATTTGTAAAATGAGAAGGATTGGACTGGATGATCCCTAAAGTCCTTTTCCAGTCTAACCTCTAAAATTCTATGAAATACAGGTTGGAAAAAGATAAATGGGAGGGAAAGCAGGGAAAAGGGACTACAGGTTTGAAGTCAGAAGAAACCTTAATAGTTTTTAATCCACCCCCCTCATCTTTTAAAAAAAGAAAGCCCTGAGCACTTAAGTGACTTTCCTAAAGTCATACAGAAAGGAAGTGGTAGAATTTGTATTCAAATTCAGGTCTTCTGATTCTAAATTCAGTTTTCTTTCCACTGCACATAATTTTATAAAATTTCTAGAATTCCTCCTCCCTCCCTTCCCCCTTGCTCTTCCTCCCTTGTTCTCCTCTTCCTCCTCCTCTCTTCCTCTCTTCCTTTCTTGGTCCTCCTCCTTCTCTTGTTTTCTTCCTCCTCCTCTTCCTGTCTTCCTCCTCCTTCTCCTCCTCCTCTTCCTCTCTTCCTCTTCCTCCTCTGTCTTTTTCTCTCTCTTGATCACTCACACTCTCCCCCCTCTCTTCCCCCTTTCTCCCTCTCTTCTCCCCTCTGTCTCTTTCTCTGTCTCTCTGTTTCTATCTCTGTTTCTGTCTCTGTCTCTCTCTCTTCCCCTTCCTCTCTCCCTCTCAACAATAAGCTCCTTTACCAGCATCCTTAACAAGTAATTGCTATTATTACCTTGGAGGCAATTGGAGTTAGGTGATTTGCCCAGGGTCACACAGCTACTATGTGTCTGAGACTAGACTTGAACTCAAGTTCTTCTGATTCCCTAGCCAGTATTCTACCCACTGTTCCTTCTGGCTGCCCATAACAAGCAATTATTTAGATTCCATTTGAAGCCCTTCAGTGACAGGAAGCTCCATTTCACTTTTGGAGAGCCCAGAGTGTTAGGAATTGGTTTCTGATATGAAGCTAAATTGAGGTTGCCCTTGTAGTTGTCTCAGCTTGCTTCTTGCTCCCTTGATGGGAAAAGGAAGGAGGATGGTTCAATTTTGAGAAGAGAAGACAAAGGCTAAAGTTTGCTGGGTCACAGTTGTAAGGTCTAGGAGGAGGCAATTAAGTTTCCATGTGACCTTGGACTTGATCCTTTTCTGATCCAGGTTTCAATGTTCTCCTCTCTTAAATGAGGGACATCTGATGCCATAAGATCCCTTCTTGGTTTTGAGAGTCTGGAACCCTGCCCCTTCTCTCAGTGGTTAAGGCTCTGTCTCTTCTACATAACCATATATTTACTTAGAGTACATAGTTGTATTCCTCCCAGCAAGCTCACTGAGGGCAAGAACATAATGGGCACTTAATGTTTGTTTGTTGAACTGAATTGAAATGAGAAAAAAAAACTGGCATTCTTGGGATGTGATAGAAGAAGGCTGGGATGGAGGGGGGAATTGGAGTTGGGATGGGAAGGAGGTCGGGAGAAGGGAGGGGTTATTTGGTAGGGGTATTATTCCCTTTTTTTGTTTCTTTAGCCTGGAGAGGGAAAAATGATTAAACAAAAATTTAGATTCTGAAATCCCAACGGACAGGTGCTTAATAAATATAGCGAGTGTGTCCTCTTCCCCATGGGGGTTCCAGACCGAAAACACCCCAAATCACGCTTTCTGCCTCTGCCAAATTTTGTGTCAAATGGAGTTTAAATTCTCCCCTCACTTGTCACTGGAGACATACTGAGGAAACAGAAAATTACCAAAAAGGTGTAAATGAGAGACAGAGACAGAGACACAGAGAGAGAGACAGACAGAGATAGAGAGACAGAGACACAGAGAGAAACAGAGACAGAGACAGAGACAGAGACAGAAATAGAGACAAAAAGAGACAGAAAGAGATACACAGAGGAGAGGACTAAAGACAGGGCAGACAAGGGAGAAAGGGGAGGGGGGGGGAGGGGAAGAGGGAGAAAGGAATGGAGAAGGAAGAGAGAGAAACAGAAAGAGAAAGAGGGAAGGAGGGAGGGACAGACAGACAGACTGAGACAGAGAGACACAGAGAGAGACAGACAGAAACACACACACAGAGAGAGAGAGAGAGAGAGAGAGAGAGAGAGAGAGAGAGAGAGAGGCAAAGACAGACAGAAATAGAGACAAAAACAGACAGAAAGAGATACAGAGAGAGAGACAGAAAGGCAGAGGCAGACACAGGGACAGAGGCAGAGAGAGACAGAGATACAGAGAGGGGCAGGGGAGAGAGAGGGAGAAAAGAGAATGAAAGGGAAAGAGAGACAGAGAAAAAAAGAGGGAAAGTGGGAGGGAGAGACAGACTGAGACAGAGACTCAGAGAAAGAGACATACACAGACAGAGAAAGAGAGACAAGAGACAGAGACAGAGAGAGAGGGAGAAGAGTGATACATAGACAGAAAGACAGAGATTAAGAGCCTAAGTATTGACAATCCACATAATCTAAAATGAGGGCAGATGTAGTTGCAGAATGTGCCTATATTCCAGATGATAAAGAATCATAGAATCTCAAAACTGGAAAGGGTCTCAGAAGCTTTCAATTCCAACTTTTACCATTTCACTAAGGATACTAACTAGTATTTACACAGGGCTTTAAGATTTTCAAAGGACTTTGCATATATAATATCAATTGATCCTCAGGTAACAACTCTGGCTATTATTATTATTTCAATTTTACAGATGAGGAAACTGAGTCTAACAGCCATTGCTTCAATAAGCATTTATTAAGAACTTACTTATGTGCCAGGAACTATACTTGAGCACTGGAAATATAAATACAAGTAAAAAGACAATTCTGCCCTCAAAAAGCTGACATTCTCATCCTAGTGACCCAAGGAAAAATTATTTAAGCTCATGTCTAGTTCTTTCCAAAAGAGGGAAATAAAAAAGTACTCAGTGTATAATATAAATCAGATATGAGACAGGTATTTATTTCTTACACACAAAAGAAAAGCTAATAGAAAAGATTCACAACATATGTTGACAAGACAAGTTAAAATAAGATTTGCTAACTTATGGCTACTATTATAATTCATCAGGATGCTGATTCTTAACTCTCATCAGAACATAAATGTAGTTTTACAATTGATGCTAGCTCTGCATTTTCCAAACATCTCTGGATCCATGTCTTCTGTTAAATTAGCCAGGCTTGGATTTATCTTCTAGTTGGTGGTAATTTTCTCCAACAGCTCTGGAACAGTTTTGAGGTACTCTTTCCTGGGGCTCTCTTAGATCAAGATGTCTGGATCTCTTGTACTCACAAGGTTGCCTTTAAGCAAATTCATCTCAGAATGGATATGCATTCACTTAAGATGGGGAAAGAATAAACAAAAAGGATGTAAACCAAAAAACCAGGCTGAGGCTTGCCAAGGGAGGACATGCACTTCAGATGCCATGTATTCACACTTGCATGGTGGCTGGGGTGAAAGATGGGGAACACTGTTCTCTATCACTCTGGAGAAGCAACTAAAAATGTGAGAGGATTGTAGGCTAAAGGAGGAAAGATAATTGAAGAAGGGACTATTCCTTCTTAAGTATACACTAAGTCACTTACTCTAAGAAGACTTTTCAAAATCTCAAAGTCTTTGAGTACTGAGTCACATATGGCCCCAAAATTTCCACATGGTCCATTGGAACCAAGAAGGGTAACCCTAAGGGCAGCTAGTTGGTGCAATGGATAGAGTACCAGCCCTGAAGTCAGGAGGACCTGAGTTCAAATTTGATCTCTGACACTTAATACTTCCTGTGTGACCCTGAGCAAGTCACTTAACCCCAATTGCCTCAGAAAAAAAAAGAAAAAAGAAAAGAAGTGTAATCCTGTGTGTTACAAAAGACAAAAAGGAAAAAAAAATTCTATCATTAGGGATCTTGAATTTTTCTAGGCAGGATATAGAAACACAAACAATTACAAATTATGTACAGAGTAATACAAAATTACAAAATATGTACAGAGTAATACAAAGTAATTTTAAGAGAAGGTGATTGATTACTTAGAACTACTGTATTACAACTTGACTTTTATAGAAATGTTTTGCATAATTTCACATGAGTTAATTAATTGTGAGTGGGGATATGGGAGAGAATCTAGAACTCAAAAATTATAAAAATAAATGTAAAAAAATTTGGTTTTTGAATTGGGGAAAAACAGTTAAATAAATAAAAATAATAAATACTTAAAAAAGAACTGATGTGTTAGATGGAAGTTAGGAAGCATAAGTGATGGCTGAGTTCCACTTTGAAGGAAGCTTCTCCTCCAGCTTGGGTCCCCTTGGTTTAATTATCTCTGTTTGACTAGACCAAAACTGTTTTGTAAAAAACAACAATTATATATACCCAGAATGAATGAATGAAAAAGTATTTGTTAAGCACTTACTATGTGCTCAGCACTGCTCAGGAAACACATATTGTACAACCAAGCAAAAGTAGCTTATGTCCTAATAGGGAAAGAGAACATGTATAGGGCAGCGATGGCCAGTGAGGAGTGTTTTGGACAGAGAAGTCAGAGGGAATTCTATGAGACACAGGTGGGCAGGGAGATGATTCAAGATAAGAGGTGGAAGTTATAATTAAAAAAAAAAACCCCAAAGATAAGAAGTGGAACCCATGTGATTTCATCTGAGTGAGAACTCTCATCTGGAGTCACAGATCCCTATCATCCACACCTTGGGAGAGGCCATCATGAATTGCCACGGCCAACCTTTTGGTGTCGAGTCTCATGGTTAGCCAGGCGAGTCCTTGGATGACAGATCCATTCAACAAACTGAATTCCATTTAACGCCAACTTGTTAAGTGCCAGGGATGATGTTGTATTGATTGGCACACATCGCAAGGGATGGGAGGAGGACATCAGTGGAGCATTGACATTGTTCTTTCTCAAGTCTAGGACCCATACTCCGGATCTGGAGATGAAGGACATGGAGAATCTAGATCATCTAAATCATGGCCTCTGGAACGGTCCTACAAGTCACAAAAAGGAGCCAGTATTTTTTTTCTAGCTTCCCTCTTCACCAGGTTGACTGATTTATTCCTGGGCTTTTGGGGGCTGTGAGATGTGGCGGGAAGGGGAAGTGAGAGTGGGGACTTCTGGCCGGGCCAGCACTTGCTGGTGATCTCGGTGGGCTTTAAATAGCTCTGGGCTGGCCCCTGAATAGTCTTCTCTCGGCAGTCCTGTGGTGGTGCAGGGAGACAGTCGGTAGGCCCCCTCCTAGGCCCTTATCTGCAGCTCAGGCCCCAGGGTTTGGGAAACGTGTTTCTACTTTCTTTAGAGTTGGGAAGTAACTAACCCAAAGGAAACCTGTGAAGTTGCTAATGGGATAATGGAGAAAGTATTTATTTATTTTTCCAGCGAGGCCTGCAAGGAGCTGGGGGGGAGAGCCCAGGGCTGAGGCCAGGAAAGCAGCTGCAGGTCAGACCGCTGTTAACAGGGATTATGCAAAAATCACCCAACAGACTGTGGGTTTCCAGGAGGTGGGACCCAAGCAAAGCCTCCATCACTCTTAGAGTCCATTTCCTTCTGAGAAAATAAACCAAGCTCTGAAACCCAAATCCAGGTCAGGGGGATTATCTCCGAGCTTGCCTGGCCAGTATCCTTCCCTTCGAAAGGCAGCTAAGGGGACAGATAGACCCTAAACCTAGCTACAGGAAGAGAGTTCAAATTTGACCTTGGACTGCGGGACTGACAGCAAGTTACTTAACTTTGTCAGCCTCAGTTACCCTCAACTTAAAATGGAAATAATAATAGTTCCTACCTACTTATGAGGAACAAACGAGGTAATATTTATAAAGTACTCATAATAGATGCTCTTCTGTCCCTCCCCATGATCCCATTCTCAGAATCCTCAAGAAATCATCCCACTCATCCCCCTGAGTCTAGCCATGCTGGCCCCAACTCCCTTCTGAGTAGTAGAAAGAACCCAGGACTATGAATCAGGAGACCTGGATCCTGGTCATGGTTTTGCCAGTAATGGTGACTATATGACTTTAGAAAAGTCCCTTTTCCTCTCTGGGCCTCAGTTTCCAATTCTGTCAGACCAGATTGGTGGTATCAAACTCAGATAGAAGAAGATCCAATGGGCAGATCCTGTGGGCAGCATATTCACTTAGAAAACCACAAGTTAATGTTATCTATGCTATATTGTAATTTTATTTATTTTGTTAAACATTTATTAATTACATTTGAATCTGAGTGGAGTCACACAGGCTGCACTTGGTTGCTAGAGTTTGACATTTCTGGACCACATGATATTTCAGGTCACTTCAAGTTCTGGCATTGTGGAATCCGATTCTATAGAACGCTAGATCATAGAATGGCACAGCTTCCAAAGAATTCAAGTTAATAGTTATCTAAAGGGCAATGCTGAGGGTCATGATGGATATGAGGAGGTTGCAAAACAATAATCGACCAATAAATATTTGAGAGAAGCATGCAAAAGATGTCAACAGAGAGGTGTGACTGGAAAAATAAGGTTACAGGACTTAACAGAGAACTCATAGATAGTCCATATGTTTACTGGCATCCCAGAGAAAGCAAGGAAGATACCCAGGAGGTTCATTGTATCTCTTCTTGTGCCCCAATATCTGGCCAAAGATTTATGGGAACATTTACTTATGCTTTCTAGAAGATGGACCAATTCACAGCTCTAATGCATTAGTGTGTTGCTCTTTCTACAACTCTTTCTAATCTTGATTATTCCAAACTTTTGTCATCTTTGCCAGTTTGCTGGATGAACCCTCACATTTATTTTGGATTTCTTATTAGGAATTTGGGGGCATTCTTTCATATGATTGCTATTAGTTTTCCTTTTTTTTTTTTTTTTTTTGCATGTAACTAATGGTTGGTGGGAAGGAATGTAAACTAAGGGTTACTCTCATCCTTGAGTGGGATCAAGGAAGTGGCTTTCTTTTTTAATTGAGACTCATACACTTAGAGTAGATACAGATGTTTGAGGGTTCCAAGGCAGCTCTCCATCCACTATACCACACTGCCTCTCTCTTTGAATCTATGCTAAAGGAATTTTACATTGACTTATCTATATGCATGTTGTTTCCCTCCCTCATCCCCCCAAAAATGTAAACTTCTTGAAATTGAAGAAGCAGGGAATGTATAAACATTTATTAAGCACCTACTACGTGACAGGTACTGTGCTGTACAAATATTAACTTATTTGGGATATATTTTGCTTTTGTACCCCAAAATAATGTGACTTCCACATAGCAGCTGTTCAATAAATGTTTACTGAATTGAATGTAAATCGAATTCTGATTCTCCTCCAGCTTCGGTCCTCTTGGTTTAATTATCTCTGTTTGACTAGGTCAAAATTGTTTTGTAAAAAACAACAATCATATATACGCAGGGCTTTCTACTTTTCAAAGTTTTCTCTCAAATAATATCATCATTCTCCTGGGAACTAGGAACCCAAATCCCTAGGTCAGAGTTGTGAAAGCTAGGAAAGGTCCTCTCAACCACCAAAGAAATCAGCCAACCTTAGGAAATAAGGACCTGGATTATAATAGTCCACAGAATGTCATAGGCCTTCCAGGAGCTGCTATGGTATCACCAAATCTTAAAGCTGAAATGAAGCTTAGAGAGGTCATTGAGTTCATTCTCCACATTTTACAAAGGAGGAAGGCTTGGAGTGAAGGGACTTTGTTAAAGTCACACTGTACCTGAGAGCTAAATTAAAACTAGAATATGGATCTTGTGACTTTTTATGCTGGACTCTTCATCATATGATACTGGCCACATGGTCACCTAACCCTAACTTCTCAGAAACTTGTGCTCATATGTGGGAGAATTATCTTTTATTGAGTATATTTCATGTTTTGAGTCCCCATCCCCATTGTAAAACATGGCACTTCTGAAGTCAACTCAAATCTAGATGTTCAGTTATTAACATGCTAACAGAAAGCCATGCAAACAGCATCATGCTTCAGTAAATACTTTAATTAGAAATGTAAGACATTAGAAGCATTCTCAGTTGTCACTGTGAAAATGAGCACACAATCCCTGTACTGGTGGGGAAAGCTTTAGGCTTCAGTACAGTCTGTCATGCTAAATGGTTGGACCCTTTTCTTGAGTCCTCCATGATTGTCTTCTTCCTCGGATTGTCTCTCTCTCTGCCTCTGTCTCTTGTTTCTCTCTCTGACTCTATCTTTTTTTTTATTTAATAGCCTTTTATTTACAGGATATATGCATGGGTAACTTTACAGCGTTAACAATTGAACAGACAATTCTCAGATGAAGAAATTGAAACTATTTCTAGTCATATGAAAAGATGCTCCAAGTCATTATTAATCAGAGAAATGCAAATTAAGACAACTCTAAGATACCACTACACACCTGTCAGATTGGCTAAGATGACAGGAAAAAATAATGATGATTGTTGGAGGGGATGCGGGAAAACTGGGACATTGAAGCATTGTTGGTGGAGTTGTGAACGAATCCAACCATTTTGGAGAGTAGTTTGGAACTATGCTCAAAAAGTTATCAAACTGTGCATACCCTTTGATCCAGCAGTGTTACTACTGGGATTATATCCCAAAGAGATTATAAAGAAGGGAAAGGGACCTGTATGTGCACGAATGTTTGTGGCAGCCCTTTTTGTAGTGGCTAGAAACTGGAAACTGAATGGATGTCCATCAGTTGGAGAATAGCTGAATAAATTGTGGTATATGAAAATTATGGAATATTACTGTTCTGTAAGAAATGACCAACAGGATAATTTCAGAAAGGCCTGGAGAGACTTACACGAACTGATACTGAGTGAAATGAGCAGGACCAGGAGATCATTATATACTCCAACAACAATACTATATGATGACCAGTTCTGATGGACCTGGCCATCCTCAGCAACGAGATCAACCAAATCATTTCCAAAGGAGCAGTAATGAACTGAACCAGCTATGCCCAGAAAAAGAACTCTGGGAGATGACTAAAACCATTACATTGAATTCCCAATCCCTATATTTATGCCCACCTGCATTTTTGATCTCCTTCACAAGCTAATTGTACAATATTTCAGAGTCTGATTCTTTTTGTACAGCAAAATAACGTTTTGGTCAGGTATACTTATTGTGTATCTAATTTATATTTTAATATATTTAACATCTACTGGTCATCCTGCCATCTAGGGGAGGGGGTGGGGGGGTAAGAGGTGAAAAATTGGAACAAGAGGTTTGGCAATTGTTAATGCTGTAAAGTTACCCATGCATATATCCTGTAAATAAAAGGCTATTAAAAAGAAAAAAAAATTGTATAAAAAGAATCTGACTCTATCTTTATCTCATTCTCAATTCCTCTTTCTCTCTTCCACTTCTCAGAACTCACATGAGAATTTACCAGAATTTCTCCGTTCAAGAATATGATCAAGTCCTAACTGGTCTCTCTGCTTTTCAAATTTCTCACCCTTCAAGAGAGTCACACACCAATCACTATCCTTGCCTTGTGACATGATTTCCCTAGGCTGATGCAGAATGAAACACTTAGAATGCCTCTCATTGAGAAATCCTCCTAAGAGAAATTCTCTGGGTCTGGGTTGTTTACCAGACAATGTTTTTGTCTACAGAAATTCATCAAGACTTGTCCACTAGGTACAAAAGGACTGAGGTCTGTTCCGGTGGAATGGCTGTCCTCCTGGATGATACCACGGTTTCCTGCAGGGTTAATGTAACGTCAGAACAAAAACCTGCGTTAGAAGACATGGGTGGGATCCCCTGGGATCTGGTAAATTACTGTGTGATGAGCAAATGAGCTTTGACTCTGGGACTCATTTGTAAAGTAAGGGAATTGGATTATATGATCCTCAAGGTATCCTTTGAGCTCTGAATTCTATGGTCCTGCAAATGACATGAAGGGACATAGTAAATATAGCACTAGACTTGTTGAGGAAGTTCTGAATTCAAACCCTGCCTTAGATCATTACTAACTGTAGAGCCCCGAGGAAGTCGTTTAATCTCTGTATATCTGAATTTTCCTCATCTATAAAATGGAGAGAATTTTCTCCCTCCCCCCAGGGTTGCTGCGAGAATCAAATGATATAATATTTATAGTGCTTTAAAGTTGTAATGTACCACATAAATGCTTATTATTAAGTGGATGCTCTAGCCTCCTCCTACCCTTTGCCATTATCCCCAGCCCAGGCTGTAGTCAGGAGAGGAGTTCTGTGTTCCAGATTGTTCAGCCTGGCTTGCTCGCCTCTCCTGGGAACTAAAAATGGATCTATGCAGACACACACTCGGCTTTGAAGTAACTTGGTAGCTACTGAGTTGCTCCCAGCACTTGGAGGGAACAGGGTGTATGTGTTTGGGGGAGGGCAGAGGGTTACAAAGAAGGAGATCACTGCAGAGGTCAGATTCTTGGCTAGGGTCTGAGGACTGGATATCCTTATGCCTTCACCCTCTGCTCTCTGAGATACCTTTCCCAATCAACATACTTCTCTGTTTCCTTCTATGGCAATTTTTGATCCTTCCTGGCTTTCCGCTGTGCATACTCCATACTAACTGTTGAATTTTGGAGGTCTCACCTCTCCCTTCTCTGGCACTCCCCAACTACCAGGAGATAGTCTTCTCCTTCTCCTGTGCTCTAAGTGTGAAGCTTTCTACTCAAGAGATTTCAATCTTCTATTCAGATGCAGGCCTCCTTCGCCAAGTTCTGCTCACCACAACTACATTCTATTTCCTTTCCAACATGTGCTCAAAATTTGTCAGCTTAAATTTTTTTCCTGTATTACTTTCCTGTGAATGGGGGGTTAGGGGGGTGGGGCAGTCCTTTCTCTCTCCATGTTCCTTTTATAGCTTCTTTGCCAGAAAAAAATCATTCAACTATAGTTTTTGTCATTCTGCTCAAGCTGAGGTGGGTACTTGAGATTTAGGTGAGCTATCAGGAAGAACTTCCTGGTGGATAGGGCTTGTTAAACAGGAATAAGTGGCCCGGGGACTAGGGAAGCTCCTTTGTTAAAGCTGTTGCCATCTGTCTGTTCTGGAAAGGACAGCCCTTCATTGAGGCAGAGATCAGATATTAGAATCCCCAGTCCTAAACAAGCTCCTATCTTGTCCCCAATTCTATATTCAGAGGTTGAATTAATAGGGAAAATCAGGCAATTTAGATAAAGCTGGAAAAGAAGATTCAAGACAAGGAAAAGGTCGCAGCTTTTCCACTTGTAAAATAAGACTGGACTACCAGATGCTCTCAAAGGTCTCTTCTAGATGCACAGACACTAAATTCTGTGATCCAATTCTGTGACCTTCTGTGTCCAAAGGCCCTTCTAGTTCTGACCTTCTGTGTCCTAAGGCCCTTCCAGCTGTGACCTTCTGTGTCCTAAGGCCCCTCCAGCTGTGACCCTCTGTGTCCTAAGGCCCCTTCCAATTCTGACCCTCTGTGTCCTAAGGCCCCTTCCAATTCTGACCTTCTGTGTCCCTTTCAGTTATGACATTTTATATTCTATGGCCCCTCTCAACGCTGACTGTTTCCGCCCCAAAAAGCTTTCCACAAGAGTGCATTTCTCCATTGGCTTAGAATTTCTATTGAGGGCAACAGCATTCTCCCAGCCTCCCAGGTTCACAACCTTGGAGTCAGCTCCTTGTTCTCACTTCCCATATCCAAACCACATATTTAGACCTTGCCAGTTGCCTTGCTGCTGCAGCCTCTGGACCATCAATCTTTTATCATCTACCCTGATGCTATACTCTAAGGATTCCAAATATTCCCATCTTTGGTGCTGCTGCCCTTCTGTATGAATGATCTCCTTCTATTGGAATAGAAGTTATTTGAGGTCAGAGACTGTCTTGCTCTTGTGTTAGAATTTCTATACATAGTTCACTGCTCAGCACGCAAGTACTTAATAAACGCTTTTTATCATTAGTTCATCCATCTAACCATCCTTTCAATCCAATCCATCCTCCACACAGCAATGGATGTAAAGTACAGGTCTAACTGTGAAGCAGTTAGATGATACTATAGAGCACAGTGCACCAGGCTGATTCATCTTCCTGAGTTCAAATCCAGCCTCAAACACTTACTAGCTGTATGATCCTGGACAAGTCACTTACCCCTGTTTTCCTCATCTATAAAATGAGCTGGAGAAGTAAACCTTAAGTCTAACTGTCATCCCAATGATCAGCAAACTCTAGAAGTTTCCTGTCACCTATAGGACTGGATATCAACTTGTTCCATATCCAAACCACTCCATCTCCCAGCTTTGCATCTTCCTACTGGCTGTCCCCTATACTTGGAAAGCCTTTTCTTCTCCCCTCTGCCTCTTGGAATCTCTGCTTTCCTTCAAAACTCAGGTCAAGTGTCCCATTTTCATGAGATTTTTTCTAGTCTCCAGCTGTAGAAATTCTCTTCCCCCATTACAAAATATAGAATTTTGAGGGCTGGGACTATTTTTCTTTTGTCTTTAAACCTGATTCTGTGCCCTCAAGAAGTTTACATGAGGTGGGGGGTTGGAGGGACTTGGACACATATAAGTACAAAGTAATTTTGGAAGCAGGCACTAGTAGTGGCTGGGGGTGTTTGTGTGGAACCAGAAAAGGCCCCTCATGGCAGATGTAACGACTAAGCCAAACTTTATAGGATTCTAAGAGGATGAGATGTGAGGGAAGAGGAAGACAAGCATTTCTTTCAACTCCTGATTGGGATGACTGACTGACATCCTTAAATTGGGGTTCCTGCTTCTTGGAGGCTCACAAGGAAAGAGAAGTGGCTGATCAACAGAACTTAGAGGAGACACAACAGGGTTCATGTTCTCCTCTGGATGGACAGTCTGGTAGGTTTATTAAAGGCCGAGGAGAGCTTAGAAATGGAATCTGTTCCTCTTAAACCCTTGCAAATGTCAGGCTGAGCAGGGCCAGGGAGCTCCCTGGGCACGCAAGAGGCCGGCTCCCCGCCAGGCAGCCTCAGGACGAGCGTGCAGGCTGACCTCATGGCTACTCTTAATGAAATTACAGTCCCAGATGGAGAGTTCCAAATGCAAAACTCGAGCAACGTGCTGTATCCTGGGGATGCTCTTGGCGGCCCAGCCTGCAAGATGGCACAGAGACAGCGGGTGTTTTTCCAATTAATTGAATGAGCACTGTTCCATTCCAGATGAACGGAGAAGAAATTGCCTTCAGATGTGACTGAGCTTTGCCATTTTAACTATTTGGGCTGCAACCCAGATTCCCAAAGCCAGAGCTTCCATAGCAGAGCTCACTAATGGGGCATTGTTGAAAGGGCTCAGAACTCGCAGTTAAAGGACTGGGGCTGGAGTCCTGACCCTGACACAGGGAAATCCAAAAGGTTTCGTTGCTGTAAGGAATTCCAGCGGACACTCTGTCCAGCAAGGCAGGTCTGTGCTTTTTTTGGTCACCCATAGTACTGAAAGGTTAAGTGAATTGTCTTAGATCACACAACCAGTAGGTGTCAGAAACAACACTTGAACTCTGGTCTTCCTGAATCCAAGATTGGCATTCTCTCCCCAGCCACAGTCTCAACAAACAATTATAAAATTCTCACCTTCCATTGAGTGGAATTTGCAGATAGGGAAACTGAGGTTCAGAGACAGAAGGGACTTTAATTTACAGGATTTAGTGCAGGAAGAGACTATTAGCTGTCATTGTGAACTGACCCCTTCATTTTAGAGATAAGGAAAGTTCTGCCCCAGTGGGAGGTAGAGTCAACAATTGAGGGAGATGTCTTACCTCTAACTCAGAATTCCCCACACCACCTTAGCTTCTCTGACTTTCCTACCTCTGAACCTTTTCTGCACAAGTTGGGAACCTCCCTTGCTTGCTTCACAGGATAGCTTGGAGGGGAGTCATTTGAAAGGCTAAAAGCCTAAAGAAATTGGGACTCTATGTACCCACATTCTGCAGAAGTCCTTTCTTCATCCCATTCCTTAAACTAGACCCTTTCCTCTGAAGTTATCTGCCCTGTGGACTGCATCTGTCTGTTATGGACATCCTTGTTGGCCTATTGTCCTTCCGATTGGAATGGGAGCTCCCTATGGGCACTTACCACATTTTTGCCTTACTTTGTATCCCCAGTTTTGTTTGGTACAGTGTCTGGTACAAAGCAAGTGCTTAATAAAAACTTGTTGCCTGACTGACTAGTCTAGTAGCATTAGTCAGACACAGATATCCAGAATAACCTTTCTAAAGGACACAATCAATAATTTGCATTCTTTCCGTGCTTCAAGATTTTCATCACAATTCTGAGAAAGCGGGTCAAGGATGTGTTAGTCCCATTATACATGTGAGGAAACTGAGACTCCTGGCTTGTCCAGGACTACAAAATCAGTAATTTTGGAAGTAGATTACAATTTTGGTCTTCTGTTTCCAAGACCATTGGGCTTATCAGCTAAGTCCATCACCTAGCATTTATTAAGTAGCTAACATATACCTGGCACTATGCAAAACTATATATTATTATCATTATTCCTCAGGTTGCAAGTAGGGCAGAGCTCTCTCTAGCTCAGAAGGATGGAACTTTCTCCAGTGAAAGAGAAAAGCTACTTGCCTTCTTCCTCTATGCAGTAATGCTCCCTGGGTCTGAGATATTGAGGAAAACGGTACCCCTGGAAGGACTCTTGGGAGGACGCCTGAATGCAGAGGCTAGAAAGGAAGTTGAAGACAATCCTCTGTACACATTCCTGAAAAGAAGATTCCTTTCTCCATATGCTCTGCAGAGTTTGGCTTCTCAACAGATTTGAGACACTTCTTTCTGGTTTTCTTTTCCTCACTTTTTTTTTTTTTTAAGTGGATAACAGTTTTAAAAAGAAGAAAGAGTCACAGCTAAGATCTTAGGG